>NC_079170.1:13050427-13407927 GCF_947568905.1 Ostrea edulis | reverse complement strand
TTGATGATGAATTTGTTTGGCACGCGTCGTTCCTTATCTTCTCTCAGAATCAATAGAATAAACATTGACGGGAATCGGCACGAGGATGTGAGTGCGAGGTTATCAAAAGCAGGTTGCATGTATTACAATATAATCATGTGCTTCTAATAGAACTGAAAGATTGATGAATACTGAACGTTAGTTATTTTACGCACTGTGGTCAATTGTAAAGAAGCTCTTATCCTACATACATGTATTGATGTGGTCATTTCCTTGTGAATGCGCCGCAGTTCTGAACAATGTGCGTTCGGATTTTGATAATCCACTGAATCTATTTTAACGGTTGGAAATTCCGACAGAATTGATAGTAGAATGTGAGAAATAGACCTACGCTTTATAAGATTATTATGCAAACGTCCTACAAACCTTAGGTAAGCCTTATGTATAGTAGATCTTTATATCGCCTGAGTCACCCGGATGACCCATTATTATTGGTCAGCATCCGTTGCCATGCGTTGTACGAAGTGCGTTCCTAATTATTTCTAATTCCCCACTTTTCCAGACTTGTTTGGCTGGTAGACAATAAGCTGATATTTAGTATGTCTCTATACATTGATGACTTACAGATCAAATATGCGTTTTATTTCGATTAATCTAATTTTACAAAAGTCATTGCCCTTTAACTCTGAAATGTCTAATTTCTAATTACTTTTGCGGCTGTGTACATAGATAATTACATGTAGCTGATTTTTGCTATATCTCTATATATTGCATCTTCGCTAGCCAAGAGTTTTTGATCCGCTCCACTTCTCTACAAGAGACATCCTATAAAAGAAGCAGAGCCGATCGTGAACACGTGGCTAGCGAAGAAGTTATAAATCAAGTTCATCAAACTATTTCTACAAGTTATTGCTCTTGGACATCGAAAATAATCCACTGTTGTATGCATACTTTTTGAGCTCAATGATAGTGATAATAATTTACAGTATTGAAAGTCGTAAGGTACCCCACATAATATCATTATTTGCATGGCTTTGCATAAAAATGATGATATTAATATGTAGGTACATCACAGTTTTTCATACATTACGGGCATTTTGTAAATCCAATATTTACTACACAAGTGGTTGGCGGGCCACAGCGTTCGTTAGAGAGCGAAGAATACTTTTGGAATTGATTTTCTGGGATTAAAACGTCGGATAATGTAGAACTAATATGTATATTGTGTTATATAAAGTAAAACTAATTTGATATTACATGTACTGCTTTTGTTTTCCTGAGTAAGTTGTGACGGGAATTGAATTACATTTGGTTCCAAGGGCATGGGAGCGCAAGGTAGACCTTGATTACTAAACCTCTCTTTGGATGCAGAAATGAAAGTGCTGACTTCATTTATTCATTGAGATTTTAATAGAATATTGCCTTTATTTAAGATACAAAAACCACGTTGACAGTAAAGTGACATTTTCATAAATTAAATTCTAATGACGTGTTTGTGGCGTTGTTCATTTGACACATTTTGTAACCAATTGATAAAAACAAAAATCACCAATTGTTCATTGTGATAATGTACACATGTAAAGCCTAATGCATAACAAAATTACTGACTTGAAAACCCTGGTAAACGGAGACTAAACGAGCAAGTGAAATTTAAAACCGCTGTTAAATCATCGCACGTACGTATTTATAAGGCTGTACGACATGTCAAACACTATTTCTCCTGCTTTATCCAGAATTGATTTATTTTAAATCGATGTTTACAAACAACTGCCGCACGGCCATCTCAAGTAAGGGTCACTTGTCTTCGATAATGAAAGTGGAAGTATCGATTTATATTTTCATTTTCGGTTCATGTGTCTATCTATTTTATAACCTGAACACCCACTGGGGTCAAACTATCAGAAAATTACAACAGGAACACAGAGGTACTATATTGTGACAATGATAACGATGGGTAGTTTAAGATTGGTGGGTCGTTTGGTTTATAATGTTTTGAAATCTGCTTATTTTATTCATATTTGTTTTACTGAACTCGGTCTTTTCACTTCTGTAAACGTTTAGTTCGTGAGAAATCAGAAAACTTGTATGAATCGAGATACCTTGAATGCATAATGAATACAGAATATTTAGGAACATATCTCTCATTTGAAAAAACATATAAAATGTATTTGCATGCTGGATAACTTCAAACTTCCATGAAGATTTTTAAAAAACGCCCATTGCAACGTTACGTACATGTAGATGTGTATATACAAAGACAGTGTACTGTTCAAAGTGGTTCTATTAATAAAGAATTGCGAATCCTTTAAAGTTCTTTCAGCAAAGCGATATTAAAAGTCAAGGTTTTAAAAAAAAAAAACACGCTTTCATAATCTGATACAAGTCAAGTTCTACCGTCGAGTGTGGACTGTTTGAATGAAGGGGGTTCATAAACACTGGCCAAAAGACCCGATATTAGAATATTAACCTGCCTGTATTGCGTATTCAATGGTCAAATTGAAAACGAGTTTCATTTTATTTTAGTATGCAGATCAATGTGTGCCATAAGAAAACAATTTTTACATTCAAGGTATTGTACAAATCCAAATCTGGTTAAATTTTCTGAAATAATGTCAATTACAAGTGTTGAAAAATTGAGAAACCTATGTGTGTTTATAACAAAAATATACGATTTAGTCTGTACACCATAACTCATACATATAATCTATTTTGTCTTCCTTTTTTTTTTTTTTTTTTTTTTGCTTCTTTCTTTTCTGTCCTGTCCTTATGTGAACATGATTATGTTTGTGTCTCTCTTCCCTGTATCTCTTTCCCCATTAGAATGTATCACATGTACTTGACCTCATGTACCACGTATTGTTGGTGTTAGTGAATAAAGAAACTAGAAACTTGATACAGTCAGTTAAGGTATTCCCACAATTATATCGCTTAGTTTCAAATTTACTATTAAAGAGTAAAGGTATAGAACACTAAATATAGGGTAACCAAGTTCGCCGAGAGAGAAAAAACACACCAATAAAGCAGATGGTATAAAATTCTACTCTGTATTCTTATATATTCACACATAATGATTCTACATTACTACATTTCATCCCGAAATTCCGTATTATATACTTCCTAAGATATGCAGAAATTTATTCAGAAGAAATGCTTATTTTCTACTTTTTAGCTGGACCCCGGCACTGTACCACTAAACAGAATGTACTTGCATTGCAACAAGCTATTACATAGAATGTGCAACATTAGATATCATTTTAAATTGAATCTCTTACCCGAATTCATGAATTGAGTTCCGTAATAGCTGAAACTGAAGCTCCATGTGCCTGAAAATTATAAAACCGTCAGCATTTTCATTTAACAGGGCCATTTGGACCGTGCCAGTAATTACCAGGTACCCAAATTTACTTGATTTATGTGGTTTGGATAAAAATAGACATAACAAGACTTGTGTATCTTTATAAAGACCTGTTGGTAGCATCATATATGTATTGTATTGAATTATTATTGATTATTATTATTGATGAAAATTAATATTTGAGTCTCTAAATCGTTTTGTGTCGTTTCATCCCTTTTGGAAAGGCGGTGGGGGAGGGGGGGGGGGGGGGCTAAAGACAAATTCCGAGTCTTGCACACGCGGTATGTAATCACGTGATATAACGCCAAAACGAAGATTCAATTCAATTCTTTTATTGTCCTTGAGTTATACAACTCATCGGAATACATCTAGTACATGTACATTTGTATACACAATATATCTAATTGTATAATATAAACAACAGGTGAGTGGACAGGAGAGGATAGGAGGAGAAGAAATTACAAATAAAAATAATATATATGTAATCGCATTATGAAATGCACATGTTATTAGAAAAATACTATAATTACATTATTGATTACAATGCTAAACTTCGTATTTTCACAGCTTGAACTAAGAATGTTCCCAAGTTATTGAGTTCTTTAGTATTGTCTACACTAAGGAGCTTTATCAATTTAAAGACGCTTGGTTTTGTGTAATAAAAACTCTTAATATATCTCTTTCTCAATTCTTTGTAAAATGGACATTTCAGGATAAAATGAAACTCATCTTCTATATCATTATAATCACATAATTAACAAAACCTCGCAGTCCTTAAAACATTATTGTGCCTGCCTTTTTCAATATTCAAAGAATGTGAAGACGTTCTGAATTTAATGATAATTTTTTTCCCTTTTAAGTTGATTGGTCTTTTGAGATATGATTGTAAACAAAAGTTATCTATTAAATGTTGATAAAGAACACTTTTTGGTGAGCTTGAAAGAGACGACATTAGGTGTTCTGTGTAAATATCCAATATTCTGAATTCTATTATTTTATAATCTTTAAGCTGATTCACACACGACTTTTCAAACAAATATTCTAAACCAATGCTTGACAGATCATGTTTCACATTAACAATCCAGCTGCCATTGTTTGCAATCATATTTTCATAACAATCTTTCAAAATACAGTTATTCGTGGTTTTAATTTTTAACCACAATTTAATAATTCTCAATTTCCTTCTAATGTAAAGTGGAAATCTGCCAAGTTCACAATATACCATACTATTGTTGGTTCTTTTGTTTACTCCTTTACACTTTTTTACAAAAAGAAAGATGCACCTTTTCAATGTCCGGTGCTTTATGAAAACCCCAAATTTCACATGCATATGAAAGAATACTGTGTACATAAGTATCAAAAATTGAACATTGCGTATCAACATTAAAGTAATGATTTCTCAAAGTATTAGATGTTGCAAAAAGGGCTTTACGTCCTTGTTCAGCAACATGTTTTTGTGTTTGGAAAAATTTGTTAAATAATTTGTGCAATAGTGGCATCAGTATATCATCACATTTGATAAACAACTCATTCAAAATCCAATCTTCACTACAGCTCTTATTATATTTCAATTTATGTATAGCTTTCTTAATTTCATCGTTCGTAATGTCCTTGTCTAACTCGTCGAAAATTGCATCTGTGTTCGTTATGTCATAAGTATTGTCTGAGGAGGCACCATTATCCTTCTGAATAAGTTCTTTAAAATGTACAAAAAAGTCATCATTCGTCAAACTACATTTTGAAAATTTACTATTACCTTCGGCAAATAAACTGTGAAAATATTTTGGGTTATATTTTCTCAAGTAATCGAGCATATCTCCTTCGTGTTGTTTGTACCTGCATTTTAATTTGTTCTCATATTTTTTATATGTCTTCTTAACACGCAACAGTTCTTCTCTATGTAGGTTAGATTTACATTTAGGCCTATTAAATTTACGAAGAAGTCGTTTATATTGTTTCAACAGATCTTTACATTTATCATTGAACCAAGGTTTATCCACTTTGAATTGTCTGTGTGGGTTATATTTGTTATTAAGGGTTATTTTAGCCTCTTTTACATGTATAAAGGGTAGGACACAATCGTTTATAATATTACAAACGCTGTTAATACACTTATTTACAACAGCGGGGCTTATGAACTCAACATCTATTTCACTACACAAAAGGTCCGCGTTACGAAATATTTCATTCATGATTTGCTGAGCGTTGTCATGGTTCTACCTGAGCGATTTACTATTTGTTCTACCAGTTGAAGAAATATCTTATTGAACAATTGTAAAACCATTACATCTAATACCAGAAATTGCAAAAGTTATGGGTAAATGGTCAGACAAAATATTAAATGTACCTGTAGAAAAATCACAGATACTATCAAACAATACACTTTCTGTCAATAAATAATCGATAGCACTGCATCCTCTAGAACAATAGAATGTAAACTCACCAGCCAAATCACCGGGATGCTTACCATTAACAATCCGCAGGTCTGAAGATCTGCACAAATCTAGCAACTTTCTACCGTAATTATTTATACTAGTATCAGAATTACATCGTTTACGAAGCTCTTTGCCATTTTCATAAACAAAAGGCAAGGAAGATATATCAACTACTGAAATATTGTAGAGAATGAACAATTTTATAAACATCAGTTTCAACAAAACTCATTAGCATTTTGAAAGGGGGGTATGTGACAGGATTCATTTACCTATGCCGCTGTGATGATACACGATACCATTGAATAGGTTTGTGTCCACTTGTTGTGACACACATTGCAGACAGGTCGATAGTCAGTTATTGGACGGAGAGCAGGCAGTAAATGTTTTATTTTCGACAGAAAATGTTTTAACTGACTCGATGCAGACATCTTGTGAATCTGTAGAATTGAAATGCTTCTATACAATGTGTATAGAACTGTGTGTCCTTATGATAATGTAACGCGTGTGTGGTATCTACTGGGAGATTTAAAATGTACATGTATATATACCTTGGACATGACCTATGGTAGATTAAGTGGTATATTTATTATGTACTATAGTACATAAACAGTGCTCCCACTGGACCAAAATTCCCTTTCGCCACTTTTGCAGGGTGCGGCACGGCGCAAATAATCTCATGCTTTACAATTATTTCCATTATATTATATATTATTTTATTCATTACACTTATTTTAGCATTTTGAATCAGTTACATTACTTATCATATCCAGCTACCATACCTAAACACTTCTTTCTGAAATAATAAGTTGATTTGTTTGATAAATTCTATTATGGAAATCAAAAATCAGATAATAAAGCATGTAAATATAAACTTCATGATGCTACACCCCTCAGTGAAAACATTGTGTACATTGCCCGAAATGCAGATGTCACAAAACATTAAGCCCAATTTAGAGTCTTATCTCAACCATTCCCTCTTAAATTTCCGTTTTGGTATGGAAGATTTTGCAATTTGGACAGAATCAGATGTTTGAGCAAGTGGGATTGACTGTAAAGCCAAACATAGAGATATTTTTTTTAATTTTAGACTGACTAGGGTCAGAAGCTACAAGTTTAGTGTCAAGATAGAATGGGGTGCATAGTTTTATGAGATTAGCATTTTTATACTGTTGCGCACCGAACTCCAAAGAAAGTTATTTATTAAAATTGCTATTTCCATATCAATGGTGACCGACCGCATTGTTTATGAAATATTCGAACTAAAATCAACCACATCACAATCAAAATCTTGTAATCAACGAGCTTCGCCGCAAAAACAAACAATTGATGTATATACATTATACACAATAATACGGCCAATTTAATTACCGGTCGGTTCTCTAGTTAAGAATGGACATTAATGTGGAGATGATAACACGATAATGAATAAGACTTTAAATGTTAAACAATTGACCACAGCAGGGTAAACAGCCATCCGAAGTACTTTATTACATAATCACCGACTTTTTTGCAGCCATACATTACCTGAGGCTATTATCTGGCCTTCGTGATCAGCTCTGTGTTCACTGGAGCGATGCGAGATCAGAACAAACAGGCGATATTGTGTCACTGACAAAAGACAACACAAGACAGATTTTAAAATACAATTTATTGTAAAAAAAGGATTTTCGCCACTTTCAATTTTCCCCCCGCCATTTTTGAAAAATAATTCGCCATTGACGAAAATGGTGAAGCCCAGCTCGAGCACTGTTAACATAAACATGCTTGTTGGTGATATACGCATTATGTTATGGTACGAGCTATCCGAGATGTTAGTTAAATATGTTAGTAAGTATAGATATGGACTGAACCTGCATTTTTGTCAAATGTAGGTGATATTAAAATTGCCTCCGATAGTACAATCTTGTATTTGCAGTCAGTTGATTTAACACACCATGTTACAGTTTGGATACGACCTATTCAGAAATGATTTTTTTTTTTGTTGGAAAGTGATGCAATCAATTTCAAATTTTCTGTAAGGATTCAAGGTTTTCTACTATGCATCGTTGTTGAATTTGTTTGGCACGCGCCGTTCCTTATCTTCTCTCCGAATCAATAGAACAAACATTGACGGGAATCAGCACGAGGATGTGAGAGCGAGGTTATCAAAAGGAGGCTTCATGTATTACAATATAAGTATGTGTATGGTAGGGCCAATTGCAAAATTGACTGCGCTTTAGTCACAACACGCCGTCAAGCCAACAAGCAACGCACCTTCGCGCATTTTCGCATTAATTTGACCTGCAAACAAGGCTTTAAATCGCATTCCATGGCTATATAATAAGCCCAAATGTACACATGAAAGTAGTCTCTATTATTCTAAATATATCGAACTGCAGTTAATTTTGGTTGGACAATTTCCGATCTGATACCCACAACATTCTACTTCACAGGAGCCATGTAATTGATATGCAAATATCCATCTTTTGTTATAGCGTAGATTCTATTTCTTTCATGATGTGGTCAAAATAGGAGCTTGAAACTTTCATAGGCCAGCACGTTGTCACTCCATATGTTAACAATTTTATATATCAATACACATTGAAAATCTTTTATTATTGTGTACTTCACAAGTACCACATATCACCTGCATATGGTGTTTACATCTCTCAACTGATTCGATATGCAAGAGCTTGTTCTACGTATGGCCAGTTTTTAAATCGAAGCAGGCCACTGACAAACAAGTTGATGGTGCAGGGGTTCCAACAGTTTCGTTTAAGATAAGCATTTCGCATATTCTATGGTCGTTATAACGATTTAGTCGACTGAGGATGCTTATTCCTCATAGACACCTGATCCCACCTTTAGTATATCCAAGGTCCGTGTTTGCCCAACTCTCTATTTTGTATTGCTTATAGGAGTTATGAGATTGATCACTTTTCGTTATCTTCGCCTTTCATCTAACCATAAAGACAAATTAAGATACATCAATGTATCGAATATCAATCACTATTTCTCACTGCCACTGTGTATCCACCTTTGTAGGCTCGCGGTATATATTTGAATATATACTCAGTAGCAATATTTTTTCTTTTCTTTTCAGGAAAACTAATTGATTGAGTCATGCACTGGTTTGCATTTCTTCTCTTTGACTTTGTAAGTTTTATTCTTTTCTAATTTCAGTAGCAGAATGATTAAGGAAATACTTCAGATGTATCATTAAAGTACAATGCACCTCTTATGTGTTCCAATGAAATGTTTCGTATTAATAGAATACATACTAATTCGAAAATTTTATTTCAAGCTAAACACACGTGGTCTATTCGGGGATATGACCTACCCCATATATCCAGTCCAGACATGTCCTATGAATGAATCCGCTCGGAGACTGTCCTCAGACCGGCTTGGCTGCAATGACACCTACCTATATCTCTGTGTTCCTAATACAGACCTATCGTCCCTGGTGGAACTCTGTTATATGAAAGTTAAGCGTCTATCCTTGTATCAAAAAGGTAAAATTTTACAGCATTTTAGTACGCCAGTAGCATACGCTCCCGTTTATCAAATCAGTTCATAAATTTTCAGTCTTTCGCAAAGCGTCCGTGTATTTTATACAACAAAGGAAAGGCTTCAAAATTAGAATTTCTTCAGGATCGATTTCATTGGCTAACAAACTGTTGTTAGTGCCTTGTGTTGTAAACTACGTGAGCGAAAAATCCATTAGGTCAAATGAATGAAAGGCGAAGATAACGAACAGTGATCCATGTCATAACTCCTATAAGCAATACAAAATAGAAAGTTGGGCAGATATGCCAGAGGTGTGATCAGGTGCCTAGGAGGAGTAAAGCACCCTTTGTCGACCGGTCACACCCACTGTGAGCCCTATATCTTGATCAGGTAAACGGATTTATCCGTAGTCAAAATCAGTGTGTCAAGAACGATAGATTTCATAGTATTAGAGCATTCTGTTGAGAAACGTATTCACAGTTCCGTGTTACTTTCACAATAGCTGTCTAAACAACAATCATTTAATTCCTAGATAGCAAATGATTACTATTACAATGTAGCAAAAATAAACCCACAAACAAACAGGAGAACCGATATATCACATTTTCTTAGATTGCACTTTGTTATTATTCATTTTCAATCAATCCCGTGATTATAAACGTGTGTGTGTGTGTGTGTGTGTGTGTGTGTGTGTGTGTGTGTGTGTGTGTGTTACAGTCATATCTTGTCGACCTCATACTGGTATTTCAAACTTTCAAATTCAATTATTTTGTAATTACAAAATACTTATCTTAAAACTATCCAGAAAAACTCTAGTGTACCTATTTAAAATTATAATGAGGTAGGACACCAGCAGAAAAAGTATTCACTTCACCAGCATTTTCCTAGTGTACATTAATTGATATTATTATACATGTATTAATGAACATCACACAACCGTACGTCTGCTCTTGGTTGATAGGTGTGATGTGTTTCTTCTTTAAAAATTTTTGTAGATCACTGTTTGAAACTTTCCATCGACGGATACATGGATGGTGTGAAATGTGATCACTTTCTGTCGGGATGTCCTGATAAGCCTTACTATGGAACTGAACTTTATCAGTGTAAGAAAATTTATTTAAAGTTTATTGCACAATGAATAATGTTTCCACATGTCAAGTAGCTTGCACATCACAGATGATAAAACTGCAAAAGTATAGCCATGAATACTTTCCAATTCTACGACGGTGTAGAAGGGTCAAATAAAAAACGTTTCGTTCGGACGAATTACAGTGTAACAATTTGTTCGGACAAATTAGCAAATTGCTCGGACAAATTACTAATCTGTTTGTACGAGTTAGCATGCAATTTTTTTCAGATAAATCATTTATTTGTTTGAACAAGTTTGTCATTAGCAATAAGGCAACGTCATTGGCGTAGTCACACATTTTAAAGTGGTGGTAGGGAAACACAAAACAATGGCGTAGTCACACGTTTTATAGTGGTGGTAGGGAAACACAAAAATATTGGGACACACACCGAAATGAAATTCGATTCTAAAAATGTGTATATAAATATTTTTAATCAAGATCGAGACGGTAAATACGGTTAAACTACACAACCACCACCACCCAAAACCATGAAAAAATTCCTTTCATTAAAAAGTCTAAATCAATTTATCCGAAATTTTGCACGAACGTTCAGTATTTTAGTCAATAATTCCAAAATCTGATCTCTAAATCCCTTTTTTAAAAGTTCTATTTTGAATATTAAAGCAAGACTTTGTAATTGATGTCCAATTTTAGAAATTGACTTTACTCCTAATATGTTATTTTAAACCCTCAAATTCTATATCATGTATTTTTGTATATCAAGTGCAATAAGGTCATTATTTATTTTTAATCTACTAGAATTTAACTTTTTAAATTTCGGTATCAATTTTATGTAATGATTGACGTGTGTTGGTTATGTTGAAACCAAGAGACAAATAAAGTTTAAACAAATAAATTTTTAGTAGGTTTTAAGAAGAAAGGGGTCAGGTTTAAAACACTGTAGATCAATAACAAGCATTATGATTATGACCCCCATTGTTCTTTCTTTTTTTTTTTATTTCCTAGTTCTCACTCAATGTAGAAATCAAGAATACACTTCCTAAAAAATGATAATACTACAAAACTAGGACGCGAACCACATTAACATGAAATTTAACCCCGCATCCATTGCTCACAGTGGATTTCTCTATCCCGTTTCCCGTTCGACTTTCTTTTAACTCTGAATATGTCCTGTGAACAACTTACATGTCGACCATGCTTTCACATCACCATGTACATGTAATTGTCCATCTTCCTCCGACACGAGATCGGGAATTTGGAAAGGTGGTGTTCATCATCCTACTCGAAGAATAGATAGATAAAAAGGAAATTATATTGCTTACTTTTTAATCCGATAGAGTTGATTTGCATAAAGTGTACAACTTATATAGTTTGAGAAAATACGTGCTTTTCATTGCTTCGATAATAATGAATACGGAATGTAAAGCTTTAATTGAATAAATCTAAGGGAACATACCAAAATCAAATATGCCTAATTTGATTTTATGATTATTTTTATTTTCCTAGATCCTATGTGCCTGGATATACACACCAATTTACAATGCTTCGCAGCAGATTTGCAATGTGTGAAAGAGAGGTATGATTGATTGATTGGGGTTTAACGGCGTTTTGGCAATATTTCAGCCATTTTATGGCGATAAGAGAGGTATGAAACCATGGTTATAAAATGATGGATCTGATTCGTGGTACGATTTTCGTTAATTTCTTCCATTTTCCTTGCATCCATATATAAACTTACCTGTTAGTAAAAAAAAAAAGTATTCAATTTATATATGAGCATTCTTTGTCCTTTCCTTTGATAATTCCTGATGTATTTTAATGTATTTCTAAGGCTACTTAATGCATCAATGCTGTGGAAGTCAGATGTATCACCAGACAACGCTAACAGCAAGAATGTATGCATGAACGTGATAGTTCTGAGTTTTCTTATAATATGGACCACAATAACTACAGTGCTAAGTTGTATACCTTGCCTACGCACAGTAAAGCGGCATTTGGAGTCGGGTAAAAATTCATGTACATTTAGAGGAACATGATAATGCTTTAAAGTTTTATTCTAACTTCTTTCAGTATACGCTTCAGACAAATCTCAATTAATTTTTTTTTCACAGAACCTGAGATGCCTCCCTCACAAAACTTGAAACAAGCATGCAAAGACGGAAACGCTGATTTGTACTTCAATTTGATTGGTGTCCACAACAGCATTTTAGTCTATTCAGAGGTGGACAAAGATGGTTGGAATATTTTACACTATGCAGCACTTGGAGGTAATGAGGCCATCTTTCAAGATCTTCTTGAAAAACGTGATATGGATGTTTCTCATATAACTTTCAACATGGAAACAGTTTTGCATATAGCTGCAAAGCATGGAAACACAGATATATGTAAGCTACTCAAACGGAACAGTGCCTACAACAATCTCATCAATCAAAAGGATTGTAATCAGATGAATCCTTTCCATGTCGCAGCTCGATACGGCCATCTAGATATTCTTAAATTAATGGAGGATTCAGGGTGTAATATTTTAGAGAAAGTAGGTATGGCTCAGGAAAATATAGCTATATTTTCTTGCATCGGAAGAAGTCTCGAAGTTTTGAAATATATCGGTAGCAGTCCGTCGTTAAAAAATGCATTAAAGGAAACAAATTATGAAGGATGGAATGTGGCTCACTATGCTGCTAAGATAGGCCGTTGTGATATGCTGGAATACCTGATAGATGAAATGAAAGTTGATGGAATTAATGAATCAGAGAAGAAGAAGAATTGCCTGCATACAGCTTGTGAAAAGGGTCATTACGAGGCTTGCAGATACTTAGTAAAACAGGTTACTGGAATTTTACACTTAAAAGACGATAATGGGAAACATGCTGCACATTTTGCTGCTATGAGTGGAAGCGTGGAAATTATGGAATTTCTTAAGGAAAGTGGACTACCCATTCAAAATAAAGATGAAGAAACCCTGACTGTTTTACATATAGCTTGTCAGCATGCTCGCCTGGATTTGTGTAGGTACATCATAAAGAAATATCCACAGCTTCTAAACGTGGAAACAAAGAGATCTTGGAATGCAGCTTTGTTTACTGCAGAGAGACAGGGAGACGAGGAAAATCGAATCAAAATATTTGACTTACTGAAATATAATCATATCAATTGTTATCATGTAACGGGATCTGGAAAAACTGCTCTCTACCTGGCTTGCAGAAACAAATCCTTCACATTGTTAGAACACTTACTGAAACGATATCCAAAATTTCACACAACCCAAAGAGCCATGGACCCTATCGAGGCCGCGGACGGTGATAGCAGGATCATTGCGTTATTTGGAAAATACAAAAATGGCAACGGCAAATTCAACTTTAAGAATTATTCATGTGTAATATCTTGATTGCAGTACCCAATTTTGGCGTTATTTTACTTGATGTTGCCAAAGTTTCTTGTTAACAAAGGCATATCCGTTATAGTTTTTTTTCTGTGGTACATATGTATATTTATTTGTAATGTATCTTACTGCTTCTACACTTAGTGTGATTTCCATTAATTTTCTCGCATTTGTATTGTTTCACCAATTTAGACACAATTTGTCAAATTACAAATTTCGACGATAGAACAGTGATCAATGTAGATTCTCAAAAATTCGAAAGAACTTTTTGGTAAATTTGAAATCACAAATCAACAACATCAAAATGTATGATTTTTCAATGCTTTACACAACAAATCTTCGCGATAAATTAAATACTAGGTTTCTGACATAATAGATAGCGGTTTTTTTTATTTTAAAAAAGTAACTCGAAAACATTCATATCACGTGATAAGTCATCCAAAGAATTCCTTTATTAAATACCACATGGTATGAATTATGTCAAAGATTATGCCAAACGATGGGTTAGATATGAAAACGTGGGACTTGACACCTTGTCGGAATGAATTAAAAATATAAGAGGAATATGAAAATTTCGTATTAGACACATCAAAGCAAAAGTACATAACATATATTCTTCTGTAGACTAAAACTGAGATTAACATAGTAACTATGGGAAGGCCAAACTGCATTAAGGGTTGGTTTTTTGTTGTTGTTTGTTTTTTGTAAAAATAACTGTCCATAAATATCGAATTACTGATTAAATGCACGTTTAAAAAGATATGTTTTAAGTTTATTTTTAAAAACAGCTAATGAACCTTCGACACGAAGATCCAACGGGAAACAGTTCCACGGAGTTGATAAAGAAACATCAGCCTCTGTGGTCGAGTGGTTAGAGCATCGCGCTCAAAATCACATGCCCTCTCACCTCTGTCGGCGCAGGTTCGAATCCCGCTCGCGGCGGTAAGTGAGAAAGTTTCTCACTTTACTTTCGGAAGGTCGGTGGTCTCTTCCCAGGTACAGTGTATCTGGGTTCTCTCTTCCACCGATAAAAACTGGGCGCCACCATATAACTGAAAAACTGTTGAGTGTGGCGGAAAACATCAATCAATCAATCAAACCGTCTTTCGCCATACCGTTAATATTAGTACGAGCGCGTGGCTTTAGAAAGTATAACGAATCCGCAGAACGAAGTGTTCGCTGAGGATGGTAGACTTCAACTAGTTCCTGGATGTATGCTGGAGCTACTCCATGCAGAACCTTGAAAGTATACAACATGATTTTATATTTCGTTAGAAATGTCACAGGTAACCAGTAAAGCGATATGAGAATTGGTGTAATATGCTCATGTTTCCGTGGACGTGTCACAAGCCTGGCAGCAGTGTTTTGAACGTTCTGTAAGTTCTGCAAGGATGCTGAAGTAACATCATAAAGAAGTGCATTTCCATAATCAAGACGGGATGTAATCAGTGATCTAACAAGTGTCCTGTACATATCCTCCGTTATAAGAGATCTAACTCTACCAATATTATGAAGTTGGAAATAACATGATTTAGTCAATGCACTTATTTGACACCCCATGCTACGTGTGCTGTCGAAAAACACCCCCAAGATATTTGCCACATGAAGCACTGACTAGTGATGACAGATCCACCGAAGGCCAGTTGATCTCCCGAGAATTTACTAGCTTTAAGTTTTGGAGTAATGATAATAAGTTTTGTCTTTCCCTGATTTAGCCTGAGTATGTTGTTTTGCATCCAGTTGTCAATATCAAAAAGACACTGTTGAAGTCTGTCTGCAACACTCGGATATACCTGATTATAAATCAGCTGTCGCTCGGATTTATAATCAGGTATACCTGAATGTCATTCGCGTAGCGATGATAACGCATGTTATGCCTCCGGCAAATTTCCGACCTTCCGAAAGTAAACTGGGAAACTTTCTCACTTACCGGCATGAGCGGGATTCGAACCCGCGCCGACCAGAGGTGAGAGGTGGAGTGATTTTGAGCGCGATGCTCTAACCACTCGGTCACGGACGTCCTCATGAAACTATGTAAAGCATTTAAATCAGAATAAAATAAGGGAACTCTCAAGATTTTCAATGCTACAACTGCTCCTTTTTGAGTAAAAGATGCTATAGTATGTTCCCTTATGTCTTGTACATCCATCTGTCACACTCCTGACACTTTCAAGACAATGAACAATCGTAATGTCAGACAATAAAAACTCAGCAAACATTTATATACTTATATACAATATATTTAATAATGAATTAACTTGATAGAGACTGATATATAGTCTCCAACTTATTCGGTGCATAATGGAATAGTGGGGAAAATTCCATACAGTTTGTATTGCTCTAAGAAAAGTTACAAACATTGTATTTGTGTTCAAATAAAACACATTGTCTGATTTTACAGACTGACAAATTATTTTAATGAACATGATGGAATTGCCCTATAAGTGTTACACTCCTGACATTTATAATTTTGATTTCAGTAGCTATAATATTTGATACATCATAGCTATTTCACAAGTCCTTCTTCCTCTGGGTCTGGAACTGTTGTGAAATAGACAAATAAGTTGATTATTTAGGATTAAAAATAAATGCTAAATGTTTAAAGCCATTTGTCACACTCCTGACCTTTTTGAGTACCTTCACTAAGGTACATGTAAGCAGTATTTAAATTTCTTATTTTCTTTTACTTCACTAAAACATTAATTGTATTACTAATATATTTGTACAACATTTAAAAACTTGTTTTTTTTTTCAATTTAAACCACCAAATTTCAGATATGTAGCATCACATTAAAATATATGTAATTTTGCTGCTTGATTATTTTTGCTGGTACCATGTTTTAAAACATGTGCATAATTCATCATGTAGGAGAAATAGTACAGAAATAGAAAACAACAAATACCTCTACTATATTAGACTTTTCAAATCTTTTTACTTTAAATTAAAAAGATGCATGTAAAAGTTTATCACACTAAAAGTGTCACACTCTGGACAAATTTGACATGTTTTTTTTTTAGATACCTTCAAAACCGTAATTGATATCTTCCTGAATTTTTGCTTGAAATAAAGTGATATCACACCATTTTTCCTTCTATACATTGCAAAGTGTGTGAATTATCGGGGAAAATTGAAAGTGTTCATTATAGTTTAAAACCACAAGTGTAGAATTGTAAGTCCAATAATCAACAATGAGCTCAGTATTAAATTAAAACGCATTGACTTAATGCGCTTCAGATCACAACATCTTTTACTAAATGATCATATCCATTTCGTATCTATATCCAAATGATTTCAACACAATTGTTTGACAATCTTCGTGAATACTAGGTAGGAAATAAACATATACAATTACAACCGAAAGTTAATTGTCCTCTTTGCTCCACGATGCACATAGGATCAAGAGACGCCCGTCGTGGACAACAGTGCGTGGGTATGAGATTGGGAGACGCAGACACGTGGTCATGGCATGGACATCCAGAAATTAATTTAGAAATATCAAATCAGCATTAACTAATACATAGCCTTATCACAAAATATAGATCTACGAAATATCAGCAGTATTCAAAAAATAGCACTATAGTTCAGCGTTCGGACTTTAGCTCTGTTTATTTTACTGATACTCTGGGAACGTGTAAATTACTGAAATTAGAATTTGAAAAATTCCCATTTACACATGTATATTAATATTCATTTCATATCAATAAGGTTTCTAATACTTTTTGTACGAGCGTTTGTTCAAAATATTGATATTTATTTAGAGAACGTGAACATTAACTTTTTTTTACTAACAATATACACATCACGACAATGATAACGATGTAAGTACTCAAGGAGAAGAACCTTAAGGTTTTCAAATTTGTTCCTCATCCTATGCAATCAATTTTTTTAACTCAAATCAATTTAACATTTCAGAAAATTTGGAAGCTACTATTTAAAGATATTCTAGCTTTAAGTTCTCAAAACCCTTCCGTTTGTATCTTTCTTGTAACTTCAGGTAATTGAAAAAAGAATCGGAATAACATGATATCTTTCAATCTTGAATTTGTTTATTCGTTTACCATTTTTGGGAATTGAACTTAAATCAGTTTACTTTAGTGTTGACCTCTTCACATCCAAGATTGTGTGTCCTAGAAAACGTTCTCCAAACAATGTAATCCGATATTCAAAAGCTAAAATTTAAAACAAGGGGAGTATATTTCAAATTATGAGCACCACTATATCAACAGATATGTTCGTTTTACAAAGTGATAGGAAAATGAGCATCGCATGCTAATCACTATATGGGCGAGTTCATTGCTGATTAGAGGAGTTGAATGTTGATATACGCTATACCACACCTGAGTATCTGCGTATAATCAATGAATATGTAAATTCATAAACCAGAGTATCTTCAGTAAAAACAATGTTGAATACATAAATTCATTGCCCCAATGTTAACAGCGCGAATTAGTGAAGCAAATAAATATTTTTAAAAAATCGGAATTACATGAATTGACAAATACAGTAATTCTTTTTTCTTTGAATGTTTGAAAAGTTGAACTCCGAGGAGCAGATTCTGTACTTTGATCCCATTTGTCCCCACAGTGCACGTAAATATATTGCATAGGATTTTAGTGTTTGCCTCTTCACATCCTCGCTTTGCTTGAAATAATGCACGTCCCAGAAAACGATCTCCAAATAATATAATCCAAAATTCAAATCTAAAATCAAACAGAGAGCTTCGTTCAAGTATGAGCATTACTTAAATATATGTACGTTTTACAAAATGATAGGAAAAGATATATTCATGTGATAGAGGGCGAAGCCTCTCTCTCTCTCTCTCTCTCTCTCTCTCTCTCTCTCTCTCTCTCATGGATATAGATTCTATAGATGCCAATACTTTTTGCTTCGCCCTCAAATACGATCACGCCGTAAGATATTTTTTCTTTTAAAGTAAACGAGCGTCGCACACTAGGATCTACATGGACGAGTTAATTGCTGAATAGAGGGGTCGAAGGTCAAGACATAACATACTCCATAACACGCCCAGGAATCTGTAAATTTATTGAACCAGAATCTCAGCATATAGTAAACAAATGAATGCATTAATTCTTTGAAACAATATTAACTGCATAAATGCATTTGTAAAAATATAGCGAAATGCTTAAGATATGTACTCGTACAGTGATTTTAAATCATTTTGTCTTTGAATTTTTGAAAACGTTTTACTCTTTGATTCCATACAGTATTGGACGGGTATACGTTCAGTAGATCATCTTGGATCATCTCGCGATATTGAATGCTAACAGTTTTATCAAAAATAAACATTCAACTTTGATATAACATGGTGGAAATCTCGTTCCAGCCATTTCCGCAGTGAAGAATCAGGTGCATGTTCCGAGTCTTGCACCGTGCATACAATTGTATGTGATCACTAAAATTAAAAATCGATGAAACGTCATGCATACTACGAATGAGTCGATATCAGTCACTCGAGTATCGAAAAGATATGTTATTTTCCCTTCAAAACTCACTGCACATGTAGTGAGTATTACGAAAACCTGCAGTGATCTAGAGGGATGTGCCGTTTTATGTAAGGCACACTAAACATTCCTGGTACTGGCTACCTATGTTGTTGTGATGATAGATGAGAAAACTATGAATAAGGCTGGATGGTTTGTCTCTCGGGTTGCACACCGATCGATATAATCAGAAATATTGGACGGAGAGCAGTCAGAGCAGACAGTAAGTGCTTTCTATTTCTTTTTGAAATTAAATGATATAACTGGCTCGATGTAAAACATCTAATGAATCTGCATAAGTAATGCATGTATACAATATGTATTATGTAGCATGTGTCTGATACCTACTGAGAGATTTCAAATATCCATGGATTGCACGAAAATACACTATATGAAAATATCTTGGACATGACTTACGATTGATTAAATAAGTTGAGCGTTTAAACATTTGCGCACTGCACTGTGTGGTAAACGCACATGCTTGTTGGTGATATATTATGCATTATGTCATAAGGAGAATCGATGTGAGATATTTGTTAATTACGTTGGTGAGTATGGACTGGATCTGCAGTTCCGTAAAATATAGTGCTATCAAAATTGTCTAACTATTATATTGCCAGTTCATTGAACACATTATAATACCGTTTGGCCGAGAGCTCAAGGTTAAGAAATGATTTTTCTCGGAATGTGATGCAATTTCAAATTTTTGGAATTTGCCGTTAGGATTCTGCCTCGATGACGAATTTGTTTGGCACACGCCGTTCCTTATCTTCTCTCAGAATCAATAGAACAAACATTGACGGGAATCGGCACGAGAATGTGAGTGCGAGGTTATCAAAAGCAGGCTGCATGTATTACAATATAATCATGTGCTTCTAACAGAACTGAAAGATTGATGAATACTGAACGTTAGTTATTTTACGCACTGTGGTCAATTGTAAAGAAGCTCTTATCCCATGTATATAATAGTCACTACAACGGGAGCAAGAGCCAGGGCGGGGCACCAGTGGGGATTTAAAGTTTTACATGGGAATACTTTCTACAGCGAAGTTATTCACACTGGTAATCATTTTACTATTCATGCATTGATATCTATATTTCCAATGTTTTTGCCTTTGATATTTTCATAAATTGTAATGATATAATAATTTCCTCTTGGATGCGCGGCCGTTGCAATGCGCATGTGAATCTTGATAACATAGTAAATCTATTATAACAGCTGGATATTATTCCGACAGAATTGAATATTAGCGTAGAATGTGAAATAAATTTCCGTTTTGAATTGCAACGCTTCACGGCGGCATACTTCAGGAAGCGAGTTACTACATGTATATAAAACAAAACAAAGAACAGTTTGTTACCTGGCGGAAATATCCGATGCTATTTGTCTCCTCTGCCGGCAGTAAAAAAAAACTTATACTTCAAATTCGCGTGCATTCCATGGATGTATTAATATGCCCGAGTGTACATATGATAGTAGTCAGAATTATTCTAAATATATGGAACTGTAACTAGTTTTAATTGGACAATTCCGTTCTTATACCTATGAAAGGCGAAAATAACGAACAGTGATCAATCTCATAACTCCTACAAGCAATACAAAATAGATAGTTGGGCAAACACGGACCCCTGGACATTAATTGGACCTGCAAACAAGGTTTCCAATCCGCATGCAGTCCATGGCTATATAATAAGCCCAAATGTACACCTGGAATGCAACTGCAGTTAATGGTTGGACAATTTCCGATCTGATACCCACAAAATTCTACTTGACAAGAGCCATGTAATGAATATGCAAACATCAATCTTTTGTTATAGCGCAGATTCTATTTCTTTCACAATGTGGTCAAAATAGCAATTTGAATTTTTACATAGAGACATCCTACAAGAATAATCCTTCAAAAAATTCTTATCAAAAGATGAAGATCTACGATGTACAAATTATGTAACATCCTTTAAACCTTATTTAAAGTAGATTTTTAGGTCACCTGAGTCACTCGAATGGCTTATTGCAATTGGTCAGCATCCGTCATTGTGCGTAGTGCGTTAACTTTTGTTACTTCTGATAACTATCACTCTAATTCTTTTCAAATTTGGTTGGAAATATTTGTGGAACAGTTGGACATAAATTGTAAATTGCAAAACTGCTGCACCCCCGGGATTGGGGGTGGGGCACAATCTACCAAAAATTGACCAAGTTTCGAGAATCATCTCTACAACATCTATAATAAAAACTAAAAGCATAGACATGTAGAGCAGGAAGGTGTCTACTAAACTTTAATATTGATATAGAGATTAGACATGTAAAGCAGGAAGGTGTCTACTAAACTTTAATATCGATATAGAGATTAGACATGTAGAGCAGGAAGGTGTCTACTCAACTTTAATATTGATATAGAGATTAGACATGTAGAGCAGGAAGGTGTCTACTAAACTTTAATATTGATATAGAGATTAGACATGTAGAGCAGGAAGGTGTCTACTCAACTTTAATATTGATATAGAGATTAGACATGTAGAGCAGGAAGGTGTCTACTAAACTTTAATATTGATATAGAGATTAGACATGTAGAACAGGAAGGTGTCTACTAAACTTTAATATTGATATAGAGATTAGACATGTAGAGCAGGAAGGTGTCTATTAAACTTTAATATTGATATAGAGATTAGACATGTAGAGCAGGAAGCTGTCTACTAAACTTTAATATTGATAGAGATTAGACATGTAGAGCAGGAAGGAGTCTACTAAACTTTAATACTGATATAGAGATTAGACATGTAAAACAGGAAGGAATCTACTAAACTTTAATATTGATATAGAGATTAGACATGTAGAGCAGGAAGGAATCTACTAAACTTTAATATTGATGTAGAGATTAGACATGTAGAACAGGAAGGTGTCTACTAAACTTTAATATTGATAGAGATTAGACATGTAGAGCAGGAAGGTGTCTACTAAACTTTAATATTGATATAGAGATTAGACATGTAGAGCAGGAAGGTGTCTACTAAACTTTAATATTGATATAGAGATTAGACATGTAGAGCAGGAAGCTATCTACTAAACTTTAATATTGATATAGAGATTAGACATGTAGAACAGGAAGGTGTCTACTAAACTTTAATATTGATATAGAGATTAGACATGTAGAGCAGGAAGGTGTCTACTAAACTTTAATATTGATATAGAGATTAGACATGTAGAGCAGGAAGCTGTCTACTAAACTTTAATATTGATATAGAGATTAGACATGTAGAGCAGGAAGCTGTCTACTAAACTTTAATATTGATATAGAGATTAGACATGTAGAGCAGGAAGGTGTCTACTAAACTTTAATATTGATATAGAGATTAGACATGTAGAACAGGAAGGAGACTACTAAACTTTAATATTGATAGAGATTAGACATGTAGAGCAGGAAGGAGTCTACTAAACTTTAATACTGATATAGAGATTAGACATATAAAACAGGAAGGAATCTACTAAACTTTAATATTGATATAGAGATTAGACATGTAGAGCAGGAAGCTGTCTACTAAACTTTAATATTGATATAGAGATTAGACATGTAGAACAGGAAGGTGTCTATTAAACTTTAATATTGATAGAGATTAGACATGTAGAGCAGGAAGGTGTCTACTAAACTTTAATATTGATATAGAGATTAGACATGTAGAGCAGGAAGGTGTCTACTAAACTTTAATATTGATATAGAGATTAGACATGTAGAGCAGGAAGCTATCTACTAAACTTTAATATTGATATAGAGATTAGACATGTAGAACAGGAAGGTGTCTACTAAACTTTAATATTGATATAGAGATTAGACATGTAGAGCAGGAAGCTGTCTACTAAACTTTAATATTGATATAGAGATTAGACATGTAGAGCAGGAAGGTGTCTACTAAACTTTAATATTGATATAGAGATTAGACATGTAGAGCAGGAAGGTGTCTACTAAACTTTAATATTGATATAGAGATTAGACATGTAGAACAGGAAGGAGACTACTAAACTTTAATATTGATAGAGATTAGACATGTAGAGCAGGAAGGAGTCTACTAAACTTTAATACTGATATAGAGATTAGACATGTAGAGCAGGAAGCTGTCTACTAAACTTTAATATTGATATAGAGATTAGACATGTAGAACAGGAAAGTGTCTACTAAACTTTAATATTGATATAGAGATTAGACATGTAGAGCAGGAAGGTGTCTACTAAACTTTAATATTGATATAGAGATTAGACATGTAGAGCAGGAAGCTGTCTACTAAACTTTAATATTGATATAGAGATTAGACATGTAGAGCAGGAAGGTGTCTACTAAACTTTAATATTGATATAGAGATTAGACATGTAGAACAGGAAGGAGACTACTAAACTTTAATATTGATAGAGATTAGACATGTAGAGCAGGAAGGAGTCTACTAAACTTTAATACTGATATAGAGATTAGACTTATAAAACAGGAAGGAATCTACTAAACTTTAATATTGATATAGAGATTAGACATGTAGAGCAGGAAGCTGTCTACTAAACTTTAATATTGATATAGAGATTAGACATGTAGAACAGGAAGGTGTCTATTAAACTTTAATATTGATAGAGATTAGACATGTAGAGCAGGAAGGTGTCTACTAAACTTTAATATTGATATAGAGATTAGACATGTAGAGCAGGAAGGTGTCTACTAAACTTTAATATTGATATAGAGATTAGACATGTAGAGCAGGAAGCTATCTACTAAACTTTAATATTGATATAGAGATTAGACATGTAGAACAGGAAGGTGTCTACTAAACTTTAATATTGATATAGAGATTAGACATGTAGAGCAGGAAGGTGTCTACTAAACTTTAATATTGATATAGAGATTAGACATGTAGAGCAGGAAGGTGTCTACTCAACTTTAATATTGATATAGAGATTAGACATGTAGAGCAGGAAGGTGTCTACTAAACTTTAATATTGATATAGAGATTAGACATGTAGAGCAGGAAGGTGTCTACTAAACTTTAATATTGATATAGAGATTAGACATGTAGAGCAGGAAGCTGTCTACTAAACTTTAATATTGATATAGAGATTAGACATGTAGAACAGGAAGGAGACTACTAAACTTTAATATTGATAGAGATTAGACATGTAGAGCAGGAAGGAGTCTACTAAACTTTAATACTGATATAGAGATTAGACATATAAAACAGGAAGGAATCTACTAAACTTTAATATTGATATAGAGATTAGACATGTAGAGCAGGAAGCTATCTACTAAACTTTAATATTGATATAGAGATTAGACATGTAGAACAGGAAGGTGTCTACTAAACTTTAATATTGATATAGAGATTAGACATGTAGAGCAGGAAGGTGTCTACTAAACTTTAATATTGATATAGAGATTAGACATGTAGAGCAGGAAGGTGTCTACTAAACTTTAATATTGATAGAGATTAGACATGTAGAGCAGGAAGGAGTCTACTAAACTTTAATACTGATATAGAGATTAGACATATAAAACAGGAAGGAATCTACTAAACTTTAATATTGATATAGAGATTAGACATGTAGAGCAGGAAGCTATCTACTAAACTTTAATATTGATATAGAGATTAGACATGTAGAACAGGAAGGTGTCTACTAAACTTTAATATTGATATAGAGATTAGACATGTAGAGCAGGAAGGTGTCTACTAAACTTTAATATTGATATAGAGATTAGACATGTAGAGCAGGAAGGTGTCTACTAAACTTTAATATTGATATAGAGATTAGACATGTAGAGCAGGAAGGTGTCTACTAAACTTTAATATTGATATAGAGATTAGACATGTAGAACAGGAAGGAGACTACTAAACTTTAATATTGATAGAGATTAGACATGTAGAGCAGGAAGGAGTCTACTAAACTTTAATACTGATATAGAGATTAGACATGTAGAGCAGGAAGCTGTCTACTAAACTTTAATATTGATATAGAGATTAGACATGTAGAACAGGAAGGTGTCTACTAAACTTTAATATTGATATAGAGATTAGACATGTAGAGCAGGAAGGTGTCTACTAAACTTTAATATTGATATAGAGATTAGACATGTAGAGCAGGAAGCTGTCTACTAAACTTTAATATTGATATAGAGATTAGACATGTAGAGCAGGAAGGTGTCTACTAAACTTTAATATTGATATAGAGATTAGACATGTAGAACAGGAAGGAGACTACTAAACTTTAATATTGATAGAGATTAGACATGTAGAGCAGGAAGGAGTCTACTAAACTTTAATACTGATATAGAGATTAGACTTATAAAACAGGAAGGAATCTACTAAACTTTGATATTGATATAGAGATTAGACATGTAGAGCAGGAAGCTGTCTACTAAACTTTAATATTGATATAGAGATTAGACATGTAGAACAGGACGGTGTCTATTAAACTTTAATATTGATAGAGATTAGACATGTAGAGCAGGAAGGTGTCTACTAAACTTTAATATTGATATAGAGATTAGACATGTAGAGCAGGAAGGTGTCTACTAAACTTTAATATTGATATAGAGATTAGACATGTAGAGCAGGAAGCTATCTACTAAACTTTAATATTGATATAGAGATTAGACATGTAGAACAGGAAGGTGTCTACTAAACTTTAATATTGATATAGAGATTAGACATGTAGAGCAGGAAGGTGTCTACTAAACTTTAATATTGATATAGAGATTAGACATGTAGAGCAGGAAGGTGTCTACTAAACTTTAATATTGATATAGAGATTAGACATGTAGAGCAGGAAGGTGTCTACTAAACTTTAATATTGATATAGAGATTAGACATGTAGAACAGGAAGGAGACTACTAAACTTTAATATTGATAGAGATTAGACATGTAGAGCAGGAAGGAGTCTACTAAACTTTAATAATGATATAGAGATTAGACATGTAGAACAGGAAGGTGTCTACAAAACTTTAATATTGATATAGAGATTAGACATGTAGAGCAGGAAGGTGTCTACTAAACTTTAATATTGATATAGAGATTAGACATGTAGAGCAGGAAGGTGTCTACTAAACTTTAATATTGATATAGAGATTAGACATGTAGAACAGGAAGGAGACTACTAAACTTTAATATTGATAGAGATTAGACATGTAGAGCAGGAAGGAGTCTACTAAACTTTAATACTGATATAGAGATTAGACATGTAGAACAGGAAGGAATCTACTAAACTTTAATATTGATATAGAGATTAGACATGTAGAGCAGGAAGGAATCTACTAAACTTTAATATTGATATAGAGATTAGACATGTAGAACAGGAAGGTGTCTACTAAACTTTAATATTGATAGAGATAAGACATGTAGAGCAGGAAGGTGTCTACTAAACTTTAATATTGATATAGAGATTAGACATGTAGAGCAGGAAGGTGTCTACTAAACTTTAATATTGATATAGAGATTAGACATGTAGAGCAGGAAGGTGTCTACTAAACTTTAATATTGATAGAGATTAGACATGTAGAACAGGAAGGTGTCTACTAATCTTTAATATTGATAGAGATAAGACATGTAGAGCAGGAAGGTGTCTACTAAACTTTAATACTGATATAGAGATTAGACATATAAAACAGGAAGGAATCTACTAAACTTTAATATTGATATAGAGATTAGACATGTAGAGCAGGAAGGAGTCTACTAAACTTTAATACTGATATAGAGATTAGACATATAAAACAGGAAGGAATCTACTAAACTTTAATATTGATATAGAGATTAGACATGTAGAGCAGGAAGCTGTCTACTAAACTTTAATATTGATATAGAGATTAGACATGTAGAACAGGAAGGTGTCTATTAAACTTTAATATTGATAGAGATTAGACATGTAGAGCAGGAAGGTGTCTACTAAACTTTAATATTGATATAGAGATTAGACATGTAGAGCAGGAAGGTGTCTACTAAACTTTAATATTGATATAGAGATTAGACATGTAGAGCAGGAAGGTGTCTACTAAACTTTAATATTGATATAGAGATTAGACATGTAGAACAGGAAGGAGACTACTAAACTTTAATATTGATAGAGATTAGACATGTAGAGCAGGAAGGAGTCTACTAAACTTTAATACTGATATAGAGATTAGACATGTAGAGCAGGAAGCTGTCTACTAAACTTTAATATTGATATAGAGATTAGACATGTAGAACAGGAAAGTGTCTACTAAACTTTAATATTGATATAGAGATTAGACATGTAGAGCAGGAAGGTGTCTACTAAACTTTAATATTGATATAGAGATTAGACATGTAGAGCAGGAAGCTGTCTACTAAACTTTAATATTGATATAGAGATTAGACATGTAGAGCAGGAAGGTGTCTACTAAACTTTAATATTGATATAGAGATTAGACATGTAGAACAGGAAGAAGACTACTAAACTTTAATATTGATAGAGATTAGACATGTAGAGCAGGAAGGAGTCTACTAAACTTTAATACTGATATAGAGATTAGACTTATAAAACAGGAAGGAATCTACTAAACTTTAATATTGATATAGAGATTAGACATGTAGAGCAGGAAGCTGTCTACTAAACTTTAATATTGATATAGAGATTAGACATGTAGAACAGGAAGGTGTCTATTAAACTTTAATATTGATAGAGATTAGACATGTAGAGCAGGAAGGTGTCTACTAAACTTTAATATTGATATAGAGATTAGACATGTAGAGCAGGAAGCTATCTACTAAACTTTAATATTGATATAGAGATTAGACATGTAGAGCAGGAAGCTATCTACTAAACTTTAATATTGATATAGAGATTAGACATGTAGAGCAGGAAGGTGTCTACTAAACTTTAATATTGATATAGAGATTAGACATGTAGAGCAGGAAGGTGTCTACTAAACTTTAATATTGATATAGAGATTAGACATGTAGAGCAGGAAGGTGTCTACTAAACTTTAATATTGATATAGAGATTAGACATGTAGAGCAGGAAGGTGTCTACTAAACTTTAATATTGATATAGAGATTAGACATGTAGAGCAGGAAGGTGTCTACTAAACTTTAATATTGATATAGAGATTAGACATGTAGAGCAGGAAGCTGTCTACTAAACTTTAATATTGATATAGAGATTAGACATGTAGAACAGGAAGGAGACTACTAAACTTTAATATTGATAGAGATTAGACATGTAGAGCAGGAAGGAGTCTACTAAACTTTAATACTGATATAGAGATTAGACATATAAAACAGGAAGGAATCTACTAAACTTTAATATTGATATAGAGATTAGACATGTAGAGCAGGAAGCTATCTACTAAACTTTAATATTGATATAGAGATTAGACATGTAGAACAGGAAGGTGTCTACTAAACTTTAATATTGATATAGAGATTAGACATGTAGAGCAGGAAGGTGTCTACTAAACTTTAATATTGATATAGAGATTAGACATGTAGAGCAGGAAGGTGTCTACTAAACTTTAATATTGATAGAGATTAGACATGTAGAGCAGGAAGGAGTCTACTAAACTTTAATACTGATATAGAGATTAGACATATAAAACAGGAAGGAATCTACTAAACTTTAATATTGATATAGAGATTAGACATGTAGAGCAGGAAGCTATCTACTAAACTTTAATATTGATATAGAGATTAGACATGTAGAACAGGAAGGTGTCTACTAAACTTTAATATTGATATAGAGATTAGACATGTAGAGCAGGAAGGTGTCTACTAAACTTTAATATTGATATAGAGATTAGACATGTAGAGCAGGAAGGTGTCTACTAAACTTTAATATTGATATAGAGATTAGACATGTAGAGCAGGAAGGTGTCTACTAAACTTTAATATTGATATAGAGATTAGACATGTAGAACAGGAAGGAGACTACTAAACTTTAATATTGATAGAGATTAGACATGTAGAGCAGGAAGGAGTCTACTAAACTTTAATACTGATATAGAGATTAGACATGTAGAGCAGGAAGCTGTCTACTAAACTTTAATATTGATATAGAGATTAGACATGTAGAACAGGAAGGTGTCTACTAAACTTTAATATTGATATAGAGATTAGACATGTAGAGCAGGAAGGTGTCTACTAAACTTTAATATTGATATAGAGATTAGACATGTAGAGCAGGAAGCTGTCTACTAAACTTTAATATTGATATAGAGATTAGACATGTAGAGCAGGAAGGTGTCTACTAAACTTTAATATTGATATAGAGATTAGACATGTAGAACAGGAAGGAGACTACTAAACTTTAATATTGATAGAGATTAGACATGTAGAGCAGGAAGGAGTCTACTAAACTTTAATACTGATATAGAGATTAGACTTATAAAACAGGAAGGAATCTACTAAACTTTGATATTGATATAGAGATTAGACATGTAGAGCAGGAAGCTGTCTACTAAACTTTAATATTGATATAGAGATTAGACATGTAGAACAGGAAGGTGTCTATTAAACTTTAATATTGATAGAGATTAGACATGTAGAGCAGGAAGGTGTCTACTAAACTTTAATATTGATATAGAGATTAGACATGTAGAGCAGGAAGGTGTCTACTAAACTTTAATATTGATATAGAGATTAGACATGTAGAGCAGGAAGCTATCTACTAAACTTTAATATTGATATAGAGATTAGACATGTAGAACAGGAAGGTGTCTACTAAACTTTAATATTGATATAGAGATTAGACATGTAGAGCAGGAAGGTGTCTACTAAACTTTAATATTGATATAGAGATTAGACATGTAGAGCAGGAAGGTGTCTACTAAACTTTAATATTGATATAGAGATTAGACATGTAGAGCAGGAAGGTGTCTACTAAACTTTAATATTGATATAGAGATTAGACATGTAGAACAGGAAGGAGACTACTAAACTTTAATATTGATAGAGATTAGACATGTAGAGCAGGAAGGAGTCTACTAAACTTTAATACTGATATAGAGATTAGACATGTAGAACAGGAAGGTGTCTACAAAACTTTAATATTGATATAGAGATTAGACATGTAGAGCAGGAAGGTGTCTACTAAACTTTAATATTGATATAGAGATTAGACATGTAGAACAGGAAGGTGTCTACTAAACTTTAATATTGATATAGAGATTAGACATGTAGAACAGGAAGGAGACTACTAAACTTTAATATTGATAGAGATTAGACATGTAGAGCAGGAAGGAGTCTACTAAACTTTAATACTGATATAGAGATTAGACATGTAGAACAGGAAGGAATCTACTAAACTTTAATATTGATATAGAGATTAGACATGTAGAGCAGGAAGGAATCTACTAAACTTTAATATTGATATAGAGATTAGACATGTAGAACAGGAAGGTGTCTACTAAACTTTAATATTGATAGAGATAAGACATGTAGAGCAGGAAGGTGTCTACTAAACTTTAATATTGATATAGAGATTAGACATGTAGAGCAGGAAGGTGTCTACTAAACTTTAATATTGATATAGAGATTAGACATGTAGAGCAGGAAGGTGTCTACTAAACTTTAATATTGATAGAGATTAGACATGTAGAACAGGAAGGTGTCTACTAATCTTTAATATTGATAGAGATTAGACATGTAGAACAGGAAGGTGTCTACTAAACTTTAATATTGATAGAGATAAGACATGTAGAACAGGAAGGTGTCTACTAAACTTTAATATTGATAGAGATTAGACATGTAGAACAGGAAGGTGTCTACTAAACTTTAATATTGATAGAGATTAGACATGTAGAACAGGAAGGTGTCTACTAAACTTTAATATTGATAGAGATTAGACATGTAGAACATGAAGGTGTCTACTAAACTTTAATATTGATAGAGATAAGACATGTAGAGCAGGAAGGTGTCTACTAAACTTTAATATTGATATAGAGATTAGACATGTAGAGCAGGAAGGTGTCTACTAAACTTTAATATTGATAGCGATTCTAATTCCAGGGCGGTGTTAAACTTTATCTATAGTGTTTTATGTAAAACATTTAGTTAACGTGTAGTATATAGGAGTGAAGATTTTAGGTCCGAGTATTAACTGTGGAAATAATTGCTGTTACAAAATTTAGAAATTCATTTCAAAATTAAGGATTATCTCCCTCATGCATAGCTCTTATCCTTGGAGGAATTTGGCTCCACTTTTTTGGCACGCTGTTTTTGGCTATATTTAGCTCTAAAACTTCATAGTTATTTCGGATTTTAAAGATTTCGGTTGAGCATCACTGAAGAGACATTATTTGTCGAAATGCGCATCTGGTGCATCAAAATTGGTACCGTATAAGTTTTACATCATATCAAAATTTTTATTAGTTATTGTTTGTAAGAATCATATTTTGCGTTTTCCATTTTTGAAAACAATTTGCTTTGACCAAAGAAGTCAGTTTAAATTGAGTTCCGCAGTTCATTTATTTTTTCAACAGTGTATTTTCATGAAAAACAACTGGTGTTAGTTGCAAATGTCTGGCATTAATGACTAAAAAGTATACAACTTAAAGTAAAAAAAAAAAAAAAAAAAACACGTTTCTTTAGAATTTAAAAGACACGAAAATGAATATGACACCGTGGTTACACATCGTTACATAACAAATGCATACAAACAGGTATTTTAAAAAAAATTCAAATAAAAATTAACGCGGGATCCACAATTGTAGCCGCAAGCCCAAACTATCTGCAAAAAGGAGGAATGTATGGGGTGTTGGAGGTTAAATGATGCAGCTTAGAGAAGTAAGACTATTTCAATGCATCTGGTCACGAACAAAGTGAGGATCACTTGACATGCGATGCCTAATCCCATTGGATATTGATGATCCAGATACAAAACTCTGAGTCAACATCTAGGATGCATTTCAGGGATGATGCCATGTTTATGGTAGATATATATGGATAAACAGACATTGTGATCTAACTTAAGTGTTAGGAAATCGGTAATATTCAAAGATGAGTACGTACAAACTGATCATATAATACATTTTTACACTGATATTTTAGCAAGCCTCATAAGACTTGTAGTGGTGTCTGGGAGATTATGACATATTCCTGAAGCCGTATTTGCATTCCTAATACTAGCGGTATAAGGGAATTGTCTCTTCGTGAAACACGTCCCAGTAGAACTAAACATCATGAGTTTTCATTTCAAACCAAAAACACAGATTCATGACAGGTATGGGCACGGGCCTGTTATCAGCATGTGTAGGATTTTAGCAATAACCTGTATCTTGTGTTGTTTAAAGCTGCAACACAAAATAAAATTGGAAATATATTTAAAAAAAACAAGAATTGTGACATTGAAAGAAAGGTTTGGTGTTCAATAAGAAATTTCCAGTCTCTATGGGTGAAATAGTGACATGTAAAACATAAGAGTAAAATTTAAATAAATGTGGCATATGGAAGGTGAAGATAACGAACAGTGATCAATCTCATAACTCCTATAAGGAACACAAAATAGAGTTGAGCGAACACAGACCCCTGGACATACCAGAGATGGGACCAGGCGCATAGGAGGAATAAGCATGCCATGTCGACCGGTCACACCCGCCGTGAGCCCTGTCTTGATCAAGTAAACGGAGTAATCCGTAGCCAAAATCTGTTTCCCAAGAACAGCTTATCAATCGGAATGAAACACCTCAGACAGCATACATCTTCCACTGTCAGCTGTATATCCCACTCTGTGAACAGTCTTTGTAGGTTTCAATATTACTTCGTAACAATTATTTTTCTTTTCTTTTCAGGAAAAATAAATGATTGAACAATGCACTGGTTTACATTTCTTCTTTTTGACTTTGTAAGTTTTATTCTTTTCTGACTTATAGTTGCAGAATAATCAAGGAAATATTTCAAACGTATCAATAAAGTGCAACGCACATTTGTTTTCAATTGAAACGTTTTGTAATAATAGAATACATACTAATTCGAAAATTGTATTTCCAGGTAAATCCACGTGGTCTATTAAGGGATATGACCCATCCAGTCCAGACATGTCCTACGAACGAATCCGACGTAAGGCTGTCCTCAGACCGGCTTGGCTGTAATGACACCTACATATATATGTGTGTGCCTAATACAGACCTATCGTCCCTGGTGGAACTCTGTTATGTTAATGGAACGGGTCAAAAAGGTAGCATTTTACAGCTTTCAATACACAAATACGCTCCCGTGAATTGATTCAGACTATCATTTTTTCAGTCTTTCGCAATACATCTGGGTACTATCCACGATAAAGTAAAGGCTTCAAATTTACGAATTTCGTTGGCTGACAAAATGTTGTTAGTGTTTTGTGTAGTAAAGTATGCGATCGGATCAAAGAATATAATTATATTACGTCAAAGATTATGTATTAATATGACAATATCATATTTACACCACCATATTACTAAGTACTTCGTTACTAGCTTGAAAATAGGGAGGTATATTTAATTGCTGTTATAAAATTTAGAAATTCTTTTCAAAATTAAGGATTATCTCCCTCATGCATAGCTCTTATCCTTGGACAAATTTGGCTCCACTTTTTTGGCACGCTGTTTTTGGCTATATTTAGCTCTAAAACTTCATAGTTATTTCGGATTTCAAAGATTTCGGTTGAGCATCACTGAAGAGACATTATTTGTCGAAATGAGCATCTGGTGCATCAAAATTGGTACCGTATAAGTTTTACATTATGACCCCTGGGTCGAGGCCTCTGCTGGTGGACTGTTCGTCCCCGAGAATCCCTACAGCCCAGTAGCTAAGTACTTCGTTACTAGCTTGAAAATACGGATGTATATTTGATTGCTGGTATAAAATTTAGAAATTCATTTCAAAATTAAGGATTATCTCCCTCATGCATAGCTCTTATCCTTGGACGAATTTGGTTCCACTTTTTTGACATGCTGTTTTTGGCTATATTTAGCTCTAAAACTTCATAGTTATTTCGGATTTCAAACATTTTGGTTGAGCATCACTGAAGGGACATTATTTGTCGAAATGCGCATCTGATGCATCAAAATTGGTACCGTATAAGTTTTACATTAATAACTTTGAAAATATTACACCATTTTTAAAAAAAAAAAAAAAAAATATGCACTCTAGTTTATCATACCTTTTTTTACAATCCGCTCACCCTTGATGCTACATTTAGAGGTGTGTGTATTAGTCAATAAAACCAAGGACATCTTTAATTCTGCCACCCTCAAAATAAAGCGGAGACATACATGTACATGTAACATTGTACAGGTGGAGAGTCGGTGAAACAGTTGTTGCTGTTCTGTCAATTCTACACACGTGTACGGAGAATAGGAGGTAGATTTAAGAATATTTAAGCATTCAATTGACAAAATGAAAATATAAGCACTGAATGAAAAGATGAAGGTAACATACAGTGATTATTCTTGTACCTCCTATAAGGCATACGAAATTAAAAAAAAAAAAACAACACAGAAGCCCTACATCTTGAACAGAAAACGGGGTCAAAATGAATGAGTAAAGAACGGTCTAACAATTGGTATGAAACATATTGGACATATTGGACAGCTTATGGATATTGACTCAAGGACAAGATGTATTGGTAAATTAGATCGTTTTTAACGACCATAGAATTTGGGAATGCTACATGAATAATATTTTTTGACATCTACTGTACAAATACCTGAAACGTCGTGTAGATAAAAACATAACGTGCTAACACGCTCTATCTTATTCGTATACAGTTCCGTGTTAATATCACAATAAATGTCTAAACATAATCATTCAATTCCTAAATATAGTAATTACTATTACAATGTAGTTTGAATATACCGGAAATACATAACCACAAACTAATAGGAGAACCGAGATATCGCATTACTTTACACTGGTTTGAAATCTGTCATCATTCATTTTCAATGAATCACTTAATCATACAATTGTATATGTGCATGTCTTCTCGATCACATACTGGTATTTCAATTTTTTAAATTACTAATACCTATGTTCAAAACATCCAAAACCTGTAGTGTACCCATTCAAAATTATAATGGGGTAGGACATCAGCAGAAAAAGTATTCACATCATCAGCGTTTTCTTAGTGTACATTAGTTGTTACTAAAATACAAATCAATGAACATGACACAACCGTAAGTTTATTCTTTGTTGATAGGTGTGATGTGTTTCTTTTTTTGAAAATTTTTGTAGGTCACTGTTTGAAACTTTCCATCGACGGATACATGGACAGTGTGAAATGTGATCACTTTCTGTCGGGATGTCCTGATAGGCCTTATTATGGAACTCAACTTTATCAGTGTAAGAAAACTTATTTAAAGGTAAAATTTCAAATTCGTATATCCATGTGAATGCAGATTCGTCGAACAGAGGAAGTCATTATCCTATATCTAACCTCAAATTCTGCTTCAAGACTTTACCGGTCGCGTTACCTCAGTGGTACAGTGTTTGCTTCGTAACCGACAGGTCGTGGGTTAGACGTTAACATAGGTAGTGATGGCTCCTTCGCCAAACGCTCGGCATTAAGAAGTGAGAATCACGGGTCTTTCGTATAAGACCTTGAAATCAGAGGTCCCGTGTCAAGTTGGCAAGATATAGAACCCTGACTGCTACGGCCCTAAGCGCTAAACATGGGTCTAAATTTGTAGTACTTCACCTACAGCTGATGATGTTTCAGTATGAGAAGAAAGATCTCAATGGGACGAGAAAGAAACAATCAATCATAGTTTTATTTTTTCAGACCCCATGTGCCTGGATATATACACCAGTTTACAGTGTTTCACAGCAGATGTCCAATGTGTGAAAGAAAGGTATGAAACTATGGTTATGAAATAATCTGATTGGTGGTCAAATAACCTGGATGTCTTCCCTTTTCTCTGTGTCCAAACTTACGCGTTAGTAAAAAAGCATCCAATTTATATATGTGCATTATTAATCATTCCCTTTCATATTTACTGATGCATTGTAATATATTTTAAGACTAGGTAATGCATCAATTCTGTGGAAGTCAGATTTACCATCCGATTACAACAATACCAACAACAAGAATGCATGCAGGGACATGAGACTTCTGGCAGTGTGGACCACAATAGCGACAATAATAAGTTGTATAGCTTGCTTTCACAAAGTAAAGCGGTATTTTAAGTCTGGTAAAAACATCATTTACATTTACGCAACATGATAACGCGTCCAAGTTTTACTCTAACTTCTTCAATACACGCTTCGGACAAATGCCAGTCAAATTTCTTTTTACAGAACCTGAGATGACTGTTTCACAAAAAATAAAACAAGCATGCAGGGACGGAAACGCTGAGTTGTACTTCGACTTGAGTGGGGTCATCACCTGTATTTCAGTCAATACAGAGGTGGACAAAGATGGTTGGTCTATTCTACATCATGCAGCATATGGGGGTAATGAGAAGATCTTTGAATATCTTCTTAAACAAGAAAACATGGATGTCTCCAAAATAACCTTAAACAAGGAATCAGTTTTGCATGTGGCTGCGAAGTATGGTAATACAGAAATATGTAAGCTACTCAAACGGAACAAAGCCTACAAAAATCTCATTGATCAAAAGGACTGTAATCAGATGAATCCTTTCCATGTCGCGGCTCGATACGGTCATCTAGATATTCTTAAATTAATGGAGGATTCAGGGTGTAATATTTTAGAGAAAGTAGGTAAATCTCAGGAAAATATAGCCATGTTTTCTTGCATTGGAAGAAGTCTCGAAGTTTTGAAATATATCGGTAACAGTCCGTTGTTTAAAAATGCATTAAAGGCAACAAATTATGAAGGGTGGAATGTGGCACACTATGCTGCTAAAATGGGCCATTGTGATATGCTGAAATACCTGATAGATGAAATGGAAGTTGATGGAATTAATAAATCAGAGAAAAAGAAAAATTGTCTGCATACAGCTTGTGAAAAGGGTCATTACGAGACTTGCGAATACTTAGTAAAAACGGTCACTGGAATTTTACCTTTGAAAGATGATAGTGGGAAACATGCTGCACATTTTGCTGCTATGAGTGGAAGCGTGAAAATTATGAAATTTCTTGAGAAAAGTGGAATACCCATCGAAGATACAGATGAAGAAAATTTAAGTGTTTTACATATAGCTTGTCAACATGCTCGACTGGATTTGTGTACACACATCATACAGAAATACCCACAGCTTCTAAACGTGGAAACGAAGAGATCTTGGAACGCAGCTTTGTTTACTGTAGAGAGACAGGGAGACGAGGAGAAGCGAATCAAAATATTTGACTTACTGAAAAATAATGGTATCAAATGTTATCATGTATCGGGTTCTGGAAAAACCGCTCTCTACCTGGCTTGCAGAAACAAATCCTTCACATTGTTAGAACACTTACTGAAACGATATCCAAAATTTAACGAAACTGAAAGAGCCATGGACCCTATCGAGGCCGCGGACGGTGATAGCAGGATCATTAAGTTATTCAGAAAATACCAAAATGGCAACGGGAGATTCAGCTTTAGAAATTATCCATGTGTAATATCTTGATTGCATTGCCCAATTTTGGCCTTATTTTGCTCGTTGTTGTCATAGTTTCTTGTTAACAAAGACATATTATTTAGTGTTTTCTTTGGTACATATGTGAGAACTAATTGATTTGTAACATATTTTACTGCTTTTACACTCGATGTGATTTTCATTGATTTTCTTCGCATTTGTATTGTTTCCCCAATTTAGAGCCAATTTGTCGAATTACGAATTCGTTCAATGGACCAGACTCGCAAAGCCTATATACTGTACGTAGATTTAATGGTAGTTCGTTCTAAATATAAATGCATTACATGCATCATTTGGGAATTCAACTGATCACGTTTGCTTTTTGAAAAAGATAAAAATCTTAAAAATCACGCTTCCGTTTTAAACACACTTGATATCTCTGTCAAGGGAACGAATAAAAGTTGTTTTACCTACAATGGATTCCAACACTTCTCAAAACCCTCCCAGACATAGGCACCTTGTTGTACTCCGTAAATGTCTCTATCTTTGTTCAAGAAAATATCAGCTGCAAGTAAATCAAATGTAAAATCTCAAACATTTAAAAAAAGCTCTTGTAAATTTGAAATCACAAAACTTTTCTAAAATCGACATCAAAATTTATGACTTTTCAACACATATATTACATCTTGTGACAAGTCACCCAAAGAATTACTTTGTTAAATACCACTCTATGCACAAGTACTGTGAAGTTGATAAGAAGAATTACGCATTAGTCTTGGTGATTATATCACCAGCCTCTGATATAGATTTTATATTATTAAGAGGCAGAATGCATTCAGAAGCTCCTACATGAGAAGACAAAATCGTTAAAATGATCTTATTTGCAAAACCAAGTTATCACCGGGTCAAACGCTGTCTTACGTGTTTCATATTAAATGTCAGGTCATTTTGTGCATGCGACTGGTTTTGACTATATATTGCTCCGTTTGACTGATCAAGATATAGGGCTCATGGTGGATGTGGCCAGTTGCCAGGGGATGCTTACTCCTCTTAGGGATTTTATTCCATATCTGGTATTTCCAATAGTTCGTGTTTGAGCTACTCTCAATGTTGTATTCCTTATAGGACTTCTAAGATTGATCACTTTTCGTTATCTTTCTCTTTTCAACCTGTTTAATCTGCTGCTTAACATAATAAAAGTACTGATAGACGGTGTCAAATGACATTTTACCCACGGAAATGTACAGTCATCCGTGTCACCAGCAAACAAGGACCATTAAACAATAAGTACCTCTTTCATCGGACACACTCTAGAGTCAGTCAACAGTAGAAAGTACCCAGGCATCACTCTAAACAACAAGCTGAGCTGCACGGAACACATCAACAACATTTAGTCCAATCATACAAGCTACTAGGATTCCTGCGCCACAATTTCCAAGGATGTAGACCTGATGTTAAATCTACTACCTATAGTACAATGGTCAGGTGAGGTCAAGGCGAAAAGACGACAAAACAAAAAGATGACAAAACGATAATTAGCGACTTTCTGCCTCGAAATAACAAAAAGTCGAAAATACAGCAAAACCACAGGTTTCCCCGTTATTTTTGCTGTCTGATCGTCTAGGAATTCAACATGAAATTTGCTGTCTGTTGCCCTTAGTTATCAATTATATTTACACAGAAGGAAACATCTAAAATTAAGTTAATAATATAGTTCTCAGATACTTGTATTCTACTGAAGAATTTTTTTTGTAAATGTTATATACCAAGCATGTTGAAACAGGAGGTTGGAATGGGCAAGGGGCCTGGTCTGTCCCCCTTTTACAATTTACTTTTCCCGTTATTCTATTATACAAATCCCATATTTTCTACGTGCAAAGTTCGATTGATTTTCTGCCCCCTTTTTTAATTTCTAAAGTAGTAGTGAAAGGCAGTTTTTGTTTGAAGTGCTGAATTGAGGAATATGTGTAATGAAACAAGTTTCAATCACATTAAATACGAGGAGATATAGATTGATAAAACTTGAATCTTCATGGTAATTTATTGGCCGTTGTCTTTTTAATTGACTACTAGGAGCTAAGGGCACTTATGTCACTGAGACAGCTCTTTCTAGGTCACCTGAGTCACTAAAGCTGACCTTTTGCTATTGGTTTGTGTTCGTCGTCGTCCATCATGCATTAACAGTTCAACAGTTTTAACTGCCCTTCTAATTATTTTCAAATTTGGTATAAAGCACCTTAGGGACAGAGGACATAAATTTCAGGACTACTGCACCTCCGGGGCTTTCAGAGCGGGGCACAAAAATTCCAAAATCGGTCATCTTTTCTACAATCACACATGTATAAGAAAACGTAAATGCGTAACCTTAGGGGCTATAGGCAAAAAATAACAAAATTGACGGATTTTCAAACATCTTTTCTACAACCGCCTATCTTTATTTAAAAATAAATTCATAGTCATGTAGAGCAGGTAAGCCTCTACCAAAGTTGAAAATTTGATGATCCCCGGGATAGAGGGTCTGACTCCAGGCTTATCAAATTTGACATATAGAATGTATGTGTAAAACATTTTGAAACGTCTTCCTTAATGCTACTGATACTAAGTTAAGACTAAATGGATAAAAGAGCAGGTAGCCCTTAACTAAAATTCTAAATTTCATGATACTATTGGTAGGGTTTTTGGTACCAGGGTGTGGCGAAAATGGTCAAAGCGATTAAATACCTTTCTTAATTGAAAGACTTCTTTAATTTTGCAGATGCTATCTAAAAACTAGATGGATAATTTAGAAAATCAGAAAGGGATGAAACAAAATTGTGAATTTTGAAAATCCAGGAGTAAAGGTTCAAGGCGAGGGTTGTGTCAATATGGTCACATACACTGTACTTTTAATGCCCACTAGATTTCATAAGCATTTTTATTTTTTACTGACAGTAGATAAAAGTCAAATGAATATTTAGGATCAGCAGAAAAGGGTCTACCATCTGAATGAATATATACAGAACAATTTTATGAGATTTAATTCTAAATTTTTCAAGTATAGTTCATTGATGTAAATATTGTTTAACGTCCTTCTCGATATTTTTTTCTTCATATTATAAAACAAAATACATGTATCATGCCTAACTAGATATCTGTGGAAGTTCATGGTCACAAACTAGGAACACGACGCATTGGTTTGAGGAATTTACCCATAAATGCCTCAAAAGTTATGTGAACATAAAGTTCAAAGTCAAAGGTAACTATATCCATGGTTCCCGGCACATCTACATGCGATGATCACTTATCGGTACTTGCATGTCAAATATCAAAAGCCTACCGCAAAAGACAAAAAAGTAACAACCCGGACACAGTCTGTAGGAGTCTCGATACAAATTATTCTCTTGAAGTCTTCAAATATCTTGATCGCCTATTCCTTCATCTTGTTTACAAGAAGTATTCCCGTAAAAAAGCACCACGTGAGTATGTAAATGATGTTAACCTGTTCGTTGTTTATTTACACAAAGCAAAGATGGGATTCGTTAATTCATTTTCGTAAGAATTCTGTTAGATTATTAGTTCAAGTATCACCATATCATTTATTGTCACGGAAAGTTAAATGCAATATATCAAGTAATAAGTGCTTATTCATCTAACCCTAACCCTCCTTTGTATACTCATACATGATGAAAAATAATTATTTCGGGAGACTTCGCAAGTCTTCAGCTATTAATGTACGTTTGACTAAAATTTGAATATAACATACGTAACTTTATCACATGTAACCATGTTGACAAATATTAAGCTCAGTGAAAGACATGCAGTGTCTGCTTTCTACATCATACATAACGTTATTAACAAATCTTAAACTCAGTAAAAGACATGCAGTGTCTACTTTCTATATCCATTTCTCCCAACGGCATTCAGCTGCAGACCTGCTGTCGATGCCCGATTAAAATAATTTCAAATTCTTTCACACACAATGTGTGCGTCGGATATTGACATTATTAATAATTGTATGTGCTCGGCAATGATTTCATTTAACAAATCAATTAACATGTACACTGCCAGTTAAACTCAAAAATCTTCTCTAGTACTGGGCCAAAAAAGCTGAAATTTACATGAATGCTTTCTGACATAGTGCAGATTTTTAATTTTCTTAAAATCATTACCTCCGGGGTATATTAGGGACACTTTAGGGAATAAAAGTTTTACATGCGGATAACTAGAGAAAATCTTTAAAAATCTTCTCAAGAACCACTGGATGGGGCCACACTAGGGGATCAAAGTTCTACATGAGAATGAATAAGAAAAATCTTTAAAAGTCTTCTCAAGAACCACCGAGCCAGAAAAACTGAAATTTACATGAAAGCTTCCCGATATAATGCAAATTCAAGTTGGTAAAAAACATGGCCCCAAGGGTAGGGTGGCACCACAATAGGGGATCAAAGTTTTATATGCAAGTATGAAGGAAAATTCCTTTTCAAAAACAATAGGGCCAGAAAAGTGGAAATTTACATGAAAGCTTCCCGATATAGAGTAGATCCACGTTTGTGCTATTCATAGTCTCTGGGGGTAGGTTGGGCCCACAATAGGGGATCAAAGTGTTTTATGCTGATATACCCATGTGGAAAAAACTCTTTGAAACCATATCTTGAACTTTTAAGCTAGGGTTTTAACATTTTGTACACATTTTTTACGGAAAGACCTTTTATGTGATGCAATGGTGTGTGATCTTGACCTGAAAGTTTGACCTACTTTTTATGAAAATCTTACCTATTCAATGTGTCCCGATAGATAGATCTTTCATATATTGTATGTATATTTCTTATGGCAAGACAGTTCATTTCATGACCTTTGACCTTAAGCTTGTGACCTTGAACTCGGAGTTTAATCTACTTTAAAACAAAAATAACCTGTTTAATATATCCGGTGCTACATGTATTTTAAGCGGGGCTTTCATTTTAGCTCACCTGAGCTGAAAGCTAAAAGTGGGCTTTTCTGATCACCTGTTGTTCGTTTGTATGTAAACTTTTCACATTTTCGTCTTCTTCACAAGAACCACTGGTCCTATTACTACAATACATGGTAAAAAGCATCCTTGGGTGAAGGGCCACTCCCCCTCTAAAGAGGAGATAATCACGAAAATGTAGAAATAGGGTGGGGTAATTTAATCAAAGGCCTCAGAGTCGACTTGTCAACGATTTCCAACAAGGGAAGGTATATACAGCATGAACTTCAAATCTTAATTTCTAGAATATGGTTAATTGGTTTTATATTGTTTAACGTCCTTCTTTAGAATTTCTCTCATCCGAAGGACGATCCCATTTCGTCGCCTCTTACGCCGAACAAGAGGTAGAGGACCCATTTTAAGCCAGATCAAATCTTCTCGAGAATCACTAGGTCAAAAAAGTTGAAATTTACATGAAAACTTCCTGACATAAGCAACCGCCGCGGTGGCCGAGAGGTTAGAGCGTTCGCCCCGCATGCGGTAGGCCGGGGTTCGAATCCCGGCCACGATAGACCCAAGTCGTTTAAACGGGTAGTGATAGTTCCATTGCTAAACACTCGGCATCAGGTGTGAATGCCACGGGTCCTCGGAGATGACCTTAACAACGGATGACCCGTGTCACAGTAGGTGTGGCACGCTAAAGAACCCTCACTGTTCAATGGCCGTAAGCGCAGAGCATAGGCCTAAATTTGAAGCCCTTCACCGGACTTGGTGACGTCTCCATATGAGTGAAAAATTCTCCAGCGAGACGTTAAGCAAGATACAATCAATCAATCAATCCTGACATAAGTACAGCTTCACGCATGTTAAAATCATGGCCTCTGGGGAAAACCTTGAAAAATCTTCTCAAGAACCACTGGGGCAGAAAAGTGGAAATACATGCAAACTTCCTAATTTCGTATCATATCATGATCTATGACCTTGCTCTTATCCAGAACAGTAAGATCATGTTAGTCATATTGGTGTTGAGGCATTTCTGTGTTATGTGAATTCATTTTCAGTTATGTTGTGATCCTTTGGAGCTAAGTTGGGGCCACAATAAGGGGTCAATTTTTTCATGAGAATAAAGATTGATAAAAAAATCTTTTAAAAATCACAACAGCTGAACAATGGCAGGGCCAAGGTGACTTAGTTGAGCAATAAGGCCCATGGGCCTCTTGTTACGTTACATAATTGAAACTGTGGTTCTGTTCACTGACAAAAACAGAGAAAATAGAAAGACTGAAACCTGAAAGATTCACTTTTGCATCCATTCCAGCAAACATCAAAGAAAACATCAGCTTTGTACTCTTGTAAAGATGTATTTGTGATTAGTAGAAAAATTAACAACAAATCACAAACCAAGCTAAATGTGTCCATTACAAATTAATAATACTGAAGAACTACAGAAAAAAGTAACATAATATATGTTAAATGTAACAATCCTTATTCATGATAGCAAAATAAATGTGGAAAAAAGGTTTCAACTTTAAGGGGGGAGGGGGGGGGGAGGTAGACAGAATAACCTTGCTGTTATAGTATCTTTAATACAATTCATATCAGTAACTACAACTCTACATTACAAACAACACAGGTATCTGCATGTTAGGACAGTAGCTTTACTGGTTTTAATAAAATATTGATAAATAGTCTTCAGATGTAACAAGAGGCCCACAGGCCTTATCAGTCACCCGAGTATTAGTTAAAAGTACATGTATCACTAGTTCCAAGGTCTATACAATCTTTAAAAATAGATCCTTCTCTGAATATTCAGCAAAAGTACTCATATAAAACAAGACAGGTTATTAAAACTTAAATGTCCTCAAAACAGCCTATACTGATGGAAGGCTTTACATTATATATGTAACATTAACCTGAAATGACCAATTTTGACCTGTCCGAGGGTCAAAACCCTAGTGTTGCAAATTTCACAATTTTGTTGCTTCCTTTTCTGCTTTTCCTAAATATGCATTTAGTTTTTATACCATATCAGCAAACTTCAAAAAGTCTTTCAAATGATGAAGACAATAATCACTATATATAATAATTTTGGCTCCACCTTGGATCCATATCCTTAACACCTAGAATCATGAAATTTACAATTTTTGTAAAGGACTATGTAACTCATTCTAAATATCTATTCAGTTTCAATTTAGTATATTAATAGCATTAGATCCCTTGGATTTGGGTTAAAATAGGTCCTCGGTACCCCTTGCTTGTCACAAGAGGCAATTAAATAGGGTTTGCAGCCCTTCACCAGCAATGATGACATCTCCATTTGAGTGCAATATTTTCGAGAGGGACGTTGAACAACAATCCATCAATAGCATCAAACAAGATATTATTCAAATGTTTCAGACACATACATTATATATATACCAAGTTTGGCCCCTCCCTGGGGTCAGAAACTCTACCCTGGGGATCATAAAATTAAGTTTTGGTGGAGGCCTTCCTGCTCTACATATTATGCATTTAATTTTTCTTATACATGTGCGGTTGTAGAGATTAAGATTTTTGAAAATTTGTCACTTTCTGCATCACCCCTTAGGCCCGACAGGTGCAGGAGTCCTGAAATTTACATTTTATGTCAGCCTTGTCCCAAAGATCCTTCCAAATATGAAAAGAACTGGAGAGGCAGTTATCAAGAAGAAGTTAGAAATGTTCAATTGTTAAGCACGTTCGACGACGCTGGACACAGGCCCATCGAGTTTACTCAGGTGACCTAATAAACAGAATTATGTATTTCTATGACTTGGCCAATATCACTCATTAATGATAATCCGTCATTTAGTACATGTAACACCATATTCTTCATAAAAATAAGAAAAAAAAGCAATAAAAGTAATAAATGTTTCTTAGTCTTTATATGTACAGTCTCTTTGAAATTAATCAAAAACTAGCAGCACAAACATTAATTATAGCATCCAATAAGCTTCTCTAGACTTAGACCATAACAATAAAAAATATGTGAAACAATATGGCACTGATTTTCTCAAGTCTAAGCACAATAAACATTGTCCAACTCATTTCCATAATAATACAAACCATGGAATAATATTTCACCAAAATAAAATTTAGTTACATGAACTTTCAGTTTATGTTACATTATTAATCTAAACCTTTTCACTATATAAAAAGCGTCAGATAAGGCAAGGTGTTCCATGTTCCTGGAAATAGTCTCTAACTATACTAACAATTTATAATAGTCTGTTTTGTATGTATAAAGTCCAAGTCCTTTGCAATAACACGGGGCAGTGTGACTGTACAACAAACTCTGACCACAGACTAACATTCTACATGTACCATTTTTTTTTTTTTAAATATTGTACTGAAAACTCAATTAGATTGAGAATAATGCCAGTTTATGTGGAACTGTTTATAAATCAAAATTCATACTTAAAACATTCAAAGGAAGTGACACACATATTATTATAACTAACAGTGTACAGACGGGTGAATATATCATTCCTTTGATATCATAAATAGGTTACACACCAACTACAGTACCTCAAATCCCTGTAAACACTGGAAAGACCAAGACACTGTTGGTTATTTAACCCTCATGACAATTTTTTTTACGAAAGCTGCATCACATCTTCATCAAGAGACTGTGTCATGCCCTTTCCAGTGCTTTTATATATTTATCTTTTTAGATCATAAGAGAAAGTAGGGTGTTGTTGGTTTACATATTATACACACACACACACACACAATTACATGTAGGAAAGAAAAATAAAACAGGAAATTGGACCTTTCATTTCACTCGGTTTGACATACTGTGTGTCACTCATGGAGTAACGACTATCAAAATTGTGGAGCAAAATGAAAAGTGTAATATTCACAGGACTGACAATAAAGACTAATTATTGTCAAGTTATATACAAATATATAACTGAGGATAATATTAACAGAATAAATACAAATAAGATATTACTATATACAAAGGGAATAATATGAAATTCAAGATTATCTTGACTTTTTCAATTTTGATTGTGAAATGGACTAACATTATATAATAACACTTTTGGAAAATCAAAGAGAAAACTCAGTTTCAGGCTCTCTACATTTATATTTGCTATCCTATTCATAAACTTTTTATATGAAAATTCAACAAACTATAGTCAAGACGAAACATGAAAAATGATGATGTGAAAACACAGTGTTTTATAAAACACAACAATTTCATTTCACTGTACTTTTTAAAAACGCCATTTGAAAGGACACAACTTCAATAGAAATGTAGGCACAACATTTGGAACAACAGTAATTAAATAATTTTCATGCATGGTAATATGATAATTTAATCAATACTCCTTGAACTGCCAGAACAATCACATTCTATCAACCATGTGGAGGTTAACATTCCAAGTAAAAGCTGAAAAATACAAAAAATAACTTATATTGATATTGATCAATAGAATCTTTTCTCAGGGATGGGGTACATATTTGTACTATGAAAGAAAGCCTCTCATCTCAAATAATATCCAGAGACCCAAAATACATGTTCCATATCTTACTCTAGATACTATGTGCTGGTGTTATTACTAAATATTGTCATATTCAGATCAGATCAAGACATAGGGTTCATGGAGGGTGTGACTGGTCAACATGGGATGCTTACTCCTCCTAAGTACTGTACCTGATCCCACCTCTGGTGTGTCCAGGGGTCTGTGTTTGCCCAACTCTTTAATTTGTATTCTCTGAGGGAGTTATGAGATTGATCACTGTTCGTTATCTTCACCTTTCATCATGCTCTGAATTGTGAAATGACTGATTCAAGTTACTTCTAAATCATTTTCAGATTAAAATTGATTGATATACTCAGTTATCAAATGTATTGCACTCTACATTTAAATATGACCAGGGAATCAAACTACTGCCACCATCTACATTTATTGGTGATTTATGAAAGTTTAAAAGATACAGTCATACAATCTGCAGAACTTATCAATAAATATATGAGAAATATGTTATTCTTTAAGGTGGCTCACTACATCCACCCTGGAATAGTTTCTCAAATCAGTATGAATTGATTTAATCATAAAAAATATGATGATATATAATAAGTATATAATTATGCCAAAAAGGCATAAAATTAACAGTCTGAATCAGTGGGATAAGACATTTTTTAAAACGTGGATAAATTAGTGTTCTGTGATAATGACACGTGTAGTTAAGCTTCCTGGAACATGAAAAAATGTATAAAGAGACACCATAGATCAGAGAGAAATATTTATTCGTGGTTCAAATTTCCTCCCTTGTTTACATATATAGTTTATATTGCAATATCCTTGACCCAGGCGCCTATGATCATTGACTGTTATCATATAACTCTATTGCTGTAAACCTAGAAAATCGGCATGGACAATTTGGTCTGTCCCAATTACAATTGGCATAGACCAGAGATGGGGTAATCGTAATCAGTAATCGTAATTGATTACAATCGATTACATTTTTTTAAGTAATCGTAATCGATTACATTTGTTTTTAAAGCAAAGTAATCGTAATCAATTACTTTGGCAAAGTAATCGTAATTTATGATTACAATAATGATTACAATGATTACTTTATATTTATATTAAAATAATTATTTAATAGATAACAGTTAGAGCTTATGTATGTTATGTGTGCCATCATAAGATTTATCCATATCTATATGATATTATACTTACAGTATTTGCATGTATTCAATAGCAACTAAGGTCTAAATCTGTTTAAATTAAACTTAATAATCTGAACTAGTATACCCTGTATCATTTACTGTACATCTCATTGATCTAATTGATCTATTGTTACTTAATGAGTATGTCGAGCTCTGATAGATGTAGATTAACGGATGCACAGTTTGAGAGACTTATGTTCATAAAGTGCAACAAACATTTCTTATAAACATTTTAAGTGTCACTGAATGGTTTACCAGTTATCATGTTACCAATACTTATGAAAGACTGTACATAAATATATAAAGTGTATTATACAATGTATCTTATTAATAAAACCAGTAAATATTTGTTGTTTTTCTTGTTCAAAAGCATGTAATCATGATTACTTTTCACAGTAATCGTAATTGTAATCAATTACTTTCAAAATATGTGTAATCGTAATCGTAATCATAGATTTTCAAAGTAATCATAATCGTAATCAATTACATTTACAATGTAATCGCCCCATCTCTGGCATAGACTGGTCTCATTTGACATAGATTCTGTCTAGCGGTCTATGGTTAATTTCGAACACTGAAAATATGCAAATTTGGATAAAAACATGAATAATTGGATAATCCATGCAAGTTCACCATGGTCACCCCCAACTGTCCTACATGTGTATCTTCCTATAATTACAATGGTATGTATTGTATTACAATTGTTTTGATTGGACAAAAATAAAGCTGAACAAGAGTTTACACATCAATAAATCCGAACACATGATGGATTCATACGCGCCTGAAAACAAATAATGTAGCGCTGGGAAACAATTCAATTTTTTAAAATTGTTACTACAGTGAATGAATTGGAATTATAAGAATCGAACATTCTTTTTTAAGAATTTATCAATATGTAAACTCCGGACATTTTACTCACAAACTTGACTTAAAAGTATTCAGTTTGTGAGTAAATTGTCCAGAGTTTACACATCGATAAATTCTTCAAAAAGAATGTGTAATCCTATATTATAAAAATTCAAGACTCTAAATAATTTCTGCAAAATTTCTCCGCCACCCTTTAAACTTTAAGTGTGATATATATCAAATTGTGAGTTTGTGGCTTGAATTTTGAGACGTTTTTTCTGTAAATTGAGAAAACTGACCAATCTTAATATTAGAAACACTTTGTGCAGATATTTTCTAAAGAGAGAAATTGTTGCAGTTTACCTCTGTTAGTTCTTGTAGCGTGCTAGGAAAGCCAGGTGAAATTCTTTAAACTGCTCCAGAGCCGCTGTCATTTCCTCTATTCGTGGAAGTATCGTTATCCTGAAGTGGAAAGTCCCTTCCTTCTCTCCGAATCCACTCCCTGGTACAACACATATCCCCGTCGTCTCCAGCAACTGGAAGCAGTAGAAGGCATCTGGGGTCTGCTTTCTTTTCTTGGCCTCTTCTATTGCCGCTGGAGGTAGAAAGATTCTGGGGAATGCATACATTGCACCCTGGACCTCATTACATTTAATGCCTTCAATAGAGTTAAACAGGCTGGTGACCATATTTGCTTTTTTCTTTAGGAGGGCTAAAACATTGTCTTTCTCTTGCTTGAATTTTTCATACGACGTATCTCCTGGTTTAGGAGGATTTACAATGCAATCTATCACAATTTGTCCTACAATTGGTGGACAGAGTTTCGCCGAGATGGACTTCATGAGGCAAGCTTTGACGTCAGGGAGGAGATTAACCACCTCTGCATACCCTCCACGAGAACCACATTCTCCCATGAACCCTTTAGATGCAGACATGAAAGAAGCAAGCTCCAATGTCTTGTAGTCCGAGCCCATTTCTGACAGCACCTTTTTGAACGAAAAGAACTTACAACCCTCTCCCCATATGTTGTGTTGGTAGACTTCATCAGCGAGTATCATCAACTTCTCCGCCTTAGCAAACTTGATAACATCCTCAATGTTCTGTCTGGTCAGAACTTGTCCTGTGGGATTTCCTGGATTAATTACACAGATGGCTCGAGGAACACAGTTTGGCTTAGCTTCATTTATAGCACGTTTTAACTCCTTCACATCCAGTCCCCAGTGATTTTCCTCGTCCATATAATATGGGATTGGATAGGCATTAAATTCAGTAAGCGTGGCAGAGTACAGTGGGTACTGGGGTACGGGAATCAAAATACCGGCCCGATCCTTCCCCAACTTCCCCGTCATCAACATGGCCAGGATTGTCTTAATCCCATCACTAGCACCTGTGCACAACATGATGTCCTCTGAATTGCTCAGAATTCCATCTCTATCAGATATATACTTAGCAATGTCTTCTCTTATAACATCTATTCCTGGACTGGCAGAGTATGATCCGATACTGCCCCCCTTACAGCCGCCCAGCAACCTCTGCGCTCTTTGCTTGACATCGTCTGGAAATCCGCAGGTGTCCATCATTTCTGGATAGGCACACAGTGACACTACCTGGCGGATGAAGGTGATTGGTGTTTGGCCAGTTGCATGACAGTCGCCGATATTGGCTTTCATCACAGATGTGAACGGCTTGTTGGCTCCTTTAGTTAGCTCCTTCTCCAATTCTGTGGCTCTAGCAACTATAGGGCCCCTAACAGCGTATTCCATTTCCCTTATATGGGGATTCACCGAATCCATGGTTAGAACCTTATCTGCCATTTTTAGTGGTTGTAGTGATGCCGACACACTTTGTGAGCGAGGATAACCTTCAGTGTTTGGATTATATCACGTGTCAGGGTCAAACAGGTGTTCTCATCAATCTAAAAGAAACAACAACAAAACAATAAACAATATCTACCTGTGTAAATGCACCTTCATAACAAAAATTATCAGCCACGGACTTACTATAAAGCGAAACAACTGAACCCAAAAGTTGGAGAGCCCCTGTCACGGGAGGAAGTTCGGGAAATATTGTTTGGCAAGTGATTAGTTGGTTCAGATGAACTTTTTGTAAAACGGGAAAATTAAGACAGTGTTGAAGCGTGTTAAGGATATGGACGTATGCTGATTTGATAGTGAGTACGTATTTTATTCTTTGGAATGGTTTTAGGAGGGTATAGATATATTCTAATCTTCTGTTATCTATTCTTAATGATGGGGAAAAAGTAATTCATTTTGTAAATAAAAAAAGACATTCAAATTATGAAAACATACAGTATGATTTGTGAGAGTCGACTAATTATAGTACGATCTACTCATACAAGAATTGGCCGGTGACAGATCTTTTACTTTCGATATTATACTTAGTCGACAGTGGACAGTATTTCTACTGTTTCATGTTGCAGTGATTGTGATGTAGTCATAAAGGAGAAATTAACATTTTAGAGAAAAGGTTAGATGCTGTTAGAACTTAGATCGGGATCGTTTACATTGCCATGTCATGTGTAACGGTCTTTGTAACAGGAATGGAGAAAATGCAACGAACCAGACTGGGATTCGAATCCGAGCCTCCTGAATCTCTTGTCAGGTGCTCTACCAACTGAGCTATCTGGCCACCAGCGATCGAACCCGTCTGATCGTTACATTACCCCCCCCCCCCCACCCCCACATTAAATGTCTTCACATTTGAAGGCATCTACCCAGAATCTTTATCTTCTTGCAAGCAATTGAATTTCACTGGTCAGTTGTAGCCAATGGCAGGGGTTAAAGATTCTGGATTGATGTCTTCAAAGTGTGAAAACATTTAAGAAGAGAGGAATGTAGCGGTCAGTTGGGTTCGATCGCTGGTGGCCAGCCATCTCTGTTGGTAGAGCACCTGATGAGGGATTCAAGGGGCCCGGATTCAAATCACGGTCTAGCCCGTTGGATTTTCTCCCTGGAACTGACAGGTAAAACTTCTGGCCAGGGGATAAGTAATCTGGGTTGATGTCTTCAAGTGTGAAGACATTTAAGGAGGGAGGAATGTAGCTATCAGTTAGGGATTCAGAGGGCCTGGGTTTGAATCCCGGTCTGTTCCATTGCATTTTCTCCTTCCAGGTACACATGTTTTAAACTTCACCTAAAATCCTGATTAGCCTTTTGAATACCTGTACAATGTAGTCTACAGACTGTCAAACTTTACCATATATATATGTGTGTGTGTGAAAGAATATAATATACAGTGTTGCCTCGGCATATCACCACTTGTTATATGGCCACCCCTGCATACCGCCATCGAAATGCATAGAACGGATTTCAATACATGCTATAAAAAAACGATATAACGCCAACCTCGCCTATTGCCATCTGCCACCCGTTTTCAGGTACTAAAGGTCAAATTGCCTTTCTAAATCCCCAGATAACAATACCAATGACCAGAGATCAGAAGCCCTTATTATACATAATTGGTCTGCTCCGGTGAATCAGAGCAAAACTAAATTTAGTATGTGTCAGGAAAACAGGTAAGCATAGGTAATTGCGAAAATAACTTGAACATACTCAATTAAGAATTGTCTGAAATTGTCCAGTAGTATTGCCTACGCACGAACAACCGAGAAACGAAACTACCATCAGCTGCAAACTTCCACCAATGTTCGTTTGCACACCAACCAAAATCTCAGTTTGATGAGACTTGCTAGTATCAACTGCTGTAAATTTCGTGTACCATGTGACTTTTGTGTATATTTATGTGTGTGACGTCATATTCCTGTGTTCCAGAAAAAAGTTGCAGCCATTACATGTGTGTTTGTCAACCGTTCAACCTATTCAGTCATCGTAGAACCTACCATGCCACAAATGAAACTATTTAGATATACTTAATGCGTGTTTTTCAAATGCACAAACGCCGAATATAAATTTTTTAGCAAAGTTTTAAGAAGTAAAGGAAAACAACTGCATACATTTACATATTGTGTCATATGTGGACGACAATAAAAGGACTATAACTTTTTAATTGATCAACCCCATTTTTTCAAATCAATGAACTAAAATGACCAAATTTTTTTTAATGCCCCCCTCGATATAATGCCAAAATAGGTTGGGACAAAAGCTGGCGATGTAAAGAAGTAACACTGTGTATATATATAGATATATAGATATATATATATATATATATATATGAAAGAAATACCATTTGCAGTTAAAATATTTTAAAATAGATCGAGCTCCCGTGACCATGTGTAGTGGTTTGGACTATATGGACCTGAATAGATCAGAGGTATAGAGCACCTGACTAGCAATACAGGGCTTCTGGATCTAATTCCTTGTCCAGCCATAAATTTTCTCCTTTCCTGTTACATTTTCTGCTGCCCTTAGAACTAACAGGTGAAAATGTGGCAGTCAGATGGGTTCCATCACTGGTGGCATCTGTTAGCTCAGTTGGTAGAGCACCTGTCTAGAGATTCAGGGGGTCTGGCACACATGGATACTTAGTTCTGTTTGTTAATGTCTAATCTGAGAACCACTGTGACCTTTATTTTGTCCTCACTTTAGTCTCCATCTTTGTGAAGCTTGTTTTTTTTTTTGTTTTTTTTTTAATTTGAATGACAAAAATGGAAAAAATATCAAGGGACAAACCATCATTTTAATCTTGGGACAAATTTGAATATAGGATACATTGTATCACCAACTCCACTAAAACTTTTCACAATGAATTGCTAATTTATTTTTCCTGCAGATACAATATGTTGCAAAATTTAATTATGATTTTACAGTTCAGTTATTGATGTATTTAAAAATATTAAAATATAGTGATTTTACTAGATCCCCATGATTAACAAAGACATTGACAAGGATAGCATAGTTGCCTTAGTGATCTTTTTTTTTCTGTCTTGAAGGTGTATCCTGGAACTGAAAATGGCGGCTTCCATCATCGATGACTGGCAGTCCTGTCGGAACATACAGTATTGCAATAAACACATGTGGACCAGTCAGATTGCTTGTGACATAGACTTTTTGGTTGGGGAGAACAAGGAGAGGTTATCAGCACACAAATATGTTCTAGTTAGTCGAAGTTGTGTCTTCTTTTCTATGTTCTGTGGACCCCTGGCTGAGACACAAAGGGAAATAACTCTACCAGATATTGAACCACCCGTATTTAAAGCATTGGTCGAGTGAGTGTTGCAGATTGAAAATAGCATTGAATGTGATATTGATATTGCCAAATTTACAAAATAAGCACTGTTGTAATTGTACGCTTTCATTATTTTCTATTATATCCTTTTGACATCTGAGTACTTTTGAACTTGCTTGGCCGTATCGAAAAAAAGGGGATATCAAAAACCGGGTTCATATCATCTTCAATAACCAAGTGTCCAGTTCGCTTTAATACTCTCATCTCCTTACAGGGGAGATGAGAGTAAATGAATGAGACACTTGGCAAGCGATTGTTAAAAATTGTTAAATGTAATTATTTTAGTTAACGACATACACATAATGAGACATGTTTCAAGAATAACTAAATTAACCAAGTTTCTATATTCTTATCTTAATAATATTATTCAATAAATCAAGTTAAAACAGGGATTTTAGTCAAATTGCCTGGCAGGAAAAAAAAGCCTTGGCTGTATGAAACCGTTTTCATATTTTCTTTTTATTGGTTTTTTTTTTTTTTTTTTTTTTTTTTTTTATTTACGCTGTGGGGATCCATCAGGAAATCACCCCTGGCTATATGAACCCAATATTTTTGCAACCGTGGAAAGGATGTAAACATGTACTCAATCAGTTAATGTAAAAGCAGTTTTAGAATGTGTAACTGTATTAATTCATGCTTTTGTTACATGCTCTTTATTTCAGATTTCTGTACACAGACAGTGTTGACTTACAACCAGACATTGTGCTCCCATTGTTATACGCAGCCAAAAAGTACTCAGTCCAGGCTCTGGTGAAGCAGTGTATTCAGTTCTTAGAGCTCGATCAGACAACAGAAAACATCTGCGCCATTCTGGAACAGTCCCATCTGTACGACGAACACGAACTCCAGCGGAAGTGTATGATCTATATCTGTCGACACACAAAAGATGTCCTAGAATCGGAAGACTTTCTTCATCTGTCTCCCACATGTTTGGAAGTGATTTTATCCAGTGATGAGCTGCAGGTTGATGAGAAATCGGTTCTAGATGCCGCATTAAAATGGGCCAACTTTAGGTGTAAGGAGACAGGTTTGGATGTCAATGCAGAGAACCAGAGAAAGGTACTGGGGAATATTATCTATCAGGTTAGGTTTCCTTTACTTGGAGATCAATATTTCACAGAAGTTGTTGCTGATATGGACATCCTGAATGATGCTGAAAAAGTGGAACTTTTCAAATTCTTCTTCAAGAAAGAAAGAAACAAGAAATGCAAGTTTAGTTCAATAAACAGGTACTCGGGATTAGACTCTCCCACCTCCATGACTGCATCTTTCCACTCCGATGTAAACGACAGTCGTCCAATTCAAACCTGTATCCGGTACCAGACTGTGTACGAGGACGGGTCCTGGTACTGCGGTGGAGAACCGGATGCTATTTCCTTCACCTGCAGTGAGAAGATAATGCTTCACGGAATTCTCGTATATGGATCGTACATTGGTGAAGGAGTGTATGATGTGACGTGCTCTATTTATGACACTATGGAGATTGAAAAGGTTTCCAGGAAAACCCGACTGCGGACCAGCGAGAGCCAGCACACATACCCGGTTCTCCTGGAAACTCCGATTGAAATTAGATCAGGGAAGAAGCATTCTTTAGTGGTGAAGCTAATCAGCTCTGACGGCCTAGACACTTACCAAGGGAAGAACGGCCTCAGCACGGTTACCTGCTCAGGTGTGCGCTTTAGTTTCAGTAAGTCCAAGTTCAGTCGAAATGGAACTGATGTGAAGATTGGTCAAATTCCAGGCATTCTGTTTACAAGTCAGGTCGACATTTCAGATGAATATGATTCAACGTAATCACTTTGTGTACCGAACGGTATTCTGCGTAAACAGTGCGTAAATACTGCATCATATTCTTGTGTAGCCGTAATATTTCCCTATACACATGTAGTGTATATATATATGCAGATGAAAATATGTAATTATGATGCATATAATGATTTATGCTTTGAATTCGTGCATTTATATGGGTGAAAACAAATTTTTTTTTTTTTTAGTCTGCTCAGACGTTTATTTAACCAAATGATGGGTCATGATTCTGAACCAAAAGCATACATACACATGTATATACACACATGTATACACACTTCTCTGTGGAGCAGGGAGGCATCTGACACATAAATACTACAACTAAAGGTTGCTCATGATTTTAATGTGTCGTGGCTATCAATCTAAGTAATTTGTAGGTACCTGTAGTGCAGAATATCATAGATATTTCACATTCAGGTATGCAGTGTTCCAAAAATCCCAGGTTGGGATATATGCTTTGTGTGTCAGCTCAATATGCATGTACATGTATTGCAAAACTTGATGAAAAGTGGGCCAGTAGCTGGATATACATGTACGGTGTACCATTCATGTTTTTGCTACTTAAAGCTATTTAAAGCTTTGGTATGGCTTCAAACTACAAGGCAGAAACATTTTTGTTCAAGAAATAAAAAAATAAATACCTAATCACAGGGGAAATATATAATGTCTTCCATCTTTCACAGTTCTCTATGTTCTAGTCATGGATGTGTTTCAGTTTTTATTAAGGAGTGGAATTAATAGAAAAGTATGGTACATGTATTGTTTTTAAGATGAAAATGTCACAATGCCATATATGTAGGATGTTGATTATCAATGAAAAATAACACAAGTTGCTCAACCAATCAAACTGCATATTACAAACAAAATTGAATCATATGCAAGTAGATTTTTATGTTGGTTGTGAATGAATAATAATGTTTATGTACATTTCATTATATATAGCAAATAAATGTAACAATACACACTTCATTTGTTTCATAAACACAGTGTAGTCACAATGATGATAAGCAGACCTTGTTTGTGTACAGGAGGTGAATTTCACATCACAATGACACATCATTTAATCGCAGGGGAATGTCCCAGGCAGTTGGTTCTGTGATGTTAAAAACACAAGCCGGGAAAGACATCTGATGATGTTTTTCCACCAATTATATACCATTATTGATGTTTTTTGAGGTCAATACTACTCTGTGTCGACCTGAGAAACACAACACTGTATTGTGTATTGGCTGAGAAAATGTCAGTAATTGTTTTGTTATATGATTGAATAATTTAAACATCTAAACTGGCTTTTAGATCCTATGAAACTGTAACTGGAGGAGGGAAAATGCAACACACCAGACCGGGATTCGAACCATGACTCCCTGAAACTCTAGTCAGGTGCTCTACCAACTGAATTAACTGGCCACTGGTGATCAAAACTGTTTAACCCTACTTTTATCCCTCCTTATTATATTGTCGAAGACCCACAACCCAGATTTTTTTCTGCCCCTGGCAGGACTTTCACCTGCAAGCCCCGAGGTGGTCAATGGCACTAAATGTAACTGAAGGGGGAGGAATGCAATGAACCAGACCGGAATTTGAACCCAGGCTCCAAATTTCTAGTCGGGTATTGTATTGACTGCTACATGTATTTGGCCACTGGTGATCGAACCCGTCTGATGGCTACAAAGTATACCTCTTTGATGCTCATACAATGGAAGACCACGCGGAAAGTGATCAGAGACGTGATATTTGTTTATTATATGACTAAACAATTTAAAACTGGTGACTAGAACTTGCCAAATAATACCTGATCTGCCATATTTAGGCTAGGTTTCGATGTTGCTACATGTATATAATTCAACAATTGTTACTCCAGTATATGATGAAAGTCACCATTTCTAAATTCTTTACAATTCCATTACAAGACCTAGTTCAAAGTCAGTAGAGATGCGAGTTTTCATTAAATGACCAAAAAACAGTCTATGATATCAGTTTGAAAATCCTCAAATTATTTTTGTCTGATGTTGGAAAAATTAAAATGTATTATATAAATGATTAATTCAATAATTTCAGATTGGCTGAGATCCAACAACTTAATGAAAATAGAACACGTTCTCTTGCACATACCTTTTGTTTCGATTTGAACAGTATTTTACTCATGTATATATATAGAAAATACATCCATAAGTAGGATTAGGCAGCATGCACCACACCTACATAAGCTCTCTCCATAACGGTCTATTTTGTGTTGCCCCTGGACTTTATGATTAATCATATGGTTTATGTTGAATTTGACGCACTTTTGTTGTCAATGTAATATTTGATTTCTCCAACATTCGAAAGAAAGAGTTTCTAACCATACATGATAGCTTTAATTTGAGTGTTTGATGGGGGTTTTTTTAAGGGGGGGGGGGGGGTATGTAATGTACATGAGATGTTAGTCGTGTAATTTTAAAATAAATCTATCCGCCCCTCCCCCATAAATAAAGAAAACAGTTGAACAACAGATAAATGAAAATCCAGAAAATAGACTTGCCCGACACTTTTCATTATCAGTGAGATATATATAGAACCTTTATATTACAAGGCCATTAGAATTATCTATTTTAAAATTCAAAAGTTTGATAACTGATGCTTGTTTAATTTTGATAGTACATTTTGGTGTATTGACTATACTTACTACCTTTCCACTATTTCTGTGACTTCCCAATCTGCTGCAATTCACTTGGCGGCTTTTGCAATTGGTACATGTATATTTATTTGCCAACACCAGGGGCGCGGAGTGGACCGAAAACCCTTGGCTTGCGAAAAGTATGTGCTAACATATTTTATAGTAATATGATATTATAATTCATAGTAATATTCTTTTCGATGAGTTTTTTATTTTCACTTTTTGTTGAACGCACAATGTCATTTTGTTTGTTGTACTGTTTCTTTGACACAAAATTATAAATCAAATCATACCAACCATATTTCAAATATACACAAAATCTTTATCAGCTGATACTAGATTTTATATGTTCAGTCGAAACTCGGAAATACGGCTTGAAATATTGATATAACGCAAAACTTCACCGTGACACAACACCATGCGTAACGGTTATAGTTATAGAGAAATGAAAAGCATTTGTTCTCAAAATGTTTATATCATTACATGTAATTATGTTTTTACCTCAGTTCGCCCTTACATGATTGTGTTTATATTTCTACAACAAAAATCCAAAAAGTACAAGACACCCTTGATCTTCAATAGTCACTTGATCTGTCCATTATACCGAGCGAAGCTCGGACGGGCCGAAGGCCCGTCCGCGAAGCAAGGCTCTAAAGGTAACACGTATATAAAAGAAAAAAGTCAAAATCAGCAAAAGAAAAAGAGATCATCTCTATATACGTTCACTGAAATTTTCGTGATCCATATGGGCGCCGCCATTTATTTTTTCATTACCTGTTTCAACAGTTATTCGTGTTTTATTTTGAATGCCAATAATAGAAGACTCTAACGTGCAATTCGTAATTTAAACACTCAGTTTGTTCAAAGTGAATAGTATAATTATCATTGTAAGAGGTTTTAGCAAATAAATAGATATAAAACCGTAATACGACTAAATAGATGAACGAGTTCATGAGTTTCTTTAAATAAGAAGATACGATAAAATTACGGTTACTTTTTAACCATTTTGAATTTATTGGTTAATTTTGTTTGGTTTTAACTGTCTTTTTCGTTGCATACGGAATGTATTATTGTTGTTTATAATTGTTTGCTTTGAAAAAGAGAAAAAAGTCGAGGTTAAATGTGACGTCACAATGCACAGTTTACGTCGCCTTGCGGATCATGTAAAACTGTTCTCCCCATATAAACTCCTTTAATATTGAGATGTTACTGGGTGTTTAGCGCAAGGAAATTTCATTCAAAATATATATTTATAAAAGAATCATAATCTACCGTACTTAACGGAATTATGATTACCACTCGGGACACGGAGTTACGTACATGCTTCGCTCGGCCCAACGGTCACACCGTATACATATTAGAACCGCGATTCAGAAAACTTTCTCTGCTCTTGACCAAATGACTGCATGTGACGTCATGACCCATTGCCTGTTCTTTAGTTTACAATGAAAAATGAACTTCACAAGTCATGGGTTATTAATTTGTCACAACGCACTATGAGTCAATAATCTTTGACTTGTGAAGATGATGAACGTGGACTTTTTGTCTCTATAACAAAGTTTTGGCCCAGAAACAAATTTGATGTCCAGAATGATAGACGATAGACAGATGAATGGACGGCCAGACTTAATTATCCCTTGATCGTCGGAAACCCACAATTGGTCGCACCCCGTTTACCTCCCGTGGGACACAACGCCGATATTTTCGCATAACTCATTAAAATGCATGACCTATCGAGGACCAATAGGAATCGTCATAAGTATTCCCGGAACTGCAAAGAGTAAGCAGCACCGTGGGTTTCCGACGATGTGAACCCTTATACATGTACCATCCAACTGTTTACAGGGCTGTATCTATATGTTCTATACTAGATGAAATATAATTAGTTGTTTTTTTAATATGATCCTCCCTTGGGGCCCGATTGCTTGGCCCAAAGACAAATTTTACAATTTTGGTACAGACATTTCTGTTCATCATCATTATTATGCGGTCTGAGAATTCACTGGCAATTTTTGTTCCACAATTCTCCCAAAGGAAGAGGTTTACGAACGATGCATGAAAATGAAAAGCAGATGAGAACAGATTGCAAAAAGCCACCAATGAAATGACTTAGTAAAATAATTTTAGTACTTTCAGTACTTCGATTTTAGTGATAACGAAGTTATGCCCCTTGGTCAGAACTCTTTAGTAAACAAATTCAAGATGGAGGTTGGAAGTAAGAAAGAAGGCCTGCCAAAATTACGCGATATTTTGAGGAGACAGCGGGATGATTCACTTTCAGAGGTAGTAATTGTTTAATGCATTTGATAACAATGAACAGTTTGATGCACACCGCCACATAGTTAGAATGAGGCCAATCTGATTGTGTCGGTCCTCCCAGTTCGCTGTTTCTCCTGCTACTGTCAAACTTATCATCCACTGGCATAATCCGAGATTCCTCTGACTCTTAACCCCACTTTTATTTTGTGACTTCTGCGGAGGAGAGTCAGAGCGGACTCCATATTGAAAAGTGGGAATTCAGCGACACCAGCTGGTGTCGCTGCTTTACCTACCTCTTACAACTTTATTTCGCGGATCTATCTTCCAAGACGTGAGAAATCAGTTAACGGAAGATAAATCGATAAATAGATCATGATTAATACGATGCTATCGCCGTTTAAACGGCCCTAACACCGACAAATGGAGCATCACTTGAATTAGGTCGCCGCCTCGCCATTTGATTTCTTTGCGCATGACGTCAGCACATGTAAACACAAAATTCCATCGTTTAAACGGCGATAGCATCGTATTAATCATGATGTATTTGTAGAATAACATTCCGATAACTGAATCCTCGCGTCTTAGAAGATGGGTCCGCGAAATAAAGTTGTAAGAGGTAGGTAAAGCAGCGACACCAGCTGGTGTCGCTGAATTCCCACTTTTCAATATGGAGTCCGCTCTGACTCTCCCCCGCACATGTCAAATATAAAAGCGGGGGTAAGAGTCAGAGGAATCTCGGATTACCACTGGCATTAGTTTGTAGCAGGTCTGTACTTCGCGTTGTGTTTGTTTTATTTGATATGATAGTGGCGACTTCGAAACGACTCGACTACACTATGATTAGAAAATTGAAAATAAATTCAATAGAAATGAAAATAAGATAAATAACACTTTACGAATTTATTACCAGTATGAATGTGACAAATAAACACTCCTAAAGGCTAGAACTTAGCCTTTAAGGTAAGGTTTGCAACAACAGGGAAATAACTCTGGATATACCTCAGTGCAATTCGCGCTTTATGACGTCATAATGAAAAAGTGTGTCACGTCATAGTTGAATCGAGGGAAAATGACATAATATTTACTTGTTATCTACTACCGCTGTCAAGTGTCAAGCAGCGTATGTGTAACCCTCTATGACAAAATAATAATAATGTTTCTCAAATAATCATTTATAAATTATTTTCTTTGATATTATGAAAGTCTACAATTTTATATATATACATATGTAGTATGCGCTACGGTTAATTTCCATTCAAATTATGTTGTGGCCATGTAATATCTGTGAATCTTGCTCGGTAGGGAAAGTAGGATTTATTTTGATGCTGTTATAATCGATCATTGTTTGTGAATAGTATCCACAAAGTCAAGGTTCGAAATTAACGAAGCTAGGAATTTTTATGACATTCACAAGCATTTTTAAAAATAAACCCGACAATGCTCTCTAATTACATGCACTTCATATTTCAATGCTATGACATCTACATGCACTGATAGAGCGATTTATCGCATAAACTTTGAAATATAGAAAACGCGACTGATCTGATCATGGAAGAATAAAAAAGGGGTCTTCTCTAGCTAGTACATCTTAAAATAGTCTTAATTTTGCATAACGTCGACATAAAACAGATTTATTAGTGTAATTTTTACTAACTTTACATTACCCCTCCTCCTCTAGATCCACCACTGACCGGGCTTTATACTTTATATTGTCCCGAAGGTTACAGTTGTAAACAAACATCAAGCAATGGAACAAGGAGAGGGAAATTATTTCAAAGATGTAGTATATAAGACAGGTTTGGGCTAATGTAACATGGAATTTATGACGAAGCAGGACCGTGGAAAAAAACCCGGGATATTGAAAATATTGTATTGTATTGAATTTAGAAAAAAAAACTCAACATCTTAATTTCTAATAAATGTGATACTACAATACTTGACAAATAAATATAAATATCATTTTTGGGCTGGAATTGCATCTTATTCAGGAAAATACTCAATGCACTCTTCAAAAGTTGTACAATTATAAAACAAAGTGACAAATCGCATAAATGAAATAATTCTTTTTAATCTGTTATCATGGAAACAAAGCCCGGTGGGTAGTAATATATGCTCTCTTAAATATTTATGGTCCAAATATTATTTTTAAAGTAAATTTTTTCTGATGTAGATCTTATAAAGCTGTTCAATATACATTTTTTTTTTCCATGGCAACCAATTTAAATTTTATTCAAGATATAAAAAGTGCTATTTTCTGGTGTTTTAAAATAACATTTTTCTACCAAATAGTATAATCTTATAGATAATACTCTTTTAAAAATTATACCAGCTTTTTACCCCATATTAGTTTGCCTCGTGTAGTTTTTATACCACTGGTATTCCCTTTTGTACAAGGATCCCGAAAATGTAAAACATCACAAAAATAAGCCCATCTGGTCAAAAAACGACACAGGCAATTTTTTTTTAAAAAGTCAATTTTTAAAAGATAAATTCCTACTGAACATACTGATATGCAACATGTCTTTGTTCGCTACATGTCAAAATGTTGCAAACCTTACCTTAAACTATCAAGAATATGTTTTACGGCGTGACAGTGTTTGAGGGCTAAGCAAACAAATTTTGGCATTAGTATCTATATCCAAAACAGAACAAAAACAACCCGAAGTTAGCACGAGGTCGGAGCTGTATCAAAGCATCCTAATTTTGGATATTTGATCCGCTTATATATTGAACGCGGGAAATATAACGCAATTGATGTAAACAGTACATTGTGACGTCATATTCAGCGTCATTATTTAGCAAATTTACAAACATAGCGTTTGAACCACAACAACAAACATGACGTTAATCGTGGAGTGTTTATATATGATTAAGAAAATAAGATTTACATTCTTTTACGAATTTTATGTAACATCTCAGAACGACGTGAACTAGGGTACAGAAAAAAAATATTTATCACACGTTTTTTTAACTATTTTTCCAAGTGTAATTTACAGTACTGAATTGGTTTTTTCCTCTTTATTGTATGTGCCTCTGACATCTTGTGACATTAGGTAGGTTGACCTGGACCTCACTTCACCTTATTTGGTGTTGAGCTCAGTTTCAAAGCAATATTTTTATGAAAACGTTTACACTGATACATATTAGTGGTATCTATTCAACTGTGGCATGTTTTTTACCTTCACCTTTCCTGTGACCTTGACCTCTTTGTTCCCTATTTGATGGTTAGCATAGTTTCCAAGCAATTAATGAAAAATTATGTTTTTGCCCCTTTCTGAATATGGCCGGGGCATATAGTATTTGTCATGTCCATTTGTGATATCTATGTACATGTATATAAGTGTCTGAGAATCTGCATTTCATGTGAGTTTAAATTGTGTATTTTGTTTAAAGTAATTTTGAATAATGGTAGTAACCTTTCTATTGATAGCTAGGCAACATTTAACAAATACAAAAGTGCTATTTATCTTTATAGCAATTTTCTTAGAATTTTTGTAAATTTGAATAATATTCAGAGTGAAATGAATGGGTGATACTTGAGTCAAAAAGTTTAAAGATAAAGAAAAAATATTTTGAAAAAAGTTGACATTTTTTTAATTAGAACACTTCATTTTGCCATAGAAATAATGCATTAGATTGACAAGGGAGAATGTTTAAAAGGTTTTCTTGTAAACAACTGAGATTTAACTGTATGAAAGCTTTTATGCCCATATTCACTGTTACTCACACCTGCATGTGTCTTAGGTAAGCTAGGTTTATAGAGTAAGCCTAGTTCAGGTAAACTGGGTTTAAATCCTATTTGAGCTGATTTCACATTTAAACATCACCTCCGTTTCACACTTAAAATAAAACTGGTTTTACCTGAACCCCTGTTCTGTTTGCTTTTCTTTTCATTTGATATTACAATGGCTGGGAAGAAAGGTCCAAATTTACAGAACTAGAAAAGTGTATTCTTATTGATTCAGTCGGGTCAAAAAAGGTTTTCTCTGATTTGGTTGTAGATGATTTTCAAGCATGTCCGTTATACGGAGAGTATCACGTACGTTTACAAAAACGGAATCTTGCACAAAAATCCTCCTATTATAAAAAAAAAATGAATCTAATCTATCACGGATAGATCTAGATCGTTTAAAAAACAGTTGGTCAATAAGATATACTTTCTACTCCATCAATGTGGTGTTCCATAGTTAGAATAACACTATACCTTTAAGGTAGTACTCTACATCGTCATAATGGCTGACTTCCTTTAAAAACATGGATGAAAAAATCGATATCAGCAGTATTTGTCTTTTCCTTTTCCATTTAAATACCTAGCCGAGTAGCTCAGTGGGTTTGAATACCGACTGCTGAACTGTAGGTCGCAGGTTCAAGTCCGGCAGGGGTTTTAAATTTTTTTCAGATTACCGTCTACTAAAACTGTATTTTCTGACAAAATAAAGTAAATTTGAAAATTTTCAACTTCAAAATATTGTTGTACATATCCTCCACTTTTCATCTACATCAAATTTCTCTGGTGTAGCATACATCCTTAACATTTAAACCTACCCTAGACCAGGTTTAAGTTTACCCTAATTTCTGAGATGAGCTCACTCATGAGAAACAGGTGTGAAACAGGTTTATACAATGTGAACCCTTCCTACAGGTAACCCAGGTTTAAACATAGGTGTGAATACAGCCATAATAGAGTAAACAACAATAGAGAGGAGTGTTTCAGTGGTTCTCTTTGTTTTGCATACATCTGTGACATGACTTGAACACAACTCAGATTTACCTGTATCTAATATTAAAAAGCTAGCAACACACCAGACATATAATGGCCAGTTGTGTATCTCTAGATCAGGTAAGAATGGCCCAGCGGCTGATCCGCGAATCTCATAAACCAGGTTTAACCCTTTCCTTCATAATGACGCCTTTGGACGTAATTGTGTACAAATTTCCATGCAAATCAGCTGGTTGTATAATATTTATTTTCTATGAAGGAAAGGGTTAATTGCCAACTGAGTCAGGTTTACCCGAAAAGTAATTCTGTTGTACATTATAGAACGGACTATATAAGGCTTACCTAAGCTGGACTTGCTCAAAGTAAGGAGTCGAGAGCTAGTAAGTCACCAAATTCCACAGCACTCAAAAAGTCAAGTTTTATATTTAAACTTCTTAATCTCAAAAGGATATTATTCAAAACAAGCAGAATGATGGCTAAATGGCAATTTTAAAAAGTGCAAAAATGAGAAAACAAAATTAAATTTAAACCACGGGGTCCATTAATGAATCTGAGACCCACAGACCTACAGAAAGATCTGTCCAACTGTAATAACAATCTTGCACGAGATACTTTTGATCAATTCTAGCTGCACATTTGTGTACCCCAATCAAACCACCGTTTACAGTCAACAAAATTCTGGTAGCTAATTAGCAATTACTCAGTGGTATTAGAAGTTGATTCAAAGGAGACGCTGAAAAGTTGTGCAAAATATCGGCCATCACCAATCTCACAATTAATTGAAAGATAGTTAAAACTAGTTCTTTGGTAAGCCACAATATGTATTCTTCGAATATTGATGATGGTAGACTTAATCACTTTTTCACAGTTTGCTCATTTCATATCAGTGTATCTTCATCAAAACAATCCAAAATATCCAAATATTCCGGCGTTATTCAAGGTGAACAATGTGAAGTTGGATTTAAACCACCTCTACCCTAGGTTCAGAATTTACAGTAAATATGAGCCGGACTCGTTTGAGTCTTACATGAATTTACAGTAAATATGAGCCGGACTCGTTTGAGTCTTACATGAATTTACAGTAAATATGAGCCGGACTCGTTTGAGTCTTACATGTGCAACAAGTGAACGTGGATTTAAACCTCGGATTAATGATCCAAGGTTTAAATCCAAGATACGCAATGTGCCATAAGTTCAATAAAGGTTGGATCCCTGGTATTAACACAGCAAAGTCAATTTCCTATTGAGAAAGCACTCGTCTGCATTTCTCTTCTAATTCATTGATAAGGTGAATAAAAAGTGTGTGCACAGAACTTTCTCTCTCCATTGAAAAGCTAGAAATTTTTTTACGTGAAAGAGATAATCCCCCTTATGGTCAACCTTAATCTGTGTAATTTTCTTTTTATAAAAAAAGGTTCATTCTAATTTTTCCCCACAAAATGGAAAAATTCAACCTGTTTTCCATTGAATGGAGCAGAATATCGGGCCATGAGAAGGTACATTGGGCGGGGCATTCATGTCCTATGGACATATTTCTAATCAATATTTTGTATAGTGTATATATTTATATTGTCTCTGTTTTAACAGTGTTCTGTTGACATATCAAGGTTCTGTTTAATATCTTTTTTAAAAGTTTTATTATATTTTTTGACAGAGTATGACGGAATGCCCAGATATCGAGTTCCTGTATGATGATGCCGATTCTTACAATGCAGAATTAGCAGGTACAGTTACTGTAGCTTTCACATATTATTATACTGTAACAAATTTACATGTATTAAATACACATCCTGTTTTTATGTCCCTCGCAGCTAAGTCCAGGGGATACTAGAAAAGGGTTGTCTGTCCATCGATCTGTCCATAAACAGATTAGTTTCTGGGCTTCAAGTAATTCCCCTGTTTAACTGGAATCACCAAATTCACACACAGTGTTGTGGGATGAGGATGAATTGTACCTGTTTTGGGGTCAAAAGGTAAAAGTTTCACCAAACTGGATAATGAAATTAAAAAACAGTTTCAGGGCTTTAATTAAGAGATTTCGCTTTACACTTGAATCAGGAAACTGAAGTTCACACAGAGACTTTCCATGGCATGGGGAAGACTTCTATCAACTTTGGGGTCAAAAGGTCAAAGATGGAAAAAAAACTTTGAGGAAGGAAAATTATCTCGGGGTCACAAGTGGTGTTCTCTTGATTCACGCTAAGCATGACATATCTTCCTCTGTTTACTATCTTGATCCCCCCACTCCACACTCCAATCGTGCTTTGCGTCTGGTGGGGGGATTTGTCTTGGTAAAAGTTTATTCAATGTAGAAATTCTACAGAGAGGAGTTTATTTTATTTTCAGGTGTACACTATCTGAATGCTATTGATTTTGGTAAGAAATCACCGTCTAAGAGTTAATCTTGGGGAGATTATTTCAGTGAGTTTAGTAAAGTTTGGTGAGATTGTTTCAGTGAGTTCAGTAAATCTTGGTGAGATTATCTCAGTGAGTTCAGTTAATCTTGTGAGATTATCTATGTGAGTTCAGTTAATCTTGGTGATATTATCTCTGAGTTCAGTAAATCTTGGTGAGATTATCTCAGAGAGTTCAGTTGAACACTGAATATGTGACTTTCAGACTGAGTCTTAAATCAGCCAAGAATTCTTAGAACTTGTTCTCTGAAACTTTTTTCTATTTCATAAGCTTATCAATAATTGAACCTTCAACCATATATCACAACGTCATGATGATGATGTACATGTGTGATGCACTGTGTGATGTTGAATAGGTAGCAACTGTTGCACATAGGTGAATAGTGATTTACACATAATGATTATTGTTGCTTTTGATAGAACTCTTCAGCTACACAGAGGACTCGGAATTTGAATCATCAAGGAAGAAGTTTGAAGATGGGTTCATTAACAAAGACTGTGAGTAACCATAATAGTTAATTAATTATCATTAACAAAGACTGTGAGTAACCATAATAGTCAATTAATTAATAATCATTAACAAAAACTGTGAGTAACCATAATAATTACTGAAATGTTTGTTTTATTTATGAGAATGGTGCATGTCTGTAAAACATTTAATTATGGAACCCAAAAGAGATAATGTCTTTTAAAACCTTGTGTTAAGGTGGTATGACTTTTAAAACCTCGTGATAAGGTGGTATGTCTTATAAAACCTCATGCTAAGGTGGTATGACTTTGTTACATGTGTTAGGTGACAACAAATGGACGAAGTCATCTGAAGTTGTACAGAGGAAACACATTGTGTTCCTGCAGAATGAACTGGAGGTGGCAGACAAGGAGCGCAGGATAAACGCCATGTGGTCGCTGCTGTATCTCGTACAGGGTCAGTAAAATGTTTTATCTCGGACAGGGTCAGTATTAATGTTTTATCTCGTACAGGGTCAGTATTAACGTTTTATCTCGTACAGGGTCAGTAAAGTGTTTGATCTCGTACAGGGTCAGTAAAGTGTTTTATCTTGTACAGGGTCAGTAAAATGTTTTATCTTGTACAGGGTTAGTATTAATGTTTTGTTATATCTTGTACAGGATCAATGCTGATGTTTGTTACTGTCTCGTACAAGGTCAATATTAATGTTTTTAGCTCACCTGAACTGAAGGTTCAAGTGAGCTTTTCTGATCGCTTTTTGTCCGTCGTCTGTCTGTCTGTCCGTCTGTCTGTTAAACTTTTCACATTTTCGACTTCTTCTCCAGAACCACTGGGCCAATTTCAACCAAACATGGCCAAAAGCATCCTTGGGTGAAGGGCTTTCAAGTTTGTTCAAGTGAAGGGCCATGTCCCTTTCAAAGGGGAGATAATCACAAAAATGCAAAAATAGGGTGGGGTCATTTAAAAATCTTCTTCTCAAGAACCACTGGGCCAGAAGAGCTGAAATTTACCTGAAAGCTTCCTGACATATTGCAGATTCAAGTTTGTTCAAATCATGGCCCCCGGTGGTAGGATGGGGCCACAAGGGGGGATCAAAGTTTTACATAAAAATAAATTTGGGAAAACTTTAAAAATCTTCTTCTCAAGAACCACTAAGCCAGAAAAGCTTAGATTTACATGAAAGCTTCCTGACATAATACAGATTCAAGTTTGTTCAAATCATGGGCCCCGGGGGTTGGATGGGGCCACAATAGGGTATCAAAGTTTTACATACAAATATATAGGAAAAATCTTTAAAAATCTTCTTCTCAAGAACCACTGAGCCATAAAAGCTGATTTTTACATGAAATTTTCTGACATAGTGCAGATTCAAGTTTGTTCAAATCATGGCCCCCGGGGGTAGGATGGGGCCACAAGGGGGGATCAAAGTTTTACATACAAATATGTAGTTAAAATCTTTTTCTCAATAACCACTGAGTCAGAAAAGCTGATATTTACAAGAAAACTTTCTGACATAGTGCAGATTCAAGTTTGTTCAAATCATGGCCCCCGGGGGTAGGATGGGGCCACAAGTGGGGGGGGGTCAAAGTTTTACATATAAATATAGGAAAAAGCTTTAAAAATCTTCTTCTCAAGAACCATTGGGCCAAAGAAGTTGACATTTACATGAAAGCTTTCTGACATAGTGTAGATTCAAGTATGCAAAGGGTAGTTTTGGTCATAATAGGGACTAAGGTTTTACATGCAAATATTCATGGAAAGTCTTCAGATATGGGCCAAGGTGACTCAGGTGAGCGATGTGGCCCATGGGCCTCTTGTTTACTATCTCATACAGGTTTTGTTACAACCTTGAGTTTATGCTTCACTGTGTGTCTATTATTCAGGATAATTGTCATGTTGTCACTATTATATATCTCGTACAAAGTGTGAACCAAATTCTGTATTGTTTTAACTTGAACATTGAAATGTAATCAAATCAACAGATATAATGAAGAAAGATTTTAAATTTCTGTATATCATAAAATCAATAGAATGGTGATGGTAACTTGCATTATTGACAGTGAATGTATGATATAGTTACCATGGTTATGTATTGTAGGTGTTTATGGTGAGTGTATCGCGGAGGAAGAACATCGAGACTGGACACACAGGAATGTTCACCTGCTGTATGAGCAGGGCCTGTTTACCTCGTTCGTGGAGCTACTCTCCATGGAAATAGAGTATGTCAATCTCAGTATCTGATATCTCAATTCTCAACATCTCAGCTATGCTAATCTCAATATCACATATTAAGTCAATCACACTATCTGATATCTCAATTCTCAACATCTCAGCTATGCTAATCTCAATCAATCACACTATCTGATATCTCAATTCTCAACATCTCAGCTATGCTAATCTCAATATCACATATTAAGTCAATCACACTATCTGATATCTCAATTCTCAACATCTCAGCTATGCTAATCTCAATATCACATATTAAGTCAATCACACTATCTGATATCTCAATTCTCAACAATAGCTATGCTAATCTCAATATCACATATGTCAATCACACTATCTGATATCTCAATTCTCAACATCTCAGCTATGCTAATCTCAATATCACATATGTCAATCACACTATCTGATATCTCAATTCTCAACATCTCAGCTATGCTAATCTCAATATCACATATTAAGTCAATCACACTATCTGATATCTCAATTCTCAACATCAGCTATGCTAATCTCAATATCACATATGTCAATCACACTATCTGATATCTCAATTCTCAACATCTCAGCTATGCTAATCTCAATATCACATATTAAGTCAATCACACTATCTGATATCTCAATTCTCAACATCTCAGCTATGCTAATCTCAATATCACATATTAAGTCAATCACACTATCTGATATCTCAATTCTCAACATCTCAGCTATGCTAATCTCAATATCACATATTAAGTCAATCACACTATCTGATATCTCAATTCTCAACATCTCAGCTATGCTAATCTCAATATTACATATGTCAATCACACTATCTGATATCTCAATTCTCAACATCTCAGCTAGACTGATCTCAATATCACATATGTCAATCACACTATCTGATATCTCAATTCTCAACATCTCAGCTATGCTAATCTCAATATCACATATTAAGTCAATCACACTATCTGATATCTCAATTCTTAACATCTCAGCTATGCTAATCTCAATATCACATATTAAGTCAATCACACTATCTGATATCTCAATTCTCAACATCTCAGCTATGCTAATCTCAATATCACATATGTCGTCAATCACACTATCTGATATCTCAATTCTCAACATCAGCTATGCTAATCTCAGTATCACATATGTCAATCACACTATCTGATATCAAATATGTACATGCACTTGCATTCTGTGATGTGTATTTTTATTTGTATTTTTATAAGCCTGTCAAAGACGAAACGTATTATGTTTTGACATTGTCCGTCTATCTGCCCGGACCTTGTAGGCAAAATACAAAATGAACTGTAAACTCCAGGATCTTACAACTTGGTACATTTGATCACCATCATAAGAGGAAGATGTCTATCATTTCCCAAGGTCAAAGGCCAAGGTCTTAGCAGACCTGTTTACTTGTACGTTTTCGCCGTATTTTTTACGGTAAAAGTTAAAAGAAAATACGTTTTACGGTGATTGGTCGCGAAAATACGGTCAAAAACAAAAATCGGTAAAAAAAATCGTTTCGTCAAAATTCGATCTAGAAAATTATTAACTTTTAAAGATCAAAGTCATCTAAGCGCTTTATGAAATAGAAACATATTAAAGCATGTAAAAGATCAAGATTAATACAGCATGGTGACAAACCATGTCAAAATGGAGTATTCAAGGAAAGCAAAGTAATTCAAAAAGGGGTAATGTGATGAGTCAAGAAAAGTAGACTATTGCTAATTGATCTGATGTTTAAAAATCAAAAGATATGAGGTAAGTGTCAGAGAGACCGTACTACATATGCATGAAAAATATTAGGGAAATTTACAAGTCGAGGGGTCTCAACAAGGTTTTCAGCATACTTTTAAAAAATTAAACTAAAATACTTAGTATATTTTCATCTTTATAAACCTCTGAATCTGATTTCAGGAGCTCTCAGATAGCAGGAAATAGCATCTAATTTTTCAAAATTTTCTGGGGGGGGCAACTCACCGGTGACTTTGTACTGACAGACTACCAAAAATACTGACAATCTTACTGACAGCTTTCATAAGGGGTAAACAGGTCTGTCTTAGTATCACTTATTAGGAAAACCTTGTAGGCAGGATATATACTAAACCATAAGCTCCAGGATCTTTTAACTTGGTACATTTGATCATCCTGATGAGAGGAAGATGCCTATTGTTTTTCAAGGTCAAGGTCGTATCAGTTAATAGAAAGACTTTGTAAGCAGAATACAGACCAAACTATTGGTTCTCATATACCTCATGCCAAGTGGGGGATGTCTTTTGTTTTTTAAGGTCAAAGGTCAAAATCATAGTATCAGTTAGTAGCAAAACTGTGTAGGTAGGACCATTGTGATTAGGACCGTCAAACTTGGTACACATACATCTTATGCCAAGCAGAGGATGCGTATTGTTTCTCAAGGTCAAAGAGCAAGGTTGTAGGGAAAATTTGTTTTCATTACAGATACAGATATTGCCATGAAATTCTGTCACAATCTTCCTCTCGAAGTAATATAAGTTTTATTTGCATTCAGCTTGATTGGTGCACCATGACCTACTTTAGGGGTAAAAGTAGGTCAAACAGTTTTCCAGATTTTTTGTTTTGTTAAAAATACAGGTATTACCCTGAAATTTTGTCAGTCACAACCTCCTTCTCACAGAAATACATAATCAGTTCACATTTCAACTTGATTGGTGCATCATGACCTACATTAGGGCTAAAAGTAGGTCAAATAGTTTTTTCTACTTTTTCTCATCATGGATACAGATATTGCACTGAAGGTCTAATGGGCGTATGTTGTACCGTTTGCAGTACTCTTGTTAAATTTTCTTTAGTGATAATGTTTCCACAATTTTCACTGCTACGTACTATGCATGATTGTGTATCTTACTTTTCAATAGAAATATAGTTTCCATCAGATGAAGTACAATTCTTTATTTTCTTTCAGAAATACTACTGCTGCCTCAATAGCAATGAGAAAACTGGCTGTATCGGTGGCAGACAGCAGTGATTTAAGGTATATAAACAACACAATAAAATGTACTTTGTTAGAAAAGTACACAAGCAATTTTGAATTTTCATTCCTCCGTAATCAGAGATTCGGGTACAAACTTTTCAGTCTATTTGTTTGTCCGCAAAAATGCTTTAATTTCCGCCATAACTTTTGAGTGGTTGGGGTCATAGCTTTCATGTTTCCCATGTATATTCTTTGTGACAAGACTTTTATTTGAGTATCATAGTTTTTGACCTGGTGACCGTCACCTTGGATTATTAGGGCATCAGTGTCTCACAAGCACGTCTTGTTCGTCTTATGACAATCTAACATACACAATGAAATCTGCATTGCTAAGTATTGATGTGGTTGTTTTTGAGCGTTTATTTTAAGGTATTCAATACATAACAATCATATTTCATATCTAATGAATGGATGGTTTTCATAATCATGGTATCATTTTGAAGAGTTAATTGAACAAAAATATTCCACCATAGGGATTTACAAAATTTTGCTTTAATACTGCTTCATTTCCCTTAGAATTTTACATTGAAGTCCATGGGAAGAGCATGTTTTATCAAAATGTTTGGAAAAAAAAGAAATTGAAGTTTCATACAAATCTCATAGTAAAAAGTTACATAAGCTTTCTTATGATTTACCACACTTATTTTTTAGATAATTTTTCTAATGTTTATTAAGGGTGGATAGCTCTTCCAAAAAGTCTCAAGTGCAAAAAGATTGGCTTATAATCATATACCAGTCATGTGAATTTGATGTACTTCACTTCCATCCTCATTTAACAATAAACATATATTTTGAAATTGCTCAATCTCCTTTCATTATACATTGAATACCTTAACACTCTTCATGGAGTATGCTGGGGTTAAGCATTGCTCCATCTCCTTTCATTAATATACATTGAATACCTTTAATAAAACTCTTCATGGAGTATGCTGGGGTTAAGCATTTCTCCATCTCCTTTCATTATACACTGAATACCTTAATACTCTTCATGGAGTATGCTGGGGTTAAGCATTGTTCCATCTCCTTTCATTATACATTGAATACTTTAACACTCTTCATGGAGTATGCTGGGGTTAAGCATTGCTCCATCTCCTTTCATTATACACTGAATACCTTAACACTCTTCATGGAGTATGCTGGGGTTAAGCATTGCTCCATCTCCTTTCATGGAGTATGCTGGGGTTAAGCATTGCTCCATCTCCTTTCATTATACATTGAATACCTTAACACTCTTCATGGAGTATGCTGGAGTTAAGCATTGCTCCATCTCCTTTCATTATACATTGAATACCTTATACTCTTCATGGAGTATGCTGGGGTTAAGCATTGCTCCATCTCCTTTCATTATACATTGAATACCTTATACTCTTCATGGAGTATGCTGGGGTTAAGCATTGCTCCATCTCCTTTCATTATACATTGAATACCTTAAAGGGACTGGTTCACGATTTTTGATGAAAATATTTTTTCATTTTGATGCTACACATTATAAACATAACTCATTTAATGTTGACAGCCAAAATTTTAACCTTCTGAATGCAAGAGTGAAAGCAATATTTTAGCCTTAAATATGTGTTATGTAAACAAAGACTCGAATCTTTTTATTTTTATTTTTTTTTTAAACATACATACAGTATATATATATACATACATTCTGCAAAGAAACTTGTACAAAATGTTTATAAGAAACTATCAAAGGTATATGTATATATTATTTTCTGAGAGAGAGAAAGAGAGAGAGATGAATTCAGTCATTATTTAATATATTTTAAAAAGGTACATATATATTGAAATTTATTTAAAAAAATTAAAAAAAAAATAAACAACAACTACAAACAAACACTCAATGAAATAATTGACTCGAGTCTTTTTATGTAAACAAACAAACAAGTGAAATATTGATTTCATAATATAATGCATCTCAATTTTGCATAGTCTCAAATTTTAACTTTTAGATGACACATTTTACCCCAAAAATGCTTGAAATGTTAGAGATATAATAAACTTAGATCGATATCCATTTTTGTTTGAAAATTTCGTATGCAATAACATATCGCAATCTTTGTTTACAAAACAAAGAATAAACTCTCTAAAATGAGCTTCTGTGACAATGTATAACCTTGATTTTCATGTGAAATCGTTAAAACACATTAGACAGTAAATTTTGATCATTAAAAGTGAAAAACAAAATTTGGGGTAAAATCGTGAATCAGTCCCTTTAACACTCTTCATGGAGTATGCTGGGGTTAAGCATTGCTCCATCTCCTTTCATTATACATTGAATACCTTAACACTCTTCATGGAGTATGCTGGGGTTAAGCATTGCTCCATCTCCTTTCATTATATATTGAATACCTTAACACTCTTCATGGAGTATGCTGGGGTTAAGCATTGCTCCATCTCCTTTCATTATACATTGAATACCTTAACACTCTTCATGGAGTATGCTGGAGTTAAGCATTCCTCCATCTCCTTTCATTATACATTGAATACCTTAACATTCTTCATGGTGTATGCTGGGGTTAAGCATTGCAGTTTATGCCCTCGAGTATTTCTAAAAATGAAATTCATTTCTAAACTGTATTCTACATGTACAGGTTAATTCCAAGTGTGTTGTATATTGACAGGTTAATTCTGAGTGTGTTGTATATTGACAGGTTGATACTGAGTGTGTTGTATATTGACAGGTTAATTCTGAGTGTGTTGTATATTGACAGGTTAATTCTGAGTGTGTTGTATATTGACAGGTTAAACCTGAGGGTGTTGTATATTGACTGGATAATACTGAGTGTGTTGTATATTGACAGGTTAATCCTGAATGTGTTGTATATTGACAGGTTAATCCCGAATGTGTTGTATATTGACAGGTTAATTCTGAGTGTGTTGTATATTGACAGGTTAATCCTGAGTGTGTTGTATATTGACAGGTTAATCCTGAGTGTGTTGTATATTGACAGGTTAATCCTGAGTGTGTTGTATATTGACAGGTTAATACTGAGTGTGTTGTATATTGACAGGTTAATTCTGAGTGTGTTGTATATTGACAGGTTAATTCTGAGTGTGTTGTATATTGACAGGTTAATTCTGAGTGTGTTGTATATTGACAGGTTAATTCTAAGTGTGTTGTATATTGACAGGTTAATCCTGAGTGTGTTGTATATTGACAGGTTAATTCTGAGTGTGTTGTATATTGACAGGTTAATACTGAGTGTGTTGTATATTGACAGGTTAATTCTGAGTGTGTTGTATATTGACAGGTTAATTCTGTGTTGTATATTGACATGTTAATCCTGAGTGTGTTGTATATTGACATGTTAATCCTGAGTGTGTTGTATATTGACAGGTTAATCCTGAGTGTGTTGTATATTGACAGGTTAATCCTGAGTGTGTTGTATATTGACAGGTTAATTCTGAGTGTGTTGTATATTGACAGGTTAATTCTGAGTGTGTTGTATATTGACAGGTTAATTCTGTGTTGTATATTGACAGGTTAATCCTGAGTGTGTTGTATATTGACATGTTAATCCTGAGTGTGTTGTATATTGACAGGTTAATACTGAGTGTGTTGTATATTGACAGGTTAATCCTGAGTGTGTTGTATATTGACAGGTTAATACTGAGTGTGTTGTATATTGACAGGTTAATTCTGAGTGTGTTGTATATTGACAGGTTAATTCTGTGTTGTATATTGACAGGTTAATACTGAGTGTGTTGTATATTGACAGGTTAATTCTGAGTGTGTTGTATATTGACAGGTTAATTATGAGTGTGTTGTATATTGACAGGTTAATTCTGAGTGTGTTGTATATTGACAGGTTAATTCTGAGTGTGTTGTATATTGACAGGTTAATTCTGAGTGTGTTGTATATTGACAGGTTAATTCTGAGTGTGTTGTATATTGACAGGTTAATTCTGAGTGTGTTGTATATTGACAGGTTAATTCTGAGTGTGTTGTATATTGACAGGTTAATTCTGAGTGTGTTGTATATTGACAGGTTAATCCTGAGTGTGTTGTATATTGACAGGTTAATTCTGAGTGTGTTGTATATTGACAGGTTAATTCTGAGTGTGTTGTATATTGACAGGTTAATCCTGAGTGTGTTGTATATTGACAGGTTAATTCTGAGTGTGTTGTATATTGACAGGTTAATTCTGAGTGTGTTGTATATTGTGGTGGAGGTGATGAGGAGTCCATTGGAGACAGAATCTGATGAACAGAGACACAACAGAACCATATTCACAGAGGATCTAGGTAACCAACATGTATTGTTAGAGGAAAATATAGCGAAATGAAACTATAATCTGTTATAAACAAGATGTTGTTGTTTTTATTTATCACTAATTGATATTGATTTTATGAACTGGGCCTCCGTGGCCGAGTGGTGAGAGCATCGCGCTCAAAATCACACGGCCTCTCACCTCTGCTCGGCGCAGGTTTGAATCCTGCTCGTGCCGGTAAGTGAGAAAGTTTCCCAGTTTACTTTTGAAAGGTTGGTGGTCTCTTCCCAGGTACATTGCATTTGGGTTCTCTCTTCCACCAATAAAAAATTGGGCGCCACTAGATAATTGAAAAATTGTTGAGTGTGGCGGAAAACAGCAAAACAAACAAACATTTTATGAACTTCAGAAAATAGCACTCACAATTTTAGAATAGATTAGAATTTATTTCCACTTCTGTAAGGGCATACAAGACACACATTCTTAATCAATGATAATAAGTATAGAAACATAATTACTGTTGTCGATAACTATTTATTGGTATATTCAGTTTATGTTCTCATGTAAAGACAGAATAGTGATTTCACCTTTCAGACAGTACTACAGTGATGGCCCTGGGATCATGTAACAAACTCAGACTTAAATAAAAATTTCAATCACTTATGAGATGTTCATTACTGATGAACTGAAACTCTTAAGGACCTCCCCACTTTACCTGTGACATATGGCCCTCGGTGATTTAGTAAAACATCAAAGTCTGGGTTGTCTGATTTTGTTAAATCTCTATTGATATCCATCAAATGAGTGGTTTTTAAAGCCTTGAAAGTTCGTTATATCGAGCACAAGGTTGTCCAGATTTCTCCTTTCTATTATAATTCTTTTTTGTAATAAAGAAAATTATATCCAAAAAGCAAGAAAGGACATCCTTGAGTTGGTGATGAAATTCAGAAAAATCTTCAAAAACTACACATTTTCTTTCTACCTAATTTACCTGTATTGACCTCATCTTGACCTGCTGAATATTAAATCAGCCATGTGATAATCTGTGTCACGCTAATGCTCAAAATACTCATCAGACCAAACGTTGTTGTCGACTACATGTATACATACCAAATGAGGGAGGGGCAGTCCCTCTATCTTCCTGTTGTTACATCCCTGGCTGTGTTATTTGGATTTTAATCAACATAGAATAGCATTTCAACACACTCTCTCTCTCTCTCTCTCTCTCTCTCTCTCTCATATGCCTATGGTAGGTGTCTACATAAAGCCCCTTGCATGTCTGGGGAAAACCAGACATGATGTAACTCAGATGCAACATTACAAAGAGGTATTTTGTCATTTTATTTCTCTTAGTCTTAACCTTATGGCATAGTGCTGTTGTACATAACAAAACACACTGCTTTACACAAATGTACCTCGGAAAGTCTGAACTGGACATGTGACTCACGTTATTCATGCATGACCGAGTGATGTTGGATTATATTTGTAAACAACGTTTGAAAATAAAATAATTCTGGTTAAAACAGGTAAAATAGTACATGAAGTGTCTCATAAATATGTACATGCGGTGATTTAAGAGTGTTTTTATAATTAAAAGTGGAAAATAGAATTGTAGAAATTCATACCATAGAACTTCAACAAGTTTAAGTTGTATAGATAGCACATTGTTGTGGGATATAAATATCATGAATAAAGGAAAGCCGTCTGTATCAATTCAGGTATTAATTCTATAGTCTTCAGGCTGAGGGTAACCATTTAAAACTTATCTTCCAATATCTCAAGGAAAAGGGACTGTACACTTAGTAGAGATACATCAGTGTTTAATATTTACCAAGAAGTATGATAAATCAATTTTTCTTTGGAAAGAGGGATGGTAAAAAGGAACCACAGGCTACAGTTAAAGAAGGAAGATCCTTTGCAGACACTAGAATATTGACAAATATATATTATTACTACAGTAACTTGATCCGAAGAGTCAGATCACATCGAGTTGACAGGCGCGGATCATCAGATCACACGAGACGCGAAGCGTCGAGTTTGATCTGATGACCCGCGCCTGTCAACGAGACATGATCCAACTCTTCGGATCAAGTGACTGTAGTAATGATAAATTTATTATATACCCCCTTCTGCCTTTTAAATCCACATTTATAAGATAATAAATGTAATCCAAATTATCAAAACCACAAGACATACCTTGAAATTATGTTTTGTGTACGCAGTTTCGTTTGTGAAAACCAGATCACACGCTGTGAAATCCACAGTATCAAAGAACGATACATTGATGGGTATATAATAAAACACAATATCAAATAACAGCTGTAGTTTGGAATGATTGACATCTCAATCATTTCATCGCAATATTCAGATTTTGTTTTAAGCGTAATATGTTTCACAATCCTGGGGCCTGGTGCCCGCAACATAAAAATATGTCAGGAACATGAACCACAATTCTTTTCATTTGCGTGTAAATTTCCGGTAGAGGTTTCGACATTACGTGTGTTTATGCTTAATTTGATGTTTCAGTAACACCACTGGTTGATGAGGATATTCTCCCTGTAGAGGTTTTGACATAACGTGTGTTTATGTTTAATTTGATGTTTCAGTAACACCACTGGTTGGTGAGGATATTCTCCCTGTAATGTTATTCAGCATGATCACGAAGTTCTGCAGTGGCAGTGCACCACACTTCCCAATGAAGAAAGTCCTACTCCTGCTGTGGAAGGTTCTTCTGGTGAGTTTCCTATATCGTAAAATTCTTTGAGATCTTCTCATGGTCACCTAGATTTGGTACAAATCTTTCTGTAAGGGATCCTTAAGAAAGACTTTGTTGCTTTGAGAGTGACCAAAATTCCATGGTGAATCAAACTTGGCCTCTAATTTGTTGAAACAAATTTACTTCTATGCTAAAAGATTTCAAAGTGCATGGTATATGATTGGTTGAAGCAATTCTACATCTACTTCATTGCAGTTGTATTGAATAACTAAATATGTAGGTTTCTCTGTATTAAGTAATTATCTCACTGTAATTCTGTAGATTTCTGTATTAATATTATCTCACTGTAATTCTGTAGGTTTCTCTGTATTGAGTAATTATCTCACTGTAATTCTGTAGGTTTCTCTGTATTGAGTAATTATCTCACTGTAATTCTGTAGGTGTCTCTGTATTGAGTAATATTATCCCGCTGTAATTCTGTAGGTTTCTCTTTATTGAGTAATATTATCTCACTGTAATTCTGTAGGTTTCCTTGGGGGGACTTCGGGACTTGCAAAGCAAAAAGAATGAAGTTCGGGAAAAGTTTGGTCTTCCCCCACTCCCAGAGGACACGTATGAAGTCTGCAAAAGCATGAGGGCGTCGTCCCCACCCACATCAGCAGCTGACCTCATAGACCAACAGATGCCCCGCCGGGCATTTAGGGGAGGCAAACGAGTAAGACATCATACCTTGGCTTTTCTTTTTATTTTAGCAACATCATGAAAGTCATCTTTTTTTCTTGAATTAATTTTATATTAGAGCAGTTTGTATTACACAAGTAGATGAAAAATTTCAATTTTTCTGTATGAGTACTATTTACATGATATGTCTACACCTGAGCTTCGGTTTGAATTGTATATATTGAAATACATTGTAAGTACATGTACCAGAGCTTTCGGTCGAATTGTGTAAATTAAGTCATTTATGCAGTGGAATCATATATAAATCTGGAGGGGAGAGGGCAAAGGAGCAATTTTCATGGATTGTCGAAATTTCACATTTTTGTTGGGATGTGGTTTCTGTGCTATGAAACATCATATAAATTGTGTATTTCACTGTGGTTTTGAATTTGTGTTTGGGAAAGGCGTACCCATGAGGAATCCATGAACATTGAGCCCACATGAAATGTATGATTTCCACAGCAGTTTATAAATTGAAAACTTTCAGATACTGACATTGTAAATATGAAAATCTGCCCATGTGTTCATGGTATAGGGGTGTAGATATATCTCTTTCTGTTTTTCAAACTTCTTCTGCACTAGTTTGTAGACGTCATGTACTAATCCCACAGTGATGCATCTGCTCAAAGTTCTAATAGTAAATGACATCTAACATCTTCTATAAAAGTCTGCTAGCTGTTCAAATGATATTATGTGATTTTTGATTGAATCTATCTGCTTCATTTTTCAATTCTGTTTTTCTTGAAAGAAGGGTTAATTTGCAACTCAATAACTATTGATAAGTACATGTAAATCTGTTTTGACATCTGTGTATTATATATGCATGGAAATGTGACATGCCTGAAAAATGTTGTAATCAATGTGAGAGAAAAAACAACATCAGTAGTATCTTCACAAAGCATGTTTGTTTTATGTTGTTTGTAAAAGATCTTTTTAAACAGAATTATTTTGTGAATGCCAAACTATTCTTTAAGCCATGGATAGATAAAGGATGTCTTTACATACAAGTTTTAATATGCAAATGTCTTTTTGCAAATTACATGCATAAAGGGGGATCTCAAAACCCAGTGAACTCAACATTGCCGATGTATCACATCGTACATGTAGTTTATAATCAAAATGTTCATTAGCATACTAATCATGATCATGCAAATGCTTAACTAGATTCATGTAAAGATACATGTACTGACAACTTTTTCAGGAGGAAGTAAATCTGTGAAAATCATTGAGTAAAGCCATTTTTATTTTGTAATTTTCAGACAACATTACTACATATTGTACATATGTACCTGACACTGCTGAAATATACAAGTCTTTGTATACAGTTTAAAATATGTTCTTGCAGTGCTTGTACAGTATGGTACAATAAGTTGAAATAGTAATGTCGGACCGCTGATATTAGTTTTAAATTTTGAAGAAAAAAAGATATCGTAAGTAGATTTTAAAAAATCTGCAAATCAAGTTCTCTTATTTCAAGATGGACTCCTTCAGTTTTTTCAACATGAAGGTAAAATATGACAAGATTGCATGATAATCAGAGAAACCTAGAAATTATCTCAGCGATTGGGCCAGCTCCCTGTTCTGTTCAAATTGTCAGCATTTTAGCTGTACCGCATAGTGCACACCCAGACATCCTTTGCTTCTAAGGGGATGGTTTAAGCGTTTGATTTCTCTTCAAGATATTGGGCTGATTGAAACTGATATTTTTTTCTCCTTTGAGATGGTCCCACCCAACAGCATGAATGAAATATTTGCAGTTTGTGTTATTTTGATGGTATTTTGATGCATGTTTAGAATATTTTAATGTACACATGAAGTATATTGCTCCAATTACAAAAAAAAAGATTTATGAATAATTGAATTTGACACATGATTAGAAATATAATTTTGTTAAAGATATAATTTATAGAATTATGATAATTTAAATGTCTGCTTCCAATTTTAATTTGATAATGCTTGCTCAGATAACATGATTATTTACATAATGTAAAGTAGAAATTGAATGTTCAGCAATCTAGCAGAATTAGATTAATTTGGGATGGTGCATGGATTTTTTATCAACGTCCGTTTCGGGGTGTTTTTTTTCCCAGTCGGAAAATCCACAAAAATATGTGGCATTAAGTTGTCGATGATATACGACTGTGTAGACGTCAGGTAAACAATCACAACATGATTTATTTATTAGATTTTAATCATGACATATAAAAAATATCATCAAAAGTTATGACAACCAATGGGAACAAGTGTTTATTGTTTAATGAACAAAAATGAAGGGCCTTTTTGTGGTTTATCAATCCATGCACTATCTGAAATTGTATACACATTGCTTTTGGGTTATGGGACTGTTTGTATTCATACGCGTGAAACGTACACTAATATATGCATCCTAGCTAACGTATGCTTGCTTTCTAACTTTCTTTGTGCCTGCCTATCTACTTATCTCTCTCTTGGCCTCCGCGCTGCCTTACAAAAGACTTTGGTTAAACAGAGTAGTCTGGACAACGATCCGTTTGAAAACACGAATGGCGAGGATAACATATTTAATGACGTGGATGGAAATGCGCGACAAAGCAGTGACGACGACATGCCCCCTACTCCACCCCGACCGGCCACGCCCACCATAACACAACAGAGAACATTACCATGGAAACCAAAAGTCAGGTAAAAAAGCAGTTTGTTGCCAAGGAGATATTACAAGACTAAAATGGGGATGCAGTTATGGGAGATGAATATAGAAATTTTTTTGAGTGCTTTACTAGTATGTGTACATTTGTGGCTTTATATGGAGCCATATGCAAATTGCCAAGAAATTAATCACATTTCATGTATAATTATGGTAATATTTATGCATATCAAAACAGGCAGAAAGATTTGGAACAATTTCTGGATTCCACAAGAACAAAGTTTGTCGGATTCCAAGTGAAGAACGATCTGACATCATTAGCAGGATTACCACAGCCTATACATGAAGGGGTGAAGGTTCTAAAGGAGGTAAATTAACTGTCGACTTCTGTTGACCTTAGGAAATAGATTAAAGAGTAATTACTACAGCCTATACATGATGGGGTGAAGGTTCTAAAGGAGGTAAATTAACTGTCAGAAGTCAACCTCAGAAATAGCATAGATTAGAGAGTAATTACTACAGCCTATACACAGAGGGGTGAATGTTCTAAAAGAGGTAAATTAACTGTCAGAAGTCAACCTTAGAAAATAGATTAAAGAGTAATTACTACAGCCTATACACGAAGGGTGAAGGTTCTAAAGGAGGTAAATTAACTGTCAGAAGTCAACCTCAGAAATAGCATAGATTAGAGAGTAATTACTACAGCCTATACACAGAGGGGTGAATGTTCTAAAAGAGGTAAATTAACTGTCAGAAGTCAACCTTAGAAAATAGATTAAAGAGTAATTACTACAGCCTATACACGAAGGGTGAAGGTTCTAAAAGAGGTAAATTAACTGTCAGAAGTCAACCTTAGAAAATAGATTAAAGAGTAATTACTACAGCCTATACACAGAGGGGTGAAGGTTCTAAAGGAGGTAAATTAACTGTCAGAAGTCAACCTCAGAAATAAAATAGATTAGAGAGTAAGTACCACAGCCTATACACGAAGGGGTGAAGATTCTAAAGGAGGTAAATTAACTGTCAGAAGTCGAGCTTAGAAACTAAATCAAAGAGTAGTCTTCAAACCATTGAATATTAAAGACATACAAAAAACCTCTTTCTTTTGGGAACTCAAATTTTTAGAAATAGCATAGATTAAAGAGTAGTCATTAAACCATTAATCATATCTAACATATACTAAAAAAAAGATTTCTTTTCGGAACTCAAAGTTAGGAACTGTCTTTTTGTATGGCTTGTCATGTTGGGTTGCTCTTTGTGATCTTTGATTACATATTAACTGATATCTCGAAGGAAAAGCAATTTCTGTCCTGAGAATGTTAAGACTTTCTGTAGTGTACTGTATGATTTACAGATCACTGTTGTTTTTTTTCTTTCAGCATCTCTACATATCACTTACAGAAATCCAAATTAAAAGGGAGGAAGAAATCGCCAAGAATCCTTTTTCAAAGGTAAATTAGGAAGAATTGAATTGTGAACAAAACGAGTTAAGTAGAAATGATACTTGTAACAGCAGCCACACTTGTACGTGTAATGAAATTTTGCATATATTGGAAGTGATTTTATTCCTCTGGTTAGAAAGTATTTAAAGAAATGTAATTCACAATAATTATGCTGTATAGTTAAATACTAAATTAGCTCTTCTAGTTGCGAATTAGCTACCCCTGTGTTTTATTGTACTATACAGTTGTGCTTGTTGTTGACAGCCAGGGACAGATATCGCGAACACTCCTGGGTTAAGCTTGTTGTTGATAGCCAGAGACAGATATCGCGAACACTCCTGGGTTAAGCTTGTTGTTGATAGCCAGGGACAGATATCGCGAACACTCTTGTCTTTTATTGTATGTAGTTAATATGATTGTTGTTGTTGACAGCCAGAGACAGATATCGCTAACACCCCTGTGGAGATCCTCTTCCAGGCCATCCTCCCCAATCTTCCCCAGTACATGATAGCCCTGCTGAAGATTCTCCTGGCCGCGGCCCCCACCTCCAAAACCAAGACGGACTCCATCAACATCCTGTCTGACGTGCTCCCAGAAGTCATGCCGTGAGTATCTACGTGTTTTGTAAATCACATTTTATTCGCGAGAACATTATTTACGCGTAATTTGGCAAAATTGAGCATTTGCTAAAATCTTGTTCTCATGAATAAACTCTTACATGTAGAAGAATTTGGCAACAGATGATGTTTTGCAAATATTTTGTCTTGTGAATAAATACGTCATTGTGTCCGCACGAAATAAGGTCTAAAGTCATAGATTACTGCATACAGAATTCATTTGATAAAAATTTGTTACTGTGCCATGATTAGAGATCATAGTGAAAGAGGGTGTCCTTCAAGAATTAATAGAGATATTCTGGCATTTTCTACAACAGGTTAACGGTGCTGCAGTCGATGAAACTTGGTATTGATGTGAATCGACACAAAGAAATCATTGTGAAGGCCATCTCAGGGCTTCTGTTGTTACTATTGAAACACTTCAAACTCAACCATGTGTATCAGGTTAGATTTACAAGAAAAGTTGGAAATGTGTATATATTTGTATTCAGTGTGCGAACAATGCAGTCAACTTTGCATTAGTTAAAGGAATAATTTATTACCGTGAAATATTGAAATTTGAAAAATTGAAGTTTGAGATTTCCAAGCATGCACTATAAGAAATTTCTGCTGACTTCTATTTTTACTTTCAGTTTGAATTTATGAGCCAACATCTTGTGTTTGCCAACTGCATACCTCTGGTGCTGAAATTCTTCAATCAAAACATCTTGTCTTATGTTACTGCCAAAAATAGGTATGTCACTGCCAAAAATAGGTATGCACTTACCATTGTAAACTGAGGTATTCCACAATGTATATTGTAAATACAATATACTCTCTCTCTCAGTCACAATCAGCTCTTCTTTATAAAACTGCATAAAACAAATGAAAATCTCTTTGAATACAAAATTTTTGGAATGGGCCGGCTGGGTTTCATTCAGATGACTTCATGTTTGAACTAGATAGCAAAATCAAACAGTTATTGAAGTACAGTGTTTATTTGAGAGAAAATTGCGATATACAAGTGCAAGTTAAAGTATATGTATCAGTAAAACTTAGCCTTGGCAAAAGTTTATTAAAATTAATGAGAGCACAGTATTCTGAGTTTACCTGGATGTTTGTTTCACTGTGATATACACAGGTACCTGTGAATTTCATTGCTATCCCCTGTCTAGACTATCCAGGCTGTGTGGTGGGTGTGAATTTCATTGCTATTCCCTGTCTAGACTATCCCGGCTGTGTGGTGGGTGTGAATTTCATTGCTATTCCCTGTCTAGACTATTCCGGCTGTGTGGTGGGTGTGAATTTCATTGCTATTCCCTGTCTAGACTATCCCGGCTGTGTGGTGGGTGTGAATTTCATTGCTATCCCCTGTCTAGACTATCCCAGCTGTGTGTTGGGTGTGAATTTCATTGCTATTCCCTGTCTAGACTATCCGGGCTGTGTGGTGGGTGTGAATTTCATTGCTATCCCCTGTCTAGACTATCCCAGCTGTGTGGTGGGTGTGAATTTCATTGCTATCCCCTGTCTAGACTATCCCGGCTGTGTGGTGGGTGTGAATTTCATTGCTATTCCCTGTCTAGACTATCCCAGCTGTGTGGTGGGTGTGAATTTCATTGCTATCCCCTGTTTAGACTATCCCAGCTGTGTGTTGGGTGTGAATTTCATTGCTATCCCCTGTCTAGACTATCCTGGCTGTGTGTTGGGTGTGAATTCCATTGCTATCTCCTGTCTAAACTATCCCAGCTGTGTGGTGGGTGTGAATTTCATTGTTATCCCCTGTCTAGACTCTACCGGCTGTATGGTGGGTGTGAATTTCATTGCTATCCCCTGTCTAGACTATCCCAGCTGTGTGGTGGGTGTGAATTTCATTGCTATCCCCTGTAGAGACTATTCCGGGTGTCTGTGGTCAGTGTGAATTTCATTGCTGTGTTTTGTATTGCAGTATCCCCTGCCTAGACTACCCCGGCTGTGTGGTTGGAGAACAGCCTGAGCTTACTGCTGAGGCACTGGTAGGTTTAGAATTCTACACAATGTGTGATCTATGACGGCTCATCTTTTTTACTATCCAGTAGTTGTAATGTTTGTGTTCCCTTTTTTCTATGTATGTAATTAGGCAAATAACAGATGTAGTTTATCCTTATGAGAAATTTACTTATTCAAATTTTTTAAAAATCCCGTTTTTATGACATTGCGGCACTTTTTATTGTTAATCAATGAATGGCTCTGATTATGTTTACTTATATCCAGTGTGTGAGGTCAATATAATGTGCCATGATTGATGATGTCATCAACAGTGACACATAGAGTGCATTCAAGACCACCATTCCTCACACGATTACAAACTCCTGGTGATTCCGAACGACAAGTACACATCATGAAAACAGGTTCGAGGTGCAAGAACTCGCACCACCTCTGTACTAGTGTGGTTCCAGAATAAGAACACATTAATGTTCACATGATCTCGTCATTTACAACTCTAAGAACGGAGCACAAGAACAACGGGAATGGCGGTCTCGAACGCACTCGTGTTCATCACTCTAGTTCTGTATTTAGAACATTGCTAGGGATTCACTATCACTGGAAGCGTTTACATTTTCACCATCATTGAAAGCATTTACATTTTCATTATCACTGAAAGCATTTACATTTTCACTATCACTGAAAGCGTTTACATTTTCACTGGAAGCATTTACATTTTCATTATCACTGAAAGCATTTACATTTTCACTATCACTGAAAGCGTTTACATTTTCACTGGAAGCATTTACATTTTCATTATCACTGAAAGCATTTACATTTTCACTATCACTGAAAGCGTTTACATTTTCACTGGAAGCATTTACATTTTCATTATCACTGAAAGCATTTACATTTTCACTATCACTGAAAGCATTTACATTTTCACTGAAAGCGTTTACATTTTCACCATCACTGAAAGCATTTACATTTTCACCATCACTGAAAGCATTTACATTTTCACTATCACTGAAAGCGTTTACATTTTCACTGGAAGCATTTACATTTTCACTATCACTGAAAGCATTTACATTTTCACCATCACTGAAAGCATTTACATTTTCACCATCACTGAAAGCATTTACATTTTCACCATCACTGAAAGCATTTACATTTTCACCATCACTGAAAGCATTTACATTTTCACTATCACTGAAAGCGTTTACATTTTCAGGAGAGTGGTGACGACCAGCCATTCTGTTGGAGGAATCTCTTCTCCTGTATAAACCTCCTAAGGATACTCAACAAGCTCACCAAATGGAAGCACTCTAGGACTATGGTAAATCATAACTTTACTTAAGACTCGGGCCTTGTTAGATCCACTAATGATCACTTGTGGTTAAATTAACGTTATCAGTAAACTCAGTTTGCGACGTTAAAAGCAGCATTAATGGTTGCAAATAGCAAATGAAAACTTAAGATATTTATTCCCATTCTATTTTGCTTAATATTAATGTCTTATTTTATTGAGTTCTGCTTTAAATTTTGTTAGGGCTGTTCCAGAAATGATCAAATGGGGGGGTCGGGCGGCAAATGATATTTTTTTGTGTGGGTGGTCGTATTTTTTCATATTTTAATTGGTCCGTGGTGGGATTGTTAATAAAATATTTATTATGGGTAGTGAGTAGTTTCTATTGTTTTATTTTGTGCTACGTGGGTGTTGAGTTTTCAGAATATTTTTATTTTCGCTCTTGTCGTGTTGGTTATAAAACGTCGGAGGGAAAATTGAAAACGTGCTTTCGAAATGCTGCTTTCGAAATCGAAAGTAACATAGAACTATTCGAGTTGTCACTCTTTGCAGCGCATAACTTTCCATTACGGCACTCTTCAAATTAGAGGCGCGTTTAATAGGGTCCCTTTGGACGTGATGGCGGCGAACTCTGTTCTGTAGATTATTACAGTTTACAGTGCATCGATTTTGGGAATATTTTGAAACCAATAGGTATTCCGTTTTCTAATAAAAATAGGCAAACCTTAGTTAATTTATACGAGGGTACCGATGCGTTATATTTATCAGTCGGTGTGATGGTGATATAGAGGCCTCCGGGCGCAGGCTCCATTAGAAGACGAACGATTCGTGGAAAAACATATCCATACCGATTTCATGATAATAGCATCGTTTGGACTCACAATCTTTCCAACATTCCCGCCATAGATGCCTTTGATTGTTTATGTGACATCGTTTCTTCAGAACTACTGTGATACAATGTCGCACAGGCGTTACCGCGTCATTGACTAGAATGTTTGTCCCAAAAACCTCGCGAGATTTGTACCGTTTTCATTTTAAAAAATATTTTTGTGGTGGGTCTGGTTAGTTTTTTTTTTTTTTTAAATGGGTCATTGTAAAATGAGTTTATTAATTTGATGGGTCATGGGGTAATTTTTTATTTTTTTTTATGGGTGCTTGGTATATACAAAAGGTGCCTCCCGACCCCCCCATGTATTTATTTCTGGAATAGCCCTTATATGAAATACGACATAAGACATTTTCGTGTGACGTTTTGTTTTTGCATCATTCTTTTCTAATGTTACTCTGGAAAGCTTTCCTTCTCATTAATGCTCACTTAATTGCCTAAAGCATCAGTTTGTCACAATGCAAATAAACAAATATTTAATTTTGGTCACTGTTTCCAATGTTGATATTTAATCCTGTCCACTGTTTCAGATGTTAGTGGTGTTTAAGTCAGCCCCAATTCTAAAGAGAGCCTTGAAGGTAAAGCAGGCCATGATGCAGTTATACGTCCTCAAGTTGCTGAAGATGCAGACCAAGTACCTGGGCCGTCAGTGGAGGAAGAGCAACATGAAAACAATGTCTGCCATTTATCAGAAAGTCCGACACAGGCTCAATGATGACTGGGCGTATGGCAATGGTAGGTGGACTTTGTCTTGCTTTTTCTCACATTATCACCGGTGTGAAACCGACCATACCCGTGTTACATAGTGACGTATTTTGTATTGTTTGCTTTGTTATATCTTTCTTAGAGGCAGTCTTGGGTTTTTTTAGTTTACATAAAAAAAATTAAACCATTTTCAGGTATGCTCTTTCCGACTGAGTTAGTTTTTGCATTTAAGCTCAATAAATGAGGATTTCACTGATTTTAAATCTTCTTAAAGCTTTTGAATTTTTTTAAAAGCTCTAAACTGTGGATAAAATGTGAGAGAAATAATTCTTCATTATTTACTTGTTTTGGATAGGGAAATTCCACCTCAGGGTGAACAAAGTGGACCCCTGGACAGGTACTCTGGTGTGTCCAGCGGTCCATTTGTATTCTTTGTGAGTTTTATGAGATTGGTCGCTGTTTGTTATCTTCATCTTCACAATTACAACATTTTCTGTTCATTTTTGGTTTTTGATTTACACTACATATTTTTCATGCTGTTTTTCTTCTTGGAAAAAAAAAAAACCATAGCTCCCAAACTTGGACTAACATAATATCTATGCCAATGATTGATCTTTTCAATTTACTTTTCTGATCAAAATATTCTATTTGCTCAATATTTTTTGAAAGGTAACTGTTCACAAAAATAAGCATTTTAACTATAATATTTCAGTAAAAGCAGAAATTACATCACTTTTGGTATCATTTATTTTAAAAACACTATAAATGACTTTAATGTTCCAGACAAGTTGTGTAAAATTGTATCGGATTTGATCCGTTCCGACATTTTTCAAAATACTGATGATTTTTTGTTAGCTTTCACATTTTTAATTTACATACATGTCAATATACTATTATACTTCCAATAACAACGTATTGCTTTGCTTGATCGAGCATGCAAATTTTTAAGCCAGGCTTCTCGTAGATTTCAACAAAACAGGTTTTACTTTTGTTCTCATGTTGAAAGAATGGCATAGTATGGTTATTCAAACTCACTTTTATTGAAACCACACGGCCAATCAGTGAGCTCGATCAATAGAAGTGAAATGCTGTTATTGGAACGATAGTATTTTCAGGATGAACAAGAATATAGACATATAAACATTTCTTAACTGTGTAGTTGCTATAGATATACAAACCGAGAAACAATATCTCTACCTGTAAGCCACCTGTAACACACGATGTGTATTCAACATTTAGATATGCATATTATTAATTACATATCTGAAAGTTAAATGATTTTATAATCAATAATATGAGGAAGAGATTTGGAGGTTAAGTGAGTGTGAGGAATATGTGTTTGATATTTAGTTTTAAACTATCTATAGTAGCATGTGGAAATTTCAATAATCACAGGGGCAGATCCAGGAATCTTTTAAGGGGGGGGGGGGGGGTTCTACCATTAATTTTTGTTTTCAAAAGGGGGGTCACCACCCTCAAAATGCATTGTTTTTATCTCTTTTTAGCAACATTTTCAGATGAAGGGGGGAGGGGTTGGGTTTGGGGGGTTCTGGATCTGCCACTGAATCAGCATATTCGTTTTATTTTGACATTTTACATATTAATATTAGTACATGTACATACATATTACTTATGTAAAAGTTAAAATGATTTTTATGATAAAAAAGAGGAGGAAGATAGTCAGAAGTTCATTAAAAGTGAGTGCAAGGAATGTGTTTTATTTTGTATTTATATAACTATCATGCATGTCCTTCTCCAATGATCATCATGTTATTTATATTTACAGCTTTAAACAGTAAACTGTTTCCAGTATGCCATATATAAATATTTGGTTGAAATTTTCTACCAGGAATGTACTGTTTCGTTGATAAGATTACCAATACATTTGGCAATTTCTGAACTTTTTGAATGGAATTGACTCTTATACTTTCAGTTTTTATACAGTATATTTATTCCAGTATGCATCCTATAGATATATTTGTTTAAGAGTCTCTAAATAAAGTCTATATGGTTGAAATTTTCTATTAGGAATGGACTGTTTTGTGTTTAAAATTGACTTCTTCTCAAGGCATTTACATGTACTTTAAAGGTGCTTTGCATTTAGTTTTCTATTCCAATTCATATTTCTTTCACTACAAAGCAATCTGCAATTGAATGATTCAATTTTTCTGGTTCCTGCCAACAGTAAAATCTAGTGAATTATCACTGTTTTGTAAAGGTAGTAACTTGTTAGTACGACTATACAAAATTTGGAATTCCTGTTAGTGTAGTTTTATTCTTTTGTGCATCTAAAAGGTAGATTATATATACAATGTACATGTATGTCTAGTAATGATTCTTCTATTATAGGATTATTTTTTTCAAAAAGTAATTATAGATGTACATATCTTGACATCTTTTTTTCAAACCACAAAATATCTAATAGTGTTTGGATATTCTACATTATAGATTTTTGCGATTTGCCACTGATTAAAGTTTAATTAACTATGGATAGCCTAGTATATAAGACCTTAGTACTGAGGAGGAAAATAAAATTTGATATCTAATTTCTTTGTGATATATTTAAAATGTTATACTAAAAATCATGTTTGGATCATATCTTGCTCTCAGTAACGCTGAATTGGCTCCATCAAACCTGCTCTGCTGACAGAGAATTTTAGGTATATAGCAGTAATATTATTCCACTGTCATTGCAAATGACAGTGTTACAGCCAGTGACTTTGAGTATGCATACTTAGATAGGCATCATGAACATGTAGTTCCAGAAGGGAGTATAATGTACCCTAGACTACCTTTATCGAAAACATGGCTTTATTCTCGATGAGAATATCTGGGGTTGTATTACAAGTGTTCATAGGGTATGTCTGAGATGAATAGTGTACTGTGACTCAAGTTTGCAAAGTATCATACCAAGAAAGCATTTCCCCCATAAATTATCAATATTATCTATCCCAAAATATTAAAGTTTTTCATTGTGTAAACAGTTTGGTTCTCAATCAGAATTTCCCATGTTGAACTACCTGAAAGTGTATCCACCTTAGGGTGCAAACTTCCTGAAGGTGTGAACTACCTGAAGGTGCAAACTTCCTGAAGGTGTGAACTACCTGAAGGTGCAAACTTCCTGAAGGTGCAAACTACCTGAAGGTGTGAACTACCTGAAGGTGCAAACTTCCTGAAGGTGCGAACTACCTGAAGGTGTGAACTACCTGAAGGTGCAAACTACCTGAAGGTGTGAACTACCTGAAGGTGTGAACTACCTGAAGGTGGTCTTCCAGCCTGACTTTAGAGCTGTTGTAAGATATCCATGATTGATCATTTTCAGTCCACTTTATTTGTGGGGTTGGATAATCATTAACTTTCTTTATCAGGACCTTTACTATACACACTATGTTTCACCATTTAATTGTTTTTAACTTGTCTGCATTGTTCTCTATGGATTTAACTGTTTCACATAGTTTTACCACTATGACACATTTATGTTATTCAAGTTCATATAATGTCTTATTTTTTTGTTCTATATTTAAATTTGTTTATTAATAGTGTAAAGCACTTCAGAGTGATTTCATCGATTATACAAATGTTTAAAATTGGATTATAATGATAATAGTTTTCTTTAATATTTCATTACTTTAATTGTTATCCCATACAAATGAAATCAAACAGGTGTGTGTATTTCATTGTAGAGTTGGTAATTATAATTAAAAATTGAATGATTTGTTATGGGAATGATAACTGTTATTATTACAGAAATTCGGAGGGGCAAGTTTTCTCGATTTCCACCTCAAAATTTATTCATTTTATGAAGTGCTTTATTCTAATTCAAGTCAATCATCTCATTTGTTTTATCAAAAAATCTTATACCAAGTCAGATCTAATTTACGCCGGGAATGATGGTATACATCTTCAAATTTTATTTCAACTTTCTATCCATATAATTTTTGTTTAATTTGCTGAATTTGATACTGAATCCCACCAACAGTGGAAAATAAAGTATTCAACCAATGATGCTGAAGAAATTATAATATTTAGTCTCTGAAGCTTTGAATTTTGAGTTTTACAAGGGCTGTTATAAATCATGTACATATTGCTTCATTATATTCTTAAAAGTGAAATGGTGATAACATAATGAATTGTCTTGTAGACATGGATGCCCGGCCGTGGGATTTCCAGGCAGAGGAGTGCGCACTGCGAGCGTGTGTCGACCGATTTAATCAGAGACGCTACAACCCACACAGCGCAGACCCCGACTTCAAACCGGTGGACAATTGTACGCTCAGCGTCCTCGGGGAGGACATAGACCTTACAGAAGAATTCAAACAGAATTATGAGCGCTGGCTGGAAATGGAAGTGTATTCTAATTATATAGACTGGGATCAAGTCATTAATTGTTGATTACAATCATGAACTGAATATTTCATACTCAGCATTGGACTTAACATGTATTTATTGAATCTTTATTGTGAGGAATAAATTATTTAATATTTGATACATGTGTTTGTGTCAGATATGTTCAAAATGATTATCTAGGTATTTTTCATTGAAAAAATAAACAAATGACAAATGAAATCTGGTTTGACATCATGGAATTTTAATATTTTTACAAACAGAATCTGCTTCAATCCAGTTTCTGGTGATTTGTTCACACGTCAAGATAAACAAGATTAGAAATACAGAATGAATTTTTATTTTTCCATGGAAATTTACAACTGAAACTCCTTTAATTAAGGATGTTAGCTCTTGAGCATGAAACTCGTAAGAAAAGTTTTCAAAATATATTTCATTATACAGTGTAATCTCTTTATTTAAATTATATATGTGTGTTTTTGTTCATGTATATATACCAAAGATAAATTTCAAAAATGGGGGTCTACCGTATTTCTACGTGCTTATTGGCATTGAATCATGTAAGGCTCAACATTTAGGTGATTATCATATGCTTTTGTTAAATAAACATAAATATAATATAAAGTAAAATTTATGATTTAAAAACCATAAAAAAGAAATAAAATAAGTCTTGTCGAATTTTTCCCGGTATTTGTGAAGTTTTTAGCTTTTGAATGTCTATAGATTTTCAACATATCTTTCCAAAATCTTTACAACTTTTTCTGAAACTCAAGTCAACTAAATATGGATCTTAAAATTTGAAACGGAGTAAGAAATTAATGAGATAGAGAGCTACATATGCAATTTACGAGAAGCTTGAATAGACTTTAAACATTTATCTACTGTTGTAATATGAAACCCCACATTAAAACATGAAACTTTACTCATCAACTGATGCTTCATCCATGGAATTCCTGGTGTCAGTCTTACATATTTATACTTAGTTTGTGATGAAAAGGAAATCGCAAGCAGAAAAAAAACTTTTTAGAAGCCAGTATGAAAACTACATTGGTTGTACATGTAGAATTTCATTCATAAAAAGAGGGAATTCACCTCAAGAGACAGACCCTTGCAAATAGTGTGTGTAGTGCAATAAATTAAAAGTTTGATTTGATCTGCGATCATGATGCATGAAGGAGTACAGAGTTCATATATATAAAGTCAAAATACTTATTCACACATCAAAATTTATCGGACCTGTGCAATTTGTTTTCACAAACCACAGGAACATACAAAGTCATTATACATGTATATATATGTGTGTACATTATTAATTTAGCTGATAGTATATTCACACAAGATCATTTCAATGCCTGTAAATATGGGAGATGACTAATGTCAAATCACGATGAGGTAGTCGATGATATATTTCCGTCAGCTTAGTCACTGCTAGAAGGCTGTCGGCATGCGCACAGGTTGTTAAGGTTACATAATTGGTGGCGAGTCATCATGTATATCGCTCCTGTAAGCAGCACTCTGGACATTGTATTGCCTCTGCGACTCCCTCCGGGCTCTGTATGCCTCAGTCATAAAAAGCTGCTCTATTTCTTCCAGAGACCTGTTCTTGGTTTCAGGTAGGAGGAAATAAAGTGTGACAAAGCCCACGAATGATGTTCCCGCGTATAGGAAGAACGTTCCTGTATAAATGAGTTCGAGATGCTGAGAATGGTGGAACAATGTCTAGTGCATATAATGTTTTGATTAACAATAGAAATTATTTCATCTTCAAGAGACATTTTGAAAGTATTTTGTTAAGTACATGTACATGATGTACATCAAGTCATCTACATGGCAAACTGTTTACTATTTATTCAATAGAGATAACCATTTTAACTTGGAGAGATTTCTCTTTAACATACTAGATATGTCTCTTTATCATTGTAAGGTTTATTGAAAGTTTAAAATATCTAACTTAAGGTATATGTCTAACCTAGAGAAATATCTCAAACTTAAATAGATATCTTGATCTTTAGTTGGTTGGTTGCTCTGCTCTTACAACCTTTGAGCAGGGAGGGGTCTTTATCGAGCCACACCTTCTGTAACACGAGGACTCGGTTTTTCGTTGTTGGTTTTTTATTGTCCAATCCGAAGGATCACCCCCATTTAGTTGCCCTTTACGACAATAAGAGGTACTGAGGACATATTCTAACCCGAATCCCCACGGAATCTTGATCTTTAGAGGTATAGCTTTTACCATAATTAGAAGTCAATGTGAAGGGGATATCTTTCAAGTTAAAAAGATATCTGAGTTTCAGAAAGGGATATCTTTAATCAGATGGAAACAGTAAAAGTCAGATAGATCACATTAGGATCAACAGTTTGTGGAGGCACCCTCTACCGAGCAAAGCACCACGCTGATATCAGTAGTCACCACAACCCTCTACTAGCAAAGATTAGTCTGAGAAAGGTCTAAGTAAGAGTAAGCATTTCAATATTACCAAGTTCAAGTTCCCAACTGACGGAAAAGAATCCAACATCATGTTAGGAACTGATGCGGCACACATCAAGACAAGACAGCTGTGACTATTTATCAATTCAACCACACCATGAATTATGCTACTGCAGACGTCATAGGCTACCATAGATGTACCAAAACAGAATGGTTATCCAAAGACACATGATATGGTCCGTCATAGAAGAGATGAAACAACGGAAAAAAAGGCCACTTAGATGCCAAGTTACCACGACTGAAAGAGAAGGTAACCACTTTATACAAAGAAAAATATAAGGAAGTGAAGAAATTTGCGAGGATAGACGAGCGCCGCTACAATGAACAACTTGCTGAAGAAGCACAGGCAGCTGCTGAATGGAAAGACATGGACATTGTGTACCAGATCATGAGGAAACATAAAGAGCTCCCTCTGAAAGGAGGGGACGCTTCAGCAATTACAGAGGAAATGGCAAAGCTGGAGAGGTGGAAAGAGAAGAATGGTAAAGCGGCCAAAGCTACAGGAGAGGAAAGTGTATGTCCTGAGATGCTGAAAGCAGAAAGAAAAGAAGCATCCTACATACTTCAGCTTATCCTCCCAAGATATATGGGATAAAGAGGATATTCCAGACGACTGGAAAGGAGTTATCAAGCTGCTCAAAGAAGGTGACCTTGGAAACGTCAACAACTGGTGTAAGGTTACATTTCTCTCTCACCAGCAAGGTCTTCTGCCACATCAAATCACAGCGCATTACAGCTACCTTAGAATATATACTACGCCAGGAGCAAGCCGGATTCAGAAAGGGGAAATCCTGTATTGCACTTGAACATATCTTGGAGCAGATATGCGAGTGGAACAGCACACTCTATGCTTTATTCGTTGAGAGAAGTCTTTTGAAAGCTTACGCCGCAAGTCTCACTGGAAGATCCTGCGTGAGTATGTCATCCCACCGAAATTGGTTCGTATCATCCAGTCCCTCTATGACAACTTTGATTGCCGAGTGATACATAACAACCAGCTCACAGAGCCTTTTGCAATGAACACAGGAGAAGCAAGTATGTATTCCATCTCGTTCTATTCTCCCTGGCAATCGACTGGGTCATGAGAAACGTCGCACATGACAGAAGACCTGGATTATGCTGATGACCTTGGCTTCTATCTATCAGACACCACGATATCCAGCAGAAGACAGAATATCTCAGTGCTACAGCTAGCGAAATCTGATTGAAGATCAATATTAAAAATACACAGGTCTTATGAGTGAACACCACGAACACCTGCAACCCAATATTGTTCAACAAGCCACTAAAGGATGTTTGGGAAGCAAAATCACCATAATGGGTGACTCCGACAAGGTAATCAACACCACGATCAGCACGGCAAACCAATCTTTCACAGGATTTAACATATATACTAAGATCAGAATCTTCAACAGCAATGTCATCCTGTATAGATCAGAGTGCTAGAAGATCGTTTTGGCCATTGAAAGAAATATCTGTCTTCCAAACCAAATCCCATAGGCATGTTTCTTAAGATCTTTTGTCTAATACCATCTCAAATGAAGAACCAGGATGTCAACAATATCGCAGATCATCCAAACAAGACGCTGACGATGGCTCTACTCACTGACCCCCTTAGGGAAACCAGCCAAAAGAGACCTGTAGATCTGACCAAGGTACCTCGAGTAGCTGCTGACAGAGCCAGATGGCGTCCCTTGCAGTCGCCCCAAGCGGGAAAGAGGGAGTGTACTTGAATATGTTAATATTGCAAGGGCTTAAAATGTGCTTGTAGATGTACTAGCATTACCACATCAATTTGTACCTAAGCATTATCAATTTTGAATAAACATATCTGGAATTTCAAGTAATGCTCTTACTGACCAGTAGTATAAGGGCTAGTTTAATATGGGTTCGTATGACATTTGTATTATTTTCTTTTGGATGACTGTGGTGGGCTTTCGCTTTTGGGAACATTCTGTGTGCATACGACCAGAATTAAAATAATCGACAGAGATATCTCTTTCTTTGAGAGATATCTCCTATGAATGCTTAAGGAGATATATCTTTAGGTTTTAAAGTTATCTCTCCTACAAATTCTCATAAAGATATCTCTTTAAGTTGAATGAAGAGATATATCTCAATGTAATAAAGATTTCTTCCTAAGTTGAAAATATCTCTTTAAGTGAAAGATTCAATTCTCTCTTTCTTAGAAAAAGATATATCTAAGTTGGGATATATCACTTAACTTAAAGGGATATCTTTAAAAGAAGATATATATCTTTAAATCAGGGGTATACTAGTACTTATTTTCCGAATAAATAGTAAAACACATTGCCATATATTTATGTAATTCAGTTGGTGTTGTTAAGCTTGTATATTTGGTTACCGTATGTAGTGATGGTTTCCAAGAGAGTTAGAAATGAAAACGAGACTCCAAGATTAGCTGCCCAGTTAACAGCGGTAGCTATAGAGATCCCTGTCCCTCGGGCCCATAGCGGGTAAATCTCTGAATTGATTGTCCAGGGGTTCGGACCAAGTCCTGGAATGAGAAAGCAGTACTTGTCACTAATAACAACTTGTATCATATATACTGCAGACTTTCGTCACATCTCTTGCTGTTTGATGAAAATAATTAATAAAATGTTTTTCTGAATATATTGATATTGACTTTCTTACCTTGGATAAATAGCTGCAACTTGCGAGTGACTCTGGTTAACATTGGGATAGAATTTCATATGCGTTCTCGAGGAGATTATTAGAATTACAAAACAACCCCCTCCCCTGTCGTTGAACAATTTTAACAGAAAAGGTCTTTTTCGTCACTTTTATCTTCAAATCCCCCTTTTTGTACTGAAAAGGTACTCCAGTGTTCATACACGTAGAGAAATGATGGACGTATGACAGTCTTCTGTGACACAGTAAGGCGTCAATGATAGTCTTCTGTGGGACAGTAAGGCGTCAATGATAGTCTTCTGTGGGACAATACGGCGTCAATGATAGTCCTCTGTGGGACAGTACGGCGTCAATGATAGTCCTCTGTGGGACAGTACGGCGTCAATGATAGTCCTCTGTGGGACAGTACGGCGTCAATGATAGTCCTCTGTGGGACAGTAAGGCGTCAATGATAGTCTTCTGGGACACAGTAAGGCGTCAATGATAGTCTTCTATGGGACACAGTAAGGCGTCAATGATAGTCTTCTGTGGGACAATACGGCGTCAATGATAGTCCTCTGTGGGACAGTACGGCGTCAATGATAGTCCTCTGTGGGACAGTACGGCGTCAATGATAGTCCTCTGGGACACAGTAAGGCGTCAATGATAGTCCTACGGTAAGCACCGGCTCATTGCATGAGGTTCGTCAGAGTTAGTCCACCAGCAATTATCTACAAACTTTCTGAATGTTGTAATAAAAGAAGTCTAGTTTGATTGATTGATTGTATGTTATTTAACGTCCCTCTCGAGAATTTTTCACTCATATGGAGACGTCACCATTGCCGGTGAAGGGCTGCATAATTTAGGCCTATGAGCGGTGCTTACAGCATTTGAACAGGGAGGGATCTTTATCGTGCCACACCTGCTGTGACACGGGACCTCAGGTTTTGCGATCTCACCCAAAGCACCGCCCCCATTTAGTCTCCTCTTACGACAAGCAAGTGGTACTAAGGACCTATTCTAACTCGGATCCCCGCGGAAACGAAGTCAAGTTTGATGTACAATCAACGGTTTAGATCATATTTTGTCGATGAGTAAGTATGACGTTTAACAGATTTTCCAGGTAATACGCATCCCAGAAGATTGACATATTCAAGGTGTTTTGGTGACGAATGACGTCCATGGCAGTAGCTGATTTTTATTTTTCGAGGTAAGCTATGTATTCGTTAAACACAACTTGCAATACTTACTGACATCGACAATGTATCCACAACGTTTATGGCATTATGTTGTTGGGTTTTTTTTTCAGAGGGAATATTTTACACATCGAGTTGACTGATTTTACCTGGTGCAAATGACATGACGAAAAGTGCAAGTCCCAGAACCGCCATCCACGAGTAGTCTGTAGGACAGAAGTCGTTGGCCCAGCCATAGTTCTTTGTGTCGTAGGTTTTGTTACACAGGGATTCGTTGTAGCTGGTGGTATTGACCTCGGGCTCGGCATATCGCTCTGGATGGGTCTTATACACGTGGAGACAATAACCGGAGGTGTCCGGGTCTTTCTTCTCCCAACAGAATCCACAGTTGTCATCCTTGATGCACGTACCACATGTTCTAGAACACAACATGTGCATCTTAGAACAAAGTCTTATTATTGCAGATTAAAGCATAAGAAAAACTAGAGATGATGAAATAAGGAAGACATAAACTTGGTAAGAATCCAAACATTGCTTAGAGGTCGCTGTGTCTTTCGTTGGATTGTTTAAAGAGCAACAGATACATGATCAATTTCTCATTCAATGTTACAAACGTCGTGTTGAACTTAAGGTAGAATGTGAGCAGCCATTACTTTACTCGATGTGTAGTTCTGCATAGAAATTCTTTCTGACTGTGATTGTATAATAGCTATTTACTGATATTTTGTGTGGCAGATAGAGGAATTATCCAGATGATGGTGTATGGATGGTGAATGTTCATCAGAAAGCCAAAATCCGAGTCCCAGAACAACCAAAGCGATGATGATTCCTAGGAAATAAAACGAAAGATAATAGTCATGGACAGTGACAATTTAGATCCCCATCATTGTGGTTATTTACATATATGTATCATGATTATTGACTGTGATGATTTAGATTTACATCAATGTTGTTATTCATCATGATTACTGTAGACAGTGACGGTTTAGATTTCGAAGTTTGTGATAAGGAAATGTCACTCTTTCCTTTAAAATGCATTGTTAATAGTTGAACATTTTACAGGTACATGTAGAATATAATTCAATTTGGATTAGCGATTTTGAAAAGGAATAAGGCAAGTTATTCTTTAACATGAAAAGGTGAAGTTTACGAACAGTGATCATTCTCATAATTCCCACAAAGAATAAAAAATTAAGAGGTACCCCAGCATTTCGCAAATTCTATGGTCGCTATAATGATCTAGTTTGCCAGTACAACTTATCGTTAGGTCAAATACTGTCTGACGTGTTTCATACAAATTGTTAGTGTTCTTTATACACTGATTTTGACTACGGATAACTCCGTTTACCTGATCAAGATATAGGGCTCACAGCGGGTAAGTGGTCGACAAGGGATGATTACTCCTCCTAGGCGCCTGATCCCACTTCTGGTATATCCAGAAGTCCGTGTTTATCCAACTCTCTATTTTGTATTCCTTAAAGGAGTTATGAGATGGAATACTGTAAACGTATTATATTTGGCGTGTACGATATTTGGCGGAAATCGTTTTTTCAACAAGTTAACGTAGATTTCATTTAGCGCATTCCTGAATCCTTTAAACATCTAGATTTACGGATGGCATTTAGCGATGTACTTGATTTAGCGGAAGCTGCGTTCCGCCAAAGGCGCTAAATAGAATACACAGCCAAATGTAATACATTTACAGTAATGTTCGTTATTTTCACCTTTCCGCTACCTATTACTAAAATTTTGTACACGTATGTTTTTACACCAGTGTTTTGAAGTACGATTGGACAATAGATTTTTCAGTGAAGCACTAGTATCATACTGACGTCATACCATGAAGTATACAAGTATAATGAGATTTTGCAATGGGACAATAGGGCGAGGTCCTACAACGGAGCACTAGGGTAGGGTCCAACAATGGAGTACTAGGTCGGGGTCTTACAATGGAGTATTAGGATGGGGTCATACAATGGAGTACTAGGTCGGGGTCATACAATGGAGTACTAGGTCGGGGTCTTTCAATGGATTACTAGGATGGGGTCATACAATGGAGTACTAGGTCGGGGTCATACAATGGAGTACTAGGTCGGGGTCTTTCAATGGATTACTAGGATGGGGTCATACAATGGAGTTCTAGGTTGGGGTCATACAATGGAGTACTAGGTCGGGGTCCTTCAATGGAGTACTAGGTCGGGGTCATACAATGGAGTACTAGTTTGGGTTCTTACAATGGAGTACTAGGTCGGGGTCTTTCAATGGATTACTAGGATGGGGTCTTACAATGGAGTACTAGGATGGGGTCATACAATGGAGTACTAGGTCGGGGTCATACATTGGAGTACTAGGACGGGGTCATACAATGGAGTACTAGGTCGGGGTCTTTCAATGGAGTACTAGGGCGGGGTCATACAATGGAGTACTAGGATGGGGTCTTACAATGGAGTACTAGGTCGGGGTCTTACAATGGATTACTAGGTCGGGGTCATACAATGGAGTATTAGGACGGGGTCATACAATGGAGTACTAGGTCGGGGTCTTACAATGGAGTATTAGGATGGGGTCATACAATGGAGTACTAGGTCGGGGTCATACAATGGAGTACTAGTTTGGGTTCTTACAATGGAGTACTAGGTCGGGGTCTTTCAATGGATTACTAGGATGGGGTCATACAATGGAGTACTAGGTCGGGGTCTTTCAATGGATTACTAGGATGGGGTCATACAATGGAGTACTAGGTCGGGGTCATACAATGGAGTACTAGGTCGGGTTCTTTCAATGGATTACTAGGATGGGGTCATACAATGGAGTACTAGGTCGGGGTCATACAATGGAGTACTAGGTCGGGGTCTTTCAATGGATTACTAGGATGGGGTCATACAATGGAGTACTAGGTCGGGGTCATACAATGGAGTACTAGGTCGGGGTCTTACAATGGAGTATTAGGATGGGGTCATACAATGGAGTACTAGGTCGGGGTCATACAATGGAGTACTAGGTCGGGTTCTTTCAATGGATTACTAGGATGGGGTCATACAATGGAGTACTAGGTCGGGGTCATACAATGGAGTACTAGGTCGGGGTCTTTCAATGGATTACTAGGATGGGGTCATACAATGGAGTACTAGGTCGGGTCATACAATGGAGTACTAGGTCGGGGTCTTACAATGGAGTATTAGGATGGGGTCATACAATGGAGTACTAGGTCGGGGTCATACAAAGGAGTACTAGGTCGGGGTCTTTCAATGGATTACTAGGATGGGGTCATACAATGGAGTACTAGGTCGGGGTCATACAATGGAGTACTAGGTCGGGGTCTTTCAATGGATTACTAGGATGGGGTCATACAATGGAGTTCTAGGTTGGGGTCATACAATGGAGTACTAGGTCGGGGTCCTTCAATGGAGTACTAGGTCGGGGTCATACAATGGAGTACTAGTTTGGGTTCTTACAATGGAGTACTAGGTCGGGGTCTTTCAATGGATTACTAGGATGGGGTCTTACAATGGAGTACTAGGATGGGGTCATACAATGGAGTACTAGGTCGGGGTCATACATTGGAGTACTAGGACGGGGTCATACAATGGAGTACTAGGTCGGGGTCTTTCAATGGAGTACTAGGGCGGGGTCATACAATGGAGTACTAGGATGGGGTCTTACAATGGAGTACTAGGTCGGGGTCTTACCATGGATTACTAGGTCGGGGTCATACAATGGAGTACTAGGACGGGGTCATACAATGGAGTACTAGGTCCGGGGTCTTTCAATGGAGTACTAGGGCGGGGTCATACAATGGAGTACTAGGATGGGGTCATACAATGAAGTACTAGGTCGGGGTCTTTCAATGAAGTACTAGGTCGGGGTCATGTAATGGAGTACTAGGTCGGGGTCATGTAATGGAGTACTAGGTCGGGGTCTTACAATGGATTACTAGGTCGGGGTCTTACAATGGAGTACTAGGATGGGGTCTTACAATGGAGCACTAGGTCGGGGTCTTACAATGGATTACTAGGTCGGGGTCTTACAATGGAGTACTAGGTCGGGGTCTTACAATGGAGTACTAGGATGGGGTCATACAATGGAGTACTAGGATGGGGTCTTACAATGGAGTACTAGATCGGGGTCTTACAATGGATTACTAGGTCGGGGGTCTTACATTGGAGTACTAGGACGGGGTCATACAATGGAGTACTCGGATGGGGTCTTACAATGGATTACTAGGGCGGGATCTTACAATGGAGTACTAGGGCGGGGTCATACAATGGATTACTAGGGCGGGATCTTACAATGGATTACTAGGGCGGGATCTTACAATGGATTACTAGGACGGGGTCATACAATGGATTACTAGGATGGGGTCATACAATGGAGTACTAGGATGGGGTCTTACAATGGATTACTAGGACGGGGTCATACAATGGAGTACTCGGATGGGGTCTTACAATGGATTACTAGGACGGGGTCATACAATGGATTACTAGGGCGGGGTCTTACAATGGATTACTAGGGCGAGGTCCAACAATGGTATACTAGGTCGAGGACCTAGAATGGAGTACTAAGGGTCCAACAAGGGTTACTAGGGCAGGGTCCTACAATGGAGTACTCGGTCGGGGTCTTACAATCGAGTACTAGGGCGGGGTCTTACAATGGAGTACTGGGGCGGGGTCTTACAGTGGAGTACCATAATTAGACCTTACAATGCAGTAGGTGAAATCCTGTAGTGGGGTACTAGGATGAGATCTTATATTGGAGTATTACATTGGGGCTCACGGCGGGTGTGACCAGTTGACAGGGGATGCTTACTCCTAGGCACGTGACCCCCCTCTGGTATATTCAGGGGTCCGTGTTTGCTCATCTCTCTATTTTGTATTGCTTTTAGGAATTATGAGATTTATCACTGTTCGTTATCTTCGCCTTTCATTGAGATCTTACAGTGGATGACTATTGTCGGATCTTAATGGTGTAATGCGATGAGATCCAACAACGCAGGATCAAGATGATATCTTACAATACCGGACTAGGATGATCCCACAATGCAGGACCAGGATTAGATCTTACAATGCAGGACCAGAATTAGATCCTATAACTAAATGTAATGACGATACTTACCGATAAAACTACTTAGGGTGAGGATCCTGCGACCTGCTCTCTCAACAGCGTAGACCCCGATAAAGGTGAATAGAAAATTAACAGCAAAAGGAATACAAACTAACCAAATGGCGAGGTCTGAGGGAAATCCGGACATGCGCAAAATGGTACCACTATAGTAACTGGAAGTCAAAGAGAGCAAGCAGTGTACAGTAAATAGAGTATGAGAAATGGTGTCATTATACATGTATTCTTAAAAATTCTTCAACGTACGCGGGAAAACAGTGGAATACTAAGCTACTTTATAAGGGAGCAATCATTACACTTGCAAACAAGTACCAGATAACGTATATATGACTATGAATCACTCCAGGAAAGAGAGGAAATAAGATTAATACATGACAGTGTTGATTCCACTGAACTGCCCAAACAGTTGCAGGAGACAGCCCAGTACAAGAGCGCGTCTCACTGGCTGTGTCTTCATCATCAGTACAAAGGCTTGGAAGGCGTCTGAAGAAGCAGAAAGAAAAGAAACCATGCATTTCGGTTCCAGAGAAGTAGAAGACTTGCAAAATTGAAACTTGGTGTGACACTTGAAGATGAAAGTAAACTTTTTAAAGTGCCTGTATGAAGTTTCAGTTTGCTGAACATTGATAAAGAAGCAGCAGATAGAAGGTCAACGAGTTATCTTATTCGATCGTTCTTACTATATTTATTCTCCTCGCTCATTTCGTTGACAGATTGCTGAATAAGATTTAATTCATCAGCTACGTCTTGAGTTCCCCGTATCCTTTCAAGCGCGGACCTGGCTTGTGTGTGACGTCCTTTGGAAATCAACCACCGAGGACTCTCTGGCAGGAAGAAGAATCCGAAAAACTGGATTACACTGGGAACTCCAGCAAGCCCCAACATATACCTAAAATTTACCAAAGAGGTTTCAAATGATATAAAGTTTGATATGCAAGTTCAATTTTCATATACCCCTTGTGTCTGATTTATTTCAGATACTAGTATTAGAATGTGTAGTTTTCTCAGAATATGAAAGTTTTTACTTTGTTTCAATGTTAACATTAACAAATTTCAAATATTGTTCGCGTACGCTGAAGCGGCACTGCCGATTGTTTAATCCCAATCTTTTGTACCTTTGCCTCTGATCTAAGTAGAGTCGGAGTTTTTCGTTTACTTAAAAAAAACCCGCTTAGACCGTGTCACAAACGACATATCAGATGAACAACCTTCACTTCTGTCTAAAAGACCAGTTCCGCTGTGAAATCGAAGTCCATTCAACCATTTCCTCATATTTTGATTCTACTACACAACGTAGGCGATTGAAGGATATAAAATTTATTTAATGATATATATGTTCTAAAGGAAAGCAAACAAACTAAGAATTATCTTTAACTTGCATGATCCGGGCTAGTGCTTTAAAATCACCATGTTATCTTAAAACCACAAAACACAGCATCCCCTCACGGGGTGTATTATATGCTGACTTTGACCTCGACCCAAAAATTCACATGTACAATTATGATTCCCCTGGTGACCACCCATCATCTCTGTAGAAAGTTTTTAAAAAATGAAATATCGAATGATACTCTTTTTGTCTGGCAACCACAACATTGTTACGGACGCGCACGCACACATGAATCCACGCGCGCACGTAGAGGTTACCACAATTACTCTTTTAAGAGTCAGATTAATGAACAGTAGCAATTACAGTACCTCCATCCGTTATCTTTGTTAGTGCTGAAAGCTCCGGCCACAATGCTGGATAAAAGGATCCCAATGGTTATAAAGAGTTGATTCATGGTAACCAAAGACCCCCGAATGTTGGTAGGAGCGGCTTCAGCGATGTAAACAGGTACGGACATAGATGCAAACCCTGTATAATGCCAATAATGTAAAGTAATTACAACAAAAAAAACATTTTCAAGTTGTACTACTGTGTAAAGGGCTATATATATATATTTTTATTTTTTTTTGAAAAATATTGTTTTGCAATTACTCCCCTTACACCGGAAGTAGGGGCATGCTTATCGATGCGGTCCTAAGTTATAGAAAAGCTTACATTGCCAAACCCTTTATCATGTTAAGGTTTAGCAGGTTGCAAAATATCTATGATGAAAACAAGATTTAGTTATTTTAATCTTGGGATATTTTTTTTAAATGTATTTTTCGTCAAATTGTAGAATTGGGAAGGGAGTGGGTGGGTTAACAAGCGTATTTGATGGTTATTCCTGTCCACGTTGTAATGTACAATGAATTCCGAGAATTTTAGAAGTAATCTGTAAAAAAGAATTATTTTTAAAAAGGCAAAGAAACAAACAAACACCTGGAAAGAAAAGACACGTTGAAATCATGTGATTATATAAATATAACCGTACATGTCGCATGGTTTTTTCTTTAAAAAGCAGTTCAAAAAGGGGTAACCTGAGGTGATGGAGTCACAATTGATGTAAGGAGGCAAGCATTGATCCTTCATTTCCATCAGTCGGTTAATTTTACATTTCCACTACAATTCACAATTATCTAATAAAGAATAAAGACAGGGAACCGATTTTTAGTTCCAACTTTGCACATTAAGCTAGCTAACTTTACCTGTAATAATAGCCGGAAAAGTAAGATGTTTAAAAAAGTGTGGAGCTAGTCCCAACCTCCACTCCTAATGTTACATAACTGCAATGTAGGTCGAGCTGTGCAATGTATTGACGTTCATACACATAAAATTTTATTTTCAAAAACTTTAATCACACGTGAAAAACAGATTTCAACAGAAAGATTACATTCGATATTCATGTAATGAACATGTTCCGTTCATTGCCCTCAGTGAGACCATGTTAATGAAAGGTGAAGATAACGAACAGAGATCAATTTCATAACTCCTATAAGCAATACAATACAATATAGAGAAATGGGCAAACACGGACCCCTGGACACACCAGAGGTGGGATCAGGTGCCTAGGAGGAGTAAGCATCCCCTGTCGACCGGTCACACCCACCGTGAGCCATATATCCTGATCAGGTAAACGGAGTTATCTGTAGTCAAAATCAGTGTACCAAGAACGGCTAACAATCTGTATGAAAAACGTCAGACAACATTTGACCCAAGATTTGATCCATTGATAGGTTGTATTGGCAAACTAGGTCGTTATAACGACCATAGAATTAGTTAAATGTTGATTTTAAATGACACTTTTGAAACCCCAGCACCATCAACTTCTTTGTCAGTAGCCATGTTAATATAATGTTAATGCATTGGTTGCACAAATAATTTCAGAATATCTTGTGTTTTTTGTTTTGGTCGTCGACACTATTGATAAAAATTAATAACGAAGAATGGATAATAAATACCTCGTGACCCTGGTCTGAATAAGATGAACAACAATAGTTACAGACTGTGCCACATCATTTATTGCCTGCGCAAAAATCAAACAATGGACACTTAAATATAATCCGTGATTACAAATTATTCTGCAGTAACATTGTTTGTCATTAATTACATCTAATTCCTAGGGGGGAAATCCTTCATTTAATATCAGATGTAGTAAACTTTCTCTCTATTCCTTATATTGACGTTGTGGATTAAGGACAGCGCCCTCTGTATTCAGGGAGAAATAACGCGCCCTGCATTTCATTTCTATGAAAAAGTGAAAATAATGAACGGTGATTAATCTTATAAGTCCTAAAGGAATACAAAATAGAGAGTTGAGCAAACACGGACCCCTGGACACACCGGAGGTGGGATCAGGTGCCTAGGAGGAGTAAGCATCCCCTGTCGACCGGTCTATATATTGATATCCCTCTCTTTTACTTGGCAATATAATGTTTAGCATATTTGTAAACATGTACAAAGTATGCTGTTGTAGCAAGGTTGAGATGTGCTGTAGATGTAAAAAGATTTATTTATTTATTAAAAAGAAGGTGGCCTGATTACTCAGTACAGAATATGCAAGTTAAAGAGTCAAAGATTATCTATATGATAATTTATCTTGTTTATACGTTTTTAAGATAAACGACATTCTATGCTATCGATATCCGTCAGCCGTCGATTGTAAAAGTAAGCCTCTTCGTAAAACTCCATCAGTAAGATGCTGTTATATCCAAATACCGTTGACGTATTTCATTTACTCAAACTGGGGCATATTTCTACTTTGTACTATAAATCATGTCTGAAATGAAAGAAAAATATTGCGAATGAAGTATGAATGGATGTCTATGAATCAATCGTCAATGATGAAATGGGTCTGTTCGAAAGTTACTGATCAGGGTGTATTATATTTGTATTAATGAAGGTGCCTAGCATGCACACTTTCAGAACTATTCGTGATTAAGAAAATATTATTTTAAAGTTACAAATCGGCTATTTCTATATGAATATTATGCTAGCTGTTCGTAACAAGTCAAAGAACTTTTTCTGGTGTCCTTTGCATGAATAGCATGCATACTTGGTCTTATTTTCATAATATCCTGCTAAGAGTGCTCTCTCTCTCTCTCTCTCTCTCTCTCTCTCTCTCTCTCTCTCTCTCTACTCTACATGGTTGGTCTTCAGTGCGTGATATTATATGTGTACACCAATACTTCAGAAAACATGCAACCATTTCAATTCTCCTGCCCGTAAAAATATTTGTAAAGCCTAAATAAAATGGGCATATTTTATATCAATTTAGATAATGTTTTTAATTCATAAAATTAAATTAACATTCATTTAATTATTTATGTCTGCATCAAATGTGGAAAAAACCAGCAACATTTGAATTTCTATTTACAGAATTAGCAACAGCACAACTCTTTGATCCTTTATGTATGAACGAAAAATCACTTAAATTTCCCTGTATGTGAGCAGTGCACAGGTATAAGCAGGACAATGAGCAGATACAATCACGATAATGAGATGATATATCTACGACAGTGAGCAGATATAACCGCGACAATGTGCAGATATAACCGCGACAATGAGCAGGTATAACCATGACAATGAGCAGATATAACCATGACAATGAGCAGATATAACCATGACAATGAGCAGATATAACTATGACAATGAGCAGATATAACCATGACAATGAGCAGATATAACCATGACAATGAGAAAATAAATTCAAAGGACACTGACTTGGGCAAGTGTAAATATACGCTCATTGTTCAAAGGATTGAGACATAGAGGTAGACTAAAAAAAAAGGTCATCAGAAGAAATGTAGAAAAGCTTAGAAACATGGTGGGTGAAAATCCAAGGAAAACACAAAGATCACCTAGGATGACAACCAAAATGACTGAAATTAACCAGTCAAACAAAACTGTTCTACAGCATCATTTTGAGCATGCTGTTTCTCTCTTGTCGATGCAAGATATCGTATGGATGAATATCAATATGGTACTGTTATCCTTAAACGTAAAGCATTTAATCTTTTCCCATCTGTAGTGTATAATTATTTACAATAGAAATTGTATAATTGTAATTCTGTGGGTTTTTTTTAATTTTCTGTTTGTGTCAATTATCTTTAGCGTATGCAATAAAAATTAATTTGAAAAGTTTATGCAATTACAAATCATGTGATATTGTGGAAGATAGAGAATACAAATACATTTTACAACATCATACAATACAAAAGATAATATATGCAATAAAATGAAAATGGTCAGATGTTGCAGTGTTTAATGAGTTTACAAGTTCATCAAAGTACATGTATAGTAGAGGTAAAGGCTAGTGAAATGATTGCAAGATTTGAATTGAATACCCTGAGTAATGACCTCTAAACATATAGGTGAAAAAATCAAACTTCATCAATACAATATACAGATTTAAAAAAGTAAGGTATTGTATAAAAGCGAACATACAGTTCCTATCAGATTCGAACTCACCACCGTGGGATCTGTAGACCAGTGACACAAAAACGGACTCATCAAGTTATACAAGCGATTCATTCAAGATAACCAAAAATCAAATCCGCCGTGATATTGTTACGTATACGTAATGTCGAACATGGTAAAGTCACATGATGTTGATACACCTTAATGAATGAAGATCAGTGTTTCTTTGAAATCATTATATTGCTTTCAAAAAAGTACGAAGTGCATTTCCATGAAGAAAGGCCGATTTATTTCTAGGGCTTATATGTATATTTTGTATTCAACTTTAATTATTTCTTGATAGATGAAATACAAAAAAAAATTGCAATTTATAAATTGTTTGAATCATTTGACTAAAATTAAAGAGAAAAAATTCCTTTACGTATGTAGTTTAATCGATATCACAGGGAAGAAAGTTTGAAGGAAAATTTACACTTTATGTTATTGTCAATAATAACAAAATTAAATACTTATAAGGAAGAGAATAGTCTTCATTCTATCACTTTAGTAAATTTAAATGTTTTAAAGAACACATTTTGTTTAGTTTTCGTGTGAATCAGAGACATGATCTGTGGGTACACTGAGGGCCTAAGAAGAACTTGTGATTTAATATCTTTACCTATTGCTGCCCCAACTATTAACCGTCCGACGAGCAATACCTCCTTCAAATCAACAGGCGACAGCGCCATAACAACCGCGCCAGCTGTGAAGATGAAACTGGAAGCCATGATGACGGTTTTTCTTCCTAGTACGTCCACGAGTGTTCCGGAAATCAGAGCAAATACGGCAGCGGCACCAATAGTGGCGCTAACTATGGCTTCCTGCCACACAGACGACAGTTTAAAGTCATCCTTGATGAGCAACATGGATCCGGAAACGATCCCGGTATCATAACCAAAGAGCAGTCCACCCATTGCGGCCATGCACGTCAGAAATATTACAAAACATTTGGAATCCGATTTCCCCAATAACGGTCTTGATTCTATATCCATGTCCTTTTAGACAAATCAGTCATTAACAAATTTCACGATTTTGTTTTGGTAATTATTAAGAGCAAGATTTCAATGTCCTCTCCCGCTACTCAACAATATTGTTAATAAACAGATAGGCTGATAAAAATTAACATATTTATGGTCATGTGACACAAAAAAAAACTTTAGATATATCACGTGATTTTCTTCACAATCAACATCTTGCGCATTCATGTGGTATACCATTGCATGCAAGCTCGATCATTCAGTGTCACAAGATGCATAATTGATATGCTTCATTCTACTTAGATATTTGTGTATTTTTTAAGTGTATAAACACATCATTGTACAGTGTACCTGAGTGTCGTTTGTACATATCAAGTGGACCTTAATTGTACCTGAGTATCGTTTATACACATCAAGCGGACCTTAATTGTACCTGAGTATCGTTTATACACATCAAGTGGACCTTAATTGCTGGACTGAACAAATGAGTGGTTTATGCATTCAGTGTGTCGCTATGATTCTGAAGTATTAGCCCTGTGTACCAGCCGATGCAATTGCTTCTTTCGTACTTTGTTTTTCTTTTTAATTTGTTTTTTAAAATAACTCTATTCGAACACCTGTGGTGTTGAATCCACGGGAGTATAACTGCGCATAAAGAAATTACACTTCTTCGACGACAAGATTGTTTTCGTACATGTATATGCAAGACATAAATGACAAATGAATTATTCCATTAATTGTAATCTTGTAATTTGAAGCATATACTTGTACGATTGCATTCCTTACTACGTAAGCCTCACTTTCACTTCTGTTGTCTTTACATTTACAAGATAATTGTAGAATAGTTGACTGATAGATTATATTTACACGAACAGTATAACATCTAGTATATCTACTTGTTTGTTTCCCTGTAAATCATATATATGCGTTTAATTTACTATGACAACAATGGGATTATTTTACATTTATTCCTACGCGTTCTTTATTTTTGAAGTAGACTACATTGGAGAAAAAATGCGCCCTCTGTATAGATTGGCGCACCATAAAGCGCGCCCATAACTCCACCTGACTTCATTTCTTCTAATAGTATGATTTTCTCAGCTTACAATCCCCTGGATCCATGCAGAAGGGTCGATTTGATTCTAAGGTTTATATTTTGTATTCAACTTTATTTCCTGATGGATGAAATACTAGTGTTTTTGCAATTCATAAATTGGTTGAATCATTAGACTAAAAATACCGTTATGTATGTAGTCTAATCGATATCACAGGGAAGAAAGTTTGAAGGAAAATTTACACATAATTTTATTGTCAATAATAACAAAATTAAATACTTATAAGGAAGAGAATTTCAAGAATAACCTTCATTCTATCACAACGGATATATTGAATGTCATTAAGTATTTTAATTTTTCGTGCAAAGTTAATTCTTTACAAGCCAGAAATAAATTTAAATTCATTTTAAAGGAAATGTTTTGGTTAGTTTTCGTGTGAATCAGAGGTGTGGTCTATTTGGTACACAGAGGTTCTAAGAAGTACTTGTGATTTAATAATTTTTACCTATTGTTGCCCAACTATTAACCTTCCGACGAATTTTTGAAGTAGACTACATTGGAGAAAAAATGCGCCCTCTGTATAGATTGGCGCACCATAAAGAGCGCGCTTAACTCCAACTGACTTCATTTCTTCTAATAGTATGATTTTCCCAGCTTACAATCCCCTGGAAAATGGCAGTATGAAAATTAGAATTAAACAATCCCCCTCCCCTCTTTTTATAAAGAAATCTAAAACGATATATATATATATATATATATATATATATATGAAAGGTGAAGATAACGAACAGTGATCAATCTCATAACTCCTACAATACAATATAGATAGTTGGGCAAACACGGACCCCTGGACACACCAGAGGTGGAATCAGGTACCTAGGAGGAGTAAGCATCTGTCGACCGGTAGTTGGGCAAACACGGACCCCTGGACACACCAGAGGTGGAATCAGGTGCCTAGGAGGAGTAAGCATCCCCTGTCGACCGGTTAGTTGGGCAATTACGGACCCCTGGAAACACCAGAGGTGGGATCTGGTGCCTAGGAGGAGTAGGCATCCCCTGTAGATATATAGATATATATATATATATATATATATATATACATGTATATTATAAGTAATCAGAATGACACATTCCATAAAAAAACAATAATTTACTGCTAGCGCTTTCTCCATGTCTACATGGTTCATCAGGCAGTGTAAATATACAAATATTGTTAACGTCTTTGTTATGACGTCAATTAAACGAGTCCTTTATGATATTATAATAACGTTAACCAGTATAGCGTTTATTTTGTAAAAAAAAAAATTATGCTAAATCACACTCATCAATATCTAGATTTTACTTATTACCTAAAGCTTTTTCAGAACCTGCCAAATGGACACCAAAAAGAACAACAATGTGCCTTTCATCGTCACACACAATGCAAGGAATCACAATATCTTAAATACAGCTAAACGATTTTTTCCAATTTTGGAACAATCCAACGATATGGAAAATGTGGTGAATTAATCTCAAATTATTAACAGCCGACGTCAGGCACCATGCCTATTAAACTCCTAAGTAGAGTCAATTTCTCCCTGAATAAGGTCCAATACGTCAAAAACTGTGGTGACCCACGCTGCGGGACGTGCGAATACATAGAAGAGAGTAATTCCCTAACTTTAAAATCCGGAAAAATATTAAAAGTCAATGCCATCATGAACTGCAAATCTGAGAATCTTATTTACTGTGCCACTTGCCCAACTTGTGGAGAAAACTACATAGGACAAACGAACAAACTTAATGCGCGAGTGAGGGTGCAGTGGTGACATCTCCATATGAGTGAAATATTCTCGAGAGAGAGAGAGAGACGTTAAACAATATTCAATCAATCAATAAACAACAAATTAAAGATCCTAGTGTGCGGAACACCCCATGTAGTGAACATTTTGCGGAATGCGGGGGTGGTAAATTTAAAGTGTTCCCGTTCTTTAAAATGTGGACTAAAAATGAAATAACTCGCAAAGCCAAATAGGACTATTTAATTAAACTTTTTAATCCAAACCTTAATAGAAAATAATTATTTGAACAAATGAACTACTGTAACAATTTAGCATAATATTTTTACAAAATACGTGGGAACTATAGACAATTACCAAACCCTACCGGTTAACGTTATCATGACGTCATAACAATATTTGTAGATGTACCATGTAGACATGGAGAAAGCGCTAGCAGTAAATTATTGTTTATTATTGAATGTGTCATTCTGATTTTCATTACTTATTTACAACTGTACCGAACCAACTATATATATATATATATATATATATATATATATATATATATATATATATATAGGTCTAGCGCGCTAGTTACATGCTGCTAGGAGATTTGGTTTCGCGGGTCGTGAGTTCAACCCCGGGTAGGGGCGGAAGTGGGTATCCAAATAAAGTGAAATTTTCAGTGCGTTATACTAAATATTTCTTCACTTAGGGCAGTTATGTTCATTTAAGAGTTCATTGCTATTTCTGTGCTTTATATATATATTAAAAATGCACAAAATGTCCATGGTATAGGTAATAAGTAGAAAAAATATTTCCAACGGTGACTAAGTACACATGATCCACATTTAATTAATAACACTTAGCGCTTTCGTCGTGTAGTTCGGCGCTTCAGAGCTGAAGAGCCGAACTACACGACGAAAGCGCTAGTTGTTATTAATTGTGGATCATGTGTACTTAGTCGTCGTTGGAAATATATTTTATATATATAATAAATGGAATTATGTTTAAAAAACATCAATGAAGAGCATAATGAAATTAATTATCTTTTTTTCTACATTTTGATTTAAGCAAAATGACTGAAAATGGAAGCAAATAATATCAACTTTCATTTGGATTTTTAAAAGATTACAAACGAGAAGTAATTATTGATAATAAAAAAAACCAAGATATAAAAGATATTTGTGTCAATTATGTACAGTAAAAACCAATGACGCATTTATTATAGATAAAGCAGCTTCAGGTCTTTATTTTGGCCAATCAATACGATTTAGAATTAGCCATTAGTCCCACTATTTGATCTACAGTTTATCAAATACTAAATATATCTGTTAAACAGTTGTTATCAAAGCATTAAAACATAAATCACAAAACGCCACGTAATCTTAATTTTATTATACAAAATGTGTACTTTCTCGATTCTCCAATCTATTTTCTCTAGGAACGTATATCATGCAATTATGTATGAATATCAAGAGAAGGAATGGACTATGGGTGTCAGTCTCAGCTTAAGAAAGAAAAGGCATACTACACCGCTATAGATATTTGCCAATGGCGTAGCTAAAAGGGGCAATGGAGACGTGTCCCTTTCAATTATAGGGACATAAATTTGTTTGTGCCCCAAGTTTTGTCTTTTGTCTTTTTTCTTCTTCTTCTTCTCCTCCTCCTCCTCCTCTTTCTTCTTGAAACCAACAGTCTCTCTGATGCTTTTGTAGGTGGGTACACTAGTACGCTAAGGCTGTTTGGGCTTCTGTTGACCTCTGACCCCTGTGTGATGCTAATGTATTAAACAATGTTTCATAGGGTGTTTCCTTACAAAAATAATGATCGCTTCCTTCTCATCATGTCTTCTTCACAGTTATATAGTTCAGTGAAGTTGACGTCAATATAAATGGCAGGGTGTAGATTGTATCACTGTGTGTTAGTATCAGAGAGATGGGCAGATTGAATACAAAGTACAAAACGGTACTAGTAGAGACACATTCCTATGTAAAGATACCCTCCAGAACACTAGTAGATATATAGCATCCCTATTCACATCCCTTGATGGGGTTTTAAATGTAAACAATAGACATACAGGATATAGGTAATATTACACCCAAATCACTTTGACGAAGATCAATCAATTAAGATTTTGAAAGGTTTTTGCCTTCCTATCAAACGTCCTCTTTCATCATTGGTTGGGTTTCACTGAATGTTTGAATAATGCTATCACATCGTGTCTCATGGACTCCTGTCATCTGACATCATATTTTCTGTGTATGGAGGACGAATCGTTGCATAAATGAAAATTCAAATACGGTTCGTGGTCATATAAAGATCCTTTTTCAACGTCTTCCGCAAATCATATTTTTGTACATTTTTAATATGTTGTTAAGACTGTATTGTAGTATAACTTAAAGCAATATTATAACCTTTTGTAGCCATTTTCTTGAGGCCATTTTGGATGTTGACTAGACTATAAAGATTGTATGTTTTCATGCTAATATTGCAAAGTATTTTGACCTATTAAACTACCTCTAAAAACCACATTCAGTGTAACACCGATATCCGCTCAAAACACGGTAACTGTTTGTCTTAATTCCTGTTGTTTGATGAGCTTCATGAATTAGATTAGGAGGTATGGAAAAACTCGAATAAGACTCGATGTTCCAACCTTGAATGTATAGTAACTGTTTCAGATAGCGGTTTTACTATGACTGTAAATTTGTATCCTAATATGGAAGGTGAAGATAACGAACAGTGATCAATCTCATAACTCCTATAAGCAATACAAAATAGATAGTTGGGCAAACACGGACCCCTGGACACACCAGAGGTGGGATCAGGTGTCTAGATGGAGTAAGCATCCCCTGTCGACCGGTCACACCCGTCGTGAGCCCTATACCCTAATCAGGTAAACGGAGTTATTTGTAGTCAAAATCAGTGTGCCAAGAACATGACAAACTTCCTCAATGATGGACTTAAAAATGTCTCCTATCTAAGCATGTGTCGTGCTGAGTCAGGAAGTGAAGTATACTCGTTAGGAAACCTGTATCAGTGGATGGATGCCATGTTTATGTGAATAAAACGTAGAATTGTGTATCATATAGGTGACAGGGGGCAGTGTTTTGGTTTTGAAACATGTGGGTAGGAGGTATATATCAAAGTCACTTATGACAGACTGATGAAAAATCATATTTACCTTTTATGTCAATACTTGTGTTTCATATAGATAAAGTTAATAAATCATTCCCCTAAATCATACTTACTGGTGCTGGTGCACAAAACATGCTGTGAGAGGTGCCCCTTTCTCGCTTTGATTCTCTCTCAATTTGGGCAAAACCCACACCACCCGCGCAAACTCCATTAAAGTGGCGTGCGAGGCGAGTTAGATACTGTGCACGATCATCTGTTTGCCATTGAAATCTACCTTTCATCTGGGGTCATCCATCCTCCATCTTAGCCTGCCACAAACCTTTTACTGGAAATGTGTAGGTTTTCAAATGAATTTCTTCAACAACTGACCACGTGTCTTAGTTTCGTATTTGCACCATCTATATGCTAGGAATCATGGTGACACAGGGTCTATAATACACTTCAAATGTGGACTATTTCGATTTTTAAGAAATTTTATCAAAGTTCGAAACTATTCCCTGCTACGATATATCATTTTGCAGTCATGCCCATTTCAGTTCGATTATTTAAACTATAGCCGTGTACATGTAGGATATATCTAAGAATTTTGAAAATACATGACGCCATAAACTCCGACGCGTCATACCAGCATCCGTTATGGAAAGATTGCTGGCGTGAAGCTTGTAATCCATGCCCTCATACATTTTTAAAACTGAAATTTATTGATTAGTTTCTTTTTAATATTTTACTTTTTCTTTTCTATCGAAATTCCCAAATGTTAAAGTAGATGTACTATATTTATCAAGATTCAGACGAACATTGATTGAGAAAGTGGCTGCCATTACAATTGGTGAAAATAACGAAGGCAAAAACATTGAAAATGTAAAGATTCTGACATTAAACAAATATCTTGGGATTGCTTTACCCACAGTCATTTCTATTTCATTTAATTATTTTCTTATCACCAAACACTATTTCTACCTTGGGGATCCGGTTTAATTCTAACAGGTCCTCAGTACCCCTTGCTTGTCGTAAGAGATGACTAAATGGGGTGGACCTTCGGGTGAGACCGTAAAAACCGATACCCCGTATCACAGCAGGTATGACACGATAAAGAACCTTCTCTGCTCAAAGGCCGTAAGCCTCGAGCATAGGCCTAAATTTGCCGCCCTTCACCGGCAATGGTGACGTCTCCATGTGAGTGAACAAGTGTCGAACTGCACGATATAAAACCAACCAACCTAATTCTAATAAGAAATCACTTGATCGTCTCTAGTACATAAATTATGAAACAGTTGATTTTAGTTTCAAATCTTATCTCGCTCTTTACCTGAACGAGTACAGTTTACCTGGCGTATTTTGCTATCAGACTGTGGTCTGGGGGACGGAAGTTTGATTCTCTAAGCAGAACGGAAGTCTACTCAGCCTCATGCCAACCCTGGGATACTGGGAAATCAGAGGGGTAAAATATTACGTAGTTCACAACTTTGATTCTAGGTATATCATGAGTGAATCAAGGATAATGTTGTCATGGTGGGATTTTCATTAAATTGTTTGCACATCTTTAAATTTATGCTTTAATGCATATGCAAGTAGATGATTAACTCTCTGTTGGCTTTGTGTAATAGTGTCGTGAATTTGTCATAAAGCAGCAGGTTATGTACCGCCTTAGATCAATTTCAGCCAAAAAATGTCGATGGTTGTACCTAGGTATAATCGCCACCTTGAGTATCTGGCCCAGGATAATTGAGGATCAATTGTACAAACCACAAACGATGTCTCACACAGTTTATTTTCACATGCTCTATAATAAAGGGAGATCGCGTCTAAATTCGTGGTACTTCACTTACAGATTGTGACGTCTCATCACTGAGTTAAAATGTTCGACGTGACGTAAAACAACCAATGGGGGGGGGGGGGTATATTATGTTGAGGACGGGTCACATGTTGGGGTACGTTATATTATGTTGGGGGACGGGATTACATTGTGTATCATATAACTACAAGATATGAAAAAATCTGTAATGTTCTAAAAGAAAATAAAACGAACAAAAATTCAAATACACATTCCACAAGAACAGCTAGATATAATTTGCCAAATTAACAAGCAGATGTCCGTGTGATGTGAGATTTACTGTATATAAATTAACAAGCAGATGTCCGTGTAATGTGAGATTTACTGTATATAAATTAACAAGCAGATGTCCGTGTGATGTGAGATTTACTGTATATAAATTAACAAGCAGATGTCCGTGTGATGTGAGATTTACTGTATATAAATTAACAAGCAGATGTCCGTGTGATGTGAGATTTACTGTATATAAATTAACAAGCAGATGTCCGTGTGATGTGAGATTTACTGTATATAAATTAACAAGCAGATGTCCGTGTGATGTGAGATTTACTGTATATAAATTAACAAGCAGATGTCCGTGTGATGTGAGATTTACTGTATATAAATTAACAAGCAGATGTCCGTGTGATGTGAGATTTACTGTGTCTATGGTCCACAGGGACACGATGGGGTGACTATTCAGAATTCACAATTCGCAAACTGCAAGTATCTCCAAATTATGGTCTTTGAATCCTGGGAGGGTTAAGGATAGGGATCAATAATGGAAGGGGTAATTATTCGAATTTTTCAATGGAAAATGGGGAAATTATAGGGCTCAAGTTTGATCAACTGATCGCCCTCAGGTAAACGAGGATGTTGTCACATTCTACTAAAATTCAGTATTATGTTTAAAGCATTTTGTCTCAAACTTTTCAGCTTGCCCAGCCTATTCGATTGTTACTGAATTATGCAGGGGAAGAATTTGAAGACTTGCGATACGAGCAAGGAGACGGTTTGTATATTATTGTCTGATCAGAATGTAGAGCAAGGAGACGGTTTGTATATCATTGTCTGATCAGAATGTAGAGCAAGGAGACGGTTTGTATATCATTGTCTGATCAGAATGTAGAGCAAGGAGACGGTTTGTATATCATTGTCTGATCAGAATGTAGAGCAAGGAGACGGTTTGTATATCATTATCTAATCAGAATGTAGAGCAAGGAGACGGTTTGTATATCATTATCTAATCAGAATGTAGAGCAAGGAGACGGTTTGTATATCATTGTCTGATCAGAATGTAGAATCAAACGATGGAAATCATCTTATATGTAAGTGATTTTGATGTTTCAGCTCCAGACTTCAGCAGGCAATCTTGGTATTCTGTGAAACACACACTGGGGCTGGCTTTCCCAAATGTAAGAGACAATAATATAATATAATAAGACGATGTTTTCATATTAAACCCAGTGTTGTATTGTAAAGTTTGAATTTGCGGGGTAGCAGCGAATACAAAATTTATAATAGGACTTGTCTTGACATCAAATTACATGTGCAATTAAAACATTAATCGATCACGCTGTATTCCATACAATTATGACAATTAAGAAATTTTATTTTTGATAATACATGAGGGCATGAACGGCAACGACACACTTTTCATGAAGCACTAACCGAGATTACATGAGGGTATGAACGACACACTTTTCATGAAGCACTAACCGAGATTACATGAGGGTATGAACGACACACTTTTCATGAAGCACTAACCGAGATTACATGAGGGTATGGCCTGCGTCGCTTCACGCCGACATGCTTCACGTGTTAGCGCTTCAGGAAAAAGATACTGACATGACGCGCTGCATTTCATACCCTCGTGTCATTTCAAAAACTGAAGTTTATATGTTGTATAAAATATACATTCTTTTTGTCGGGATTCCTAGCCATTAAAGTATACGTACTATATTTATTTATATTCATACGCGCACTGTTTACAACTGTAACTCATTCATGAGGAAATGGCTATCGATAAAATTTGTAGAGATAGCAAAGGCAAATACATCGGAAATGTAAATATTTTAGAATTACATAGATTACTCACAATGAACGCGATGTGCTATCGCGTCACCAATCAATCACAAAACCAATCGATCAATCAGACACTGTGATACCTTGCAAGGCGATATTCTGTTTTGTAACGAGTCTGATTATCATTTTATACTCATGCAGTCTTAAAAGCTTTAAATGATACATGTACATATTCATTCAATACATTTCAAATTCACTGTATTTCAGCTGCCTTACTACATTGATGGTGATATCAAAATGACCCAAAGCAATACCATCCTTAGGTACATTGGAGATAAACATGGCCTTTGTAAGTACATGTATTGAGTTTTGAGTGGCTTCGATCTGTTATCTTATACGAAGGCAGCTGATACATATTAATTTCAGTTTGGAAGTTTTTACTTTTCGTTTGCTTGTTATATTGCATCCAATCGAGAATTGTTCACACGTATATAGACGTTACCAGCTTTGGGGGGATGGGGGGTGTCACTAAGTCTGTCTACGCACGGTACCCGGTGCTCAAGGTCATAGCAGTGAGAGGTCTTTATCGTGCTATTGCTTACCATGACACGAGGCCTTCCGCTCTAATGGCATGCATTGTATCTGACAGACCCGCGTCTTTCCCTTTCACTGAGCTGATGCCAGGAACTTGTTGACAGTGGATAAAACTGTAGTGGGCCGAAAGAGTAAAATCAACACAAGTCAGAATTCGTGTAAAGAGTGTGAAAATGAGAAATTCAAACTGTACGTTACAGTAGAACATAGTGAGGAATGAATACAGTTTTTGAATACACATTCAATGACTTTATATGAAATGTAGATTTGACTTTGTTATACTCTGTTGTTGACAGTGGGTAAAACTGCCCAGGAGAAAGTGGACTGCGACATGATGATAGAGAACGCCATGGACTTCCGGAATGGGGTGGTTACATTGTGTTATAACAAGGACTACGTAAGTTCTGTCTCATATATAATATATATAGATAGATAGATAGATAGAGAGATAGATAGATAGATAGATAGAAGCACTAAAGTTCCAACAACACCCGAAACCTCAAAGTGTCGGATCCACAACATGGATAAAAGGTCAAATACAAAAAATTATACAAAGCACTATTTAAATGGCCAACGACACGAACAACCAGATTGTCATGTCCTCCCATCGAAATGTGTTGCTACTGGCAAATCTTTTTTGGTTCTGATGGATTGGGAAAATTTTCCTGCAAAACCAATAAATAACTGCATCTATCTCATCAGATTCGATGTCTGCCGGAAGCAGTACATAGGAGAAACAACAGACTTTCACAGACGGGTCAACAACCACCGGTCCTCCATCAGATCCAAAAAAGATTTGCCAGTAGCAACACATTTCAATGGCAATAACCACCGATGGGAGGACATGACAGTAGTGGTTATTGATCATGACCCTAGTTGGTCAGATATACCGAAAGAAAGCAGAAGGAAAAATTCTGGATGCACAGGTTGAAGTCATTCGAACCGCATGGTATTAACAAACCTACTGACTTCACCAGGATGAATACGGACTAAACCCTTACTAGATTTTAAATTTCATCTAGACCTACTCGTCTGATCATGTCCCTAACAGTGGTACTATGACCATTTTTTAACACATTTTTTTTCCTTTCAATTCTGTTTACAATCAACCCACCCCTTTTAATTACTTTGACCTTCTTAACCGATTGCTTACATGTAAAACCCCATTTATCAGGTTCCGTGATTCTATGTTTTTTGCACGTCTACCCTAGACATGATCAGTACAGGAATGTCTGATGTTGATTCAATTTCCTAGGCTGCTTATTCTTTGTTTTTGTTTGGAGTTAGTCCACTTTGTTTACTTATTCAAACTTGTTATTTACATTATCTTTCTCTCAAATTTTGTTCATTTCTTATTTCATTTTATAGTGGTCATTCATTTACATAGTTTACTTTTAGGGTTGGGTTTTTTTTTTTTTGTTTTTTTTTTGTGTGTGTGTGTATGTGTGTGTTGATATTTTTTTCTTATTATCATCTTTTATGAATTATTTATTCTTAATGCATAGTTAAAATAGAATCTCTCTGGGTACGAGTTAGCTTTACTACGTAATATGGTTAACTCGTTCCACTTGAGATTAATTAAGTCTATTTTTATGACTTCGTACATTTTGGATCAGCTCTTTGGACGAATAAGGCATGTCCTAATTCGCTCCACTTTTAACATTGATTGGTAAGCCTAAAGACCAAAAAACATGTATTCTGCGTTGTAAATACGTTTGTAGATTAGTGTAGTTGTAGTGCCAGATGTATTTATATGTAGCTTTTGTTAATATTCTCTGTTGATATTGGCCACATTATGTAATTCTTTTCGTTTGTCCTGAAGAAGGAACGGGTCGTCCCGAAAATTTGACAATCTGGTTGTTCGTGTCGTTGGTCATTTTAGTGCTTAGTTGTAATAGTATAGAGACCCCTCCACGATGTAACGACATTCATGTAATGCACGGTATGACACAAACTATCGTTTTTACTATAAATTTCATACCAAAATAAATGCAGCCCATATTGTTGCCATGTGCCCCATCGTACCATCGCCACGATGACTAGTGCGACGACACGATGGCAATGACACGAAGGTACCATCGACCTCTTATACTTGTAATGTGTATTTACGCATGAGCGAACAGGTGGAAGTATGAAAGGAGAAATGGTATGATAGTAACAAGGGCGGATCCAGGAATTATGGTTACGGGGGGCGCCACTTTATGAGGCAGGGGGTCTGGGGGCCGCCTTGAGGCTCCTGGATTTTACAGGTTTTATAGAGCTTGAAATATATCTCCTTTTTAGTCATTTGTACTATTTTCTATCATTTTTTATAAGGTGAAATTAATAAAAATGACGCAAATTTTAAGGGGTTTTGGAAAAAATTAAATTCTAACAATAAAGTATTTCAAGAAAACAAAAGATTTTGTCATTTATTTCTCCGGGAGTGGATGAAATTATTGCTTCTTCTGTCGATTAGTACATTTTTCTAAACAAGATACCACGATTTACCTTAAATTTGAAAATTTTAGGGGGGGGGGGGGGGGCGCCACTGAGCAAACTTATGTTATTTCTCTTAATAACGAGAATAGTTTTTCCAAAATACACATCAATTTCTGATTAAATGCACGACATTTCACACGTATCGACGTTAAATTTGACAGAAAGATACGTGATAATTTTCATCGAGTTTTCCATCGTAGTTAATCACCTGACATCCCCTACAACTACAGACAGCGATTCCTTTTCTAAAGTTTGGTGAGAACTGACAATATCATGGGGATGTTAATGTACATAAGAAATGAACCCTTAGAACCAATTTTTAGAAGAATATTACTTGAATCACCGAAATGGAAATTTTGTTATCTCTCTTTCAAAATACTATATTTTTTTTATGTGTGAGGGTAGGACCGTGGTGGCAATTTCAACTTGCAGTAACAGACGCTGGGCTGATAGATATATATTCCTATCTAGCAAATAGTGAGGTCTTTTCGGTCAGAAAAAGCACCACCACCCCCACCACCCCACCCCCGCTACTCCCGATACTACGTGGCCTGCATTTCATTTTCTTTTTAAAATCACATAGAAGTACTCTTATGATAACTCTGGGTAATATTTTTCATCAGCACTCTCATTATAAAATTCAGCAGGAGCACATTTCCGTATAGTTTGATACTGACCTTGAACAGATCAATTATCTTCTAGAAAATGAAATATTACATATCGGAAAAACTGGCAATGAGAGTTTTAGGCCTGGAATGAATCTAATTTTGTTGTGTGAATAATCACATTATTGCTTTTTTTACATCATATATCCTTAGACCACCGCCGCTCCTAATACTGAGTTGACACTTTGTGATACAATTCATGAATCTCTTTGAAACAGGAAAAACTCAAAGGTGATTACTTCAACAATGTCAAGGACAAATTAAGGCAGTTTGACACATTCCTAGGAAGTAAACCTTGGTTTGCCGGAGAAAATGTGAGTATTTGGAAATAGCTATTCACAGAGGTACCTTTCTTTATACTGAAGCTAAAATCGGTGCATAAGGAGGAATACAAAACCACAAGCATGAATGAAAAAATATGCAGTTTCAGTAAAACGTAATCAGGGAGGGGGTGGGGTTAAAAACCTCTTCTGGACTTGAACCCGTGACCTGCAGTTCAGCAGTCGACCGACACGCTAGGCTACTGAGCAACTCAACGAGACAAATAAAACTAAACGGAATAAATATTGCTGATATTTATATTTTTATATTATGTTTGAAAAGAAAGTCAGCTATTTTGACGATATAGTATGCGTCCTTAATTTCTGAGAGATATATATCAGCTCTTCTGTGATGGAGGTGCGTTCTTTATTCTGTCAAACGCTTGGATGGGTACACTGTGTATGCGATATCCAAGACTGGTTGCATAGATGATGATGTAGCTCACGAGAGCGTGTTTTGGTTTTTTTATCACTGGTGATATACATTAAACTGACCGTATCAAGATGAAATTATTTGAATTTGGCCAATGAATTGAATGCTGATTTTAGTTTGAGCTATTTTATTTCAAATAACTTTCATCCTGCTGAAGTTGTGTTTTTCCGCAGTCACAGCTGATAATCATGTCTTTTAGGAAAGATAAACAATGTAACCCCGCATGTATATCACTCAACTTTTGCGTCGCATCGTGATGATAATATCATTAATTCAAATGATGCGAGCAATGATTCTTTTAGAGAGAGAGGGGGGGGGGGAGGGGGAGAGCTATTATTTTATAAGGGATATCTTCAATTCAGCTTATCCACCAATGAATTAAGTATGTCTTTAATTGAATTGTTGGACTTTTAAAGAATTGATGCACGCATTAATTCCTTATGCATTATCGTTGTACATGATGAATGATACCTTCAATTGAATTAAAGACATAATTAAATTATTTATACTGTGTTCCAAATTAAATTTTGTGAAAAATTATTTCACCACATTGATGCGCGCATTAATTTAATTGATGATAGCAATAATTGCACCCATTGATTCAGTTGATGAGAGCAATATTTAATTTGAAGCGCAATAGTTTAATTGATGTGCGCATCGATATCAAATCTATTATAATGCCCATTGAGAACGCGTTGGTGAAACATTCTTATTACTGTAAATCTTCTTTTTTTTATGTTATCTATTTGTTGATGTCGTTTCTACATGTACATGGGCTGGTTTGTCGATGAACATGTACGAAGTAATGCAGAAAACACACAATCTATTTTGTTTTATACATTAGGGTATGAATGGCGACGCTTCACACCTGCGTATAGTTCACGCGCTTCATGAAAGGTATACCATTGTGAAGTGTTACAGACATACTCTCGTGTATTTTCAAAAATAATTTTGTTTCTTAAATTTACATTCTACTTTCATTTTTGTGGAAATTCCAAGAAAATGGCTATCATTATAATTTGTAATGATATTAAAGGCAGAAACATTGGAAATGTGAATATATGTCTGTCGTTTCAGATCACCGTCTGTGACTTTCCCATGTACGAGATGTTAGACCAACACAAACTGATGAAGCGTGGAATCCTAGATGACTACCCAAACCTCGTGAAGTTTACGGAGAGATTTGAGAGTCTTCCTAAAATCAAGGCCTACATGGCCTCAGATAAATTCATGATGAGACCGGTGAACAGTAAAAACGCAGCATTCAAATGACTTGTTTTCTGTTTTCATGTACAACGCAAAATTCTGTGTAGTTACTGATTGTATAGACAAATGCATATATATGTTCTTTGAAATCAAAACAGTTTCTTTTCCTAATTATCAAAATACCATACGACCATGATCATTATTTCCAATATAGTGTCGTATAATAAACAGAATCCTGCGTCTCTGATCATTTTCTTCTAGGTCTTGCACTGTAGCTGTAAACATACTGTGTACAGGATTGTTTTCGCCCCATGTTATTTTCGCCTCTCTACACTTGCAGACAGTTTTGCCCTGTTTTTAGATTCGTGCAAACTGAGTTCTGTTAAAAGAGAGATATGAGAGAAAACAGTTTCGTCCACTTTTTTTGCTCAGTGACAACGAGGGCGAAAGGGATGGCCACTCGCATATTGTTTCGTAGGTTCTAGAAGCCATTTTCGGTGGTTTGAATTATTCAGTCATATGATAAAACAATTATAAATATATTGACATTTACGATACAATATCACCCTTAAAGAACAATATTCTACTCGCTCTCCGGGCTCGGTGAATATTGTACTTTTCAGTAACGGGGGGAAAATGTTTATTCGGTATATACATACATACAAACATACATACGAGGGTTGTTCGGTGTGGAGTGTGTATTGTACGATATCTAAAAAGCATTCGACTCAAATAGTGAAGTGAACATTACATTCCTTCAAAGTATTCTCCGCGGTTTCAAATACATGTACATAATTTCAATCCTGGCCATGCCTAACTCCTGACACAAGGCGTCGTTTATGATATTTCTTGAGCTTTTTTAGTATAACATTTCAGTAATACCGACCTGTAACACTTTTGCCCTTCGGCACCGGAATTTGTACGGCTATACCATCACATGAGAAGAATATGCAATAAAAACCTTCTTTGTGCTTATGGTTCGTTTGGGAACTACAGGCCTTCTACCGTGTTTAGTTAGCCATATTTTGTTTCCAATTTTTCTTACTGGTTCGAAATAGTGAACCCATGTTTCGTCACCTGTAACAATGTTTGCAAATTGTCTTTGATTGAATTTGGGAAGCATTTTGAGCAATTGTTTAGCGGTTTGTACTCGTACCCGTTTTTGGTCATCTGTCAATATATGCGGTGTCCATTTGGCAGAAATCTTTCGCACTTTCAAAATACGCTTCAAAATGATATGCACCCGCTATAGCGATATACCAACAGCTTTGTCAATATCACGAATCGTGTATCTGCCATCACTTTCAATTATTTCCCAGACTTGAGAGACTTGTGCCTTGCCTGTTACAGTCATAGGTCGGCCAAATTTTGCTGCATCTTTGACGGACTCTGTGCCAGTCAGAAATTTCTTTCTCCATCTATACGAACTGTCTCATAAGATACTTTACCAGACCCATAAACTTCCCCCATTTCAGTAAAAATCTGCTTTAACGAATGACCGAGTTTTGTTCGAACTTTTATATAAGCTCTATTGTCTTCAATATTCTCAACCCGTTTCCCAACCATTTTTACAACAGTGGTCAACGACTGGCTCTATTGAAATGACCATAAGTTTAAAACTATGTGGAGCTGAAGGCTCGTGTTTATACTGTTGGAATGGTATTGGATAGAGCTATTCAAGAGTATCATCATCCACGAAATAGTGCAAAGCGTTATCACGCTGTGGTACAATACACATTTTAAAAATACCAAGGATAACTTATGAAATCTTATTTCCAATGGGGTCCTTTGATGCATGGATATTTGCGCTAGGGGTCATATATGTGGGAGAAAACCGGAGTGCCCGGAGGAAATCCACGTGTCCTAGCAGGTGACCGTCATACCCACTCACATACAACCACTGCTGATCACAGGGGTCAAACTCGGGTCGCAGCGGTGAGAAGCGAGAGCGCTACCTCTGTGTTACCCGGACACCCCGAGAAATATTGTACTGACCTAAAACATCTCAACATAAATTGTATAATATGAATCTCATGCAGGTTTTTAAAGTTTGTTTTAGATGTAAAGAAAGGTGATTTTGTTATGCCATTGGAATTTGTTGTTGCTGGTACAAAACTACGCACACACAAGCACACTTATAAGTATCATGTTATACCAGAACAAAAATTACTGAGTTCTGTCTGATAGGTATTTTAGTAGTACGCCTATTTGATAGATCTATTGCCCACACGTTAACCCCAAAAGAATCGACTTCTTAAAGCAATAAATACATACAGTTCTAAATCTGAAAGTTTTATTTTGTTGTAAAGATATTTTTTTATGAAACTTTAACCATAATCATTGATAAAATTAAAACTTAAGATTAAAAGATCTTATCAAAATAAAAATTATACAAATCAATTTTTGTACGGGCAGAAAATAATGTAATTTGGCTTCATTCAGGCCCCCTGAATAGATTTACCAACACGAATATCAATTATAACAAGTTTGTCAAATTTTTCTGTCATTGAAATACTGTAGTAATTCACAAGTTTACAATAAAAAATTTCGACACCAATATGACAGCCATTGTTGCTTTAAAGGAAATTAAAAAATACCAACGACATAATTTTTGCAATTCAAATAATCATCAAAAATCCATGTCTAGATTAATCTCATGGGATGTGAGAATAGGGAGGTGTTGTAGCAACATTGAACTAATCTACAGTCATAATATCGGGTCGGTTGTTTTAATTTTTTTTCTTGCTTTTTTTTTTTTTTTTTTTTTTTTGCTCCTCGTTTTACATATAGGGGAAAGTGTTGATATTTCGGACAGTGCGGGGTGTATTTCGGAAATGCCGCTCATCACTTAATCACTTTTAACCTAGTGGGTATGTCCCATCACAAATCATCATCATTATTTCGTTATCAATCATATTCTTATTTCTTGTCTGTACTGTCATGTCAATTTCGTCATGCCTTCGATTTTCAAATACGTGCAGAATTTTTACAATTTTTAAAAAATGTATTTAATACGTAACAATGTCATAATTTAGAACAAAACCTATTTAACGAAATACTGCTAGGCCTATATGGTACCTATATATATTCATTTTGATTAAAAATTCCTTGAAAGACAGGGTCGAGTCCAGCTTAATATGTCCAAGTGACCCCATGTCAGGACGGCAACCTGCTGTGTGCGCATGTACACATTATTTAGTTATAGATCGGGTTCGGGTGAAGGAATTTCGAGTGGATTACTGATAACTGAAACGTCATTCAACATGCCGTCTCTGGGATACTGGAAGATCAGAGGAGTAAGTTACTTTTATTTATATTGTAAATATATCATACTGGCAACTGATCGGCCGGCAATGTGGCTTTGATCAACACGATCAGCACAGGATACGTACGTGTACTGATCAGTCTGATGCAGTGATGAGCGGTGAGTTATGTAACAGTAGGCCTAATAATAAACACTATCAACGTAATGGACCATGTCGCTTTATTTGTATCAGCTATATAATTTATAGATGAGATTTCGAGGATTAAAAGGTGTAATGATAGCGTATAATAGTTTTTTTTCTTCGTCTTTTAATGTTTACAGCGTGGTTTGTGTTAGAAGTAGGCGGTGGTAGGTATAATCGCCACCTTGCTGATTGGATCGAAGGAGGTCGATATGCTTTCGTTATCTTGACATGCAAAGTCAACAGTTTGCACGAATATAGGTAAACACTTAAAACCCGGCAACCGACGTATGTGTTGCCTACAAACTGATATTTTCTTTAAGCATGTTCAGTTCTTTCAATTATACACTGTTATATTATTTTAGCGTTTCGTTTAATTTCCCCCCCCCCCTTTTTTTTTCTCTCGGGCGAACACGATATTTATATCTTGCATGCATACATTACATTGTTAGAAACGATGTACAATAGTTTTAAATCCTCTGTTATTATAATTGCAAAGCAGTTAGTAATAAAATGAATCTGATTAAGGTTGAATGTTATATCCACTTGCATACTCTCAAAATGAATACAGGGAAGTACGTGAGCGGAACAAAGAATAAATTTTAAAATAGATTGACATTATAACTTTTTATGTACGAGATATAGAATAGAATATTCTGTAAATTTTATTAGAGTATACAAAAAGTCAGTCTTTAATTTTCATTGATTCTGTTACGCGTGCTCATTTCACTTTAACCCGTTAACGATAATGCACTTATATGCATATATATATATATATATATATATATATATATATATATATATATATACAATGTATACTATTTAATCTACAGTAAGTATGTTTTTAGGCATGACATATACACTGTACTTATATATGCAATCGTAAGTATAATGAATGATTATAGTTGGAGTAAGCACTTACAGAACATGTCATGTTGTATTTTCCAATATGGTACTCTTTACTAAAAAAAAAAAAAGATTACAAATATATATATATATATATATATAAAAAAAAACCACCCGTTTTAACTGACTAAACAAGTCAACCCAGCTCATCATTTACTCCATTTCTCTGTCAATACTAGTCTTACAGTTTTCAGACTTAGTGCATCAACAGGAATGTAGTTATACTTTTATCAGAATTTATATATTCATTTCACATATGTAGCTATGTAAACATAATCTATAGAGTTTCGTAATTGAGAGTGCAGCGCAATTTTGAATTGTTCTACATATATGTATAATTAATTCTATTATAGTGGTTTTGACTGATTGCTTTTAAAAAGATTTTAGAGAGGAGCTATTTATGTCGATTAAACTACATTATCTTTGCAATTTGGACAGAACACTTTGACCTTTACACTATTTCTGTGTATGATACTTTGACATTGACCTTTACACTGTTTCTGTGTATGATACTTTGACATTGACCTTCACTGTTTCTGTGTATAATACTTTGACCTTTACACGTTTACTGTGTATAATGCTTTGACCTTGACCATTTCTGATTTTGTGTATGATACTTTGACCTTGACCCTTACAGCTCGCCCAGCCTATTCGACTGCTGCTGAATTACGTAGGAGAGGAGTTTGATGATGTCCAATATGAGCAAGGAGACGGTTTGTATTTATTCAATTCTAGAAATTTAATTGAATGCTAATTTTAAATGCAGATTTTAATTTCTGTAGTTTTCTGCAGCCATAGGAATTCTGTTTTTTACATTTCAGCGCCAGACTACAGCAGAGATGTGTGGTTTTCTGTAAAGCCCACGCTAGGACTAGCTTTTCCAAATGTAAGAAATCTAATATATGTTATATCACATCAAATGTACAGTGAAAAAATATGGATATTGTAGGATATTCACTGCAGTATAGTGTATTGTAAAAATAATCAATATCTCATTCTTTTAAAGATCCCGCAAATGAAAACTATTGCATGTTTTCTCTATATCTATAATGATTAACACTTAGACGTATTCTGATGTACGTGTGTGCGTGCGCACTCATTCAAACGTTTAAATTTCACTATATTTTAGCTGCCTTACTACATTGATGGTGATATCAAAATGACCCAAAGCAACACTATCCTTAGGTACATTGGAGATAAACACGGCCTTTGTAAGTATAGGGTTGTGTGTTTTTAAAGGTCGCAAGTCAGTCAATTATGACGTCAGTCTGTTTTTCATGTCATGTACGGTCGTGTATGAATTGAAAAGCAGAGAGAGAGAGAGAGAGAGAGAGAGAGAGAGAGAGAGCGTTTGTCATGTGGAAAAAAATTAGCTGAATCTAGGGAACATAGGATGGCCGGAAAGTACATGTATAAAAAAAACCTTTTAGAAATAAATTTCATTGTTAATTATATAATTTTCTGGCCTATTTAATCGCCTTACAATGTCACAGGACATGTAGCTTTATTTTCATTGCATTTGTAGGGAGCCGAAAATCAAGACAAGCCAGAATTTGTATAGAAAACGTGAAAATCATTGTAAAGGAATTAAAAATGTACACATTATAATGGTAGTGAGAATGAATGAATACAGCTTTTGGGTACACATTCAATGATTATATACTAAGTATAGGATTGGTTTAATATTAAATGTGACTTTGTTGTCCTCTATTGTTGACAGTGGGTAAAACTGCCCAGGAGAAAGTAGACTGTGACATGATGACAGAGAACGCCATGGACTTCCGGAACGGGGTGATCAGACTGTGTTATAACAAGGACTATGTGAGTTCTCCCTTAATCTGTTACAAGTATGCCCTCATTATATTATGTACATATCTTAACAGCATAGATCCCCCTCAGTGATCAATCTGATTAAAATAAGATCTTTGATCCGCTCCGTTATTGTTATGTCGCTACACAAAGTACAATAACGGAGCGGATCAAAGATCTTATTTTAATCAGATTGCCTCAGTGATATACTTTATTGGTGTGTTTACATCTATTTTCCCTCTTTCAGTGAGGCGATACTTTGTGATACAATTCATGAATCTCTTTTGACACAGGAAAAACTCAAAGATGATTACTTCAACAATGTCAAGGACAAATTAAAGCAGTTTGATACATTTCTAGGAAGTAAACCTTGGTTTGCCGGAGAAAATGTGAGTATTTGGATCCTCCCCAGTGTTTTTGAGAGTGGAAAAAAAAACAATTTAGAGTTACCCTTCTTTGCGATGATGCTGATACAACTTTAAGATGTTTTTTTTTAAATAGAAAAACGCCAAAGCCCAGTATGAATACATGTATTGTATAATATGAATTTATAAAAACCCTGATTTTATTTATTTAATTTTTTTTTTTTTATTTTTTTTTTGGTACATTGAATGTGATCCTGTAAATTTTTATCCAGTAATCTGAAAATACGATTGTTAATTATCCGAATGTCGCATTATGTTACTGTGGCGGATCAAGTGTGCTACAACAGAGTGGTGGGATTATCACCCCTCTTTCGTTGAATTGTTTTTAAACGCAATTTTTTGCCATTTTGGTGTCTTCAATCAAGCCCCCCCCCCCCCCTTTCTTGGGCGGAAAAGATACAAACCTGGGTCGCAACCCCCTCTCTGAAAATTTTTCTGGATCCACCACTATGCTACATGTAACAACCATTTGATGTCAAGTGATGTAAGTATATGATATTTGGAGAATTATTTTATAAAGACACTACTGTTTCAGATCACCGTCTGTGACTTTCCCATGTACGAGATGTTAGACCAACACAGACTGATGAAACCTGGAATTCTAGATGACTACCCAAACCTCGTGAAGTTTACGGAGAGATTTGAGAGTCTTCCTAAAATCAAGGCCTACATGGCCTCAGATAAATTCATGACGAGACCTATCAACAACAAAGTCGCAGCATTTAAGTGACCTTTCTAGTTTCATAGACTAACCTTTAGTTCCACGTTATAGCATAATTTGAACACAATTAAGAAGCCCTTGTACCGAAGAACAGTATTAAGCAATTTATTATGCAAGTTTTACTCACAGATACACAACGACAGAGGTACTACTATGTATATGTAATGTGTGTGCATTTAAACGTCTAGGTTGTATTTACTAGGAATTTAGCAATTTTCCCCGAATTTATCTCTTAAACTACCAAAGTTGTATTGTCTAATATGGCAAGTGTTTTTGGTTGTTGTTTTTTTTAATGGTTTTTTTTTTAGATTTTGAAATTTTGAGTTGTTTTCTAACGTATGCATTAAACACTGATGTCACACGTATTATGCATGCAATTTTAACGAACTGATTTGCTAAGTTCTGAAGTAATATCTTAATTCAGTTTTTGTTACTTGGGTTGTTGCAGTGCCTGTCTATTAAACTGATTAAATGGGCTCTGCATCTTCGATCTCTACGTCACTTTTGACGTTACATTGAATTATATACATGCAGCGGGCGGTGAATACGAGCATAATTGTGCAACTTCTATTAAAGTCGAATTGAATAAATAATCTAGAACCAGTGTTCGTCAAATTATACTTATTTTTGTTATCCAATTAGAAATGAGTCGTCAAAATCACTTTGGGGCAAAATAGAAACAAGCTACAGGACGTTTACTGAATGACTTTAACTTAAATGACCGTTATACACTGAACACAGTGGGCCGGATATTGAGTGAAGTTTGGTGCTATATATAATGTAGATACTTCAGTGGCGTAGCTAGGTTTGGAATTTTGGTAATCAGGGGGTCTGGGGCGGTAGCCCCCAGAAGCTGAGGACATTTATCGTAATAGTGTAATAAAAATTTAACGAAAATATTTGTAAGCACGTGCAGACAGTGCTGCTGTGTAGCTACGCCACTGTACTTGCATGGCTAATTTGAAAAGGATATTCATTTAAGGCATGATGGACCAACAGCGATTTGACGTAGAACACATAAACTTAGAAATAAGCACATTGCTAACTGCATGGGAGAAATTTCTTGAATATCGAAGTCAATTCAAATTAAATTTTAATCATTGAATCATGCATATGATTAGGCAGCAAGCACCAACGCCTACTTCAGTCATGTGTGTAACGACATCAATTATATTGTAGATGAATTCTGAGTAATCAATGTCACCTTTGTTTGAGGAAAAATGGGTACAGTTTCATAACAGATTCCTAGATCAGATGCTGGTGCTCATGGACCGTGCCGCTCGGATTGTGTTCCACTGAGGATGCTAGTGAACTGGATGAAACTATTATAAACCAACCAACCAGAAGACAGATTGCCTGCGCAGTCGCACTCCACCCAGTCGTGAATGAGCATAAGTTCTGATAACCGAGCATGGACTGTTCTCCGATCCAGGATCAAGTCCGCCGCTCTCGGTAGGCAGGTTAATGTGCGAAAACGAAAGTGAGCAGGTTTTAATGATACAGTTATCTCATTAAATCGTAGGTGTTAGATGCGCCAAGTTAAACTGTGTTACATTTCTAGCTGTAGATCATAAAGGTGTCATCATAATCCAGAGGAACACAGTCAGTACAAAGGAAATACTACTAAATATTGCCTCTGTAAATACTACTAGTAATTCGTGTTGTAGTGATTACAGTAGGTTCCACGTCATTCGAATTCAGTTTATCAGGATAGTTTTAATTTCAAATCTTGTAGATAGCCAGGTTTGTCATGAAAATGATATAGAGAAATATATCTTGAATCTGAATAAAAGAAAAAAGACATGGAACCTGAAATTTTTAAGATTTGAAAATATATATTCACAACCATTCAGTATGTTTTACTTCCTACATCTTCAAAATTAAGTTATGGGTTACCTAACGAATCAATAACCTTCGACTTATGAAGATGTACTTCCTGGCATTATTCAATTAAACTGAAATATTTTCATTGCATTTTATGCGCCAAACAGTTTCATCTTCACTTAATTATTCCCATAAACAAAATAGAAATCCATGTAATATCAATGAGTAAACTTTAGATTTCATGTAGATAACGCTAAAATAGACCCGAAACCGAAAGATCGAAGTCGAAGCAGTAAATTACATGCAGTAGTTAGATAATCATATCTGATACTAATGGAGAGAGAGGGGGGGGGGGGGGGGGAGAGAGAAACTGATGTATTGCATGCTGAATGTAAATAAATTGTTATATTTACATTTCCAATGTTTTTTGTCTTTAGTATCTTTACAAATTACAATGATAACCCGAACCATTTCCTCATGAATGCGATGCAGTAAAATTGTTAACAATGCGTGTATGAATTTGGATAAATATGGTACATTTGTGTAATAACGGCTTGGAATTCCGACGGAAGTGAAAGTAGAATGTAAATATAAAAAAGGATAAAATTCATTTTTGAAAAACCATGAGGGTATGAACTCGATCAAATTGAAGTTAAGATTTGTATATTCCGCTACTCTACCACGCATTTCAGTACAGATGTTTGTATATAGAAGTCTTAATTTTGATTACACTGGGTATGAACCGCGACACTTCACGCCCACACACTTTTCATGAAGCATTGCAGTTCATATCCTCGTGAATTTTCAAAAATGAAATTTATCTCTTAAATGTATCACGATTTTCTTGGTTATTCATTGCAGCGTTATGAGTGTTCTCGGTTGATCTGAAATTTAAATGAATTTCACAATGTACAGCGTCGTATGCTGGAAGCAAGCAGTCGGGTTTATCACAATATGTATGACGTTGCTGGCCGTTTTCAGGTTGCTAGTGTACATGCTTTAGGAAGACGAGCACAGGCTCTCGACGTTTTAAATATACATGTATTTAATTCTAAAAAATGATTGTCTTCCTGTAAATAAAGTATTCACAAGGTATATCATGCCGCCATCTTGCTTTTTTTTTTTTTACCATGTGCATTAAAAACGAAGGTCCCTTGTCGCGGCAGGTGTTTGCACGATAAAGAACCCTGACTGCCACGGCCCTGAGCGCTAAACATAGGTCTAAATTTGTGGTACTTCACCTACAACTAACTGACCAGTGACGTCTCAATATGAGTGAAAAAAATTCAACGGGACGTAAAACAAACTACAAACTATTTCCTTGCGTAAATCATAACCGCGTTTTATGAAGTACTACCAGGTATCAAGATGAGTAACTCGGGCAGTAGACGCTGGAAGCTGTCAAAGATTCCGTGTTTTGTTAAGGAGGTATGCTACACCAGAGAAATTTGATGTAGTTGAAAAGTGGAGGATATGTACAACAATATTTTGAAGTTGAAAATTTTCAAATTTACTTTATTTTGTCAAAAAATACAGTTTTAGTAGAAGGTAATCTGAATTTTTTTTTAAACCCCTGCTGGACTCGAACCTGCTACCTACAGTTCAGCAGTCGGTATTCTTTTTTTCTCTCTTTTATTAGCAGTCGGTATTCTAACCTACTGACCTACTCTGCAAGGTATTTAAATGGAAAAGGAAAAGTCAAATATTGCTGATATCGATTTTTTCATCCATGTTTTTAAAGGAAGTCAGCCATTGTGACGATGTAGAGTACTACCTTAAGGATGTATGCTACACCAGAGACATTTTAAAAAATGGATGAAAAGTGGAGGATATGTACAACAATAGGTTGAAATTGAAATCTTTCAAATTTACTTTATTTAGTCCAAAAAAATGCAGTTTTAGTAAAAAGCAATATGGGGAAAAAATTAAAACCGCTGCTGAACTCGAACCCGCGATCTACAGTCCAGCAGCCGACTTGCTACTCAGCTATGTGATGAGATTTGTAATGAATAGACAAATATTGCTGATATTTATATTTTCATCCACGTTATAAAAGGAAATCGTCTGATATGACGATGTAGAGTACATCCTTAATATGAGTGGCTTCAGAAATGCACCAATGGTTACGTGATGCATGGTTAATCATATCTGTATAAGTATATACGCGATTTCAACGAAATTCAATCGATACGACAATGTCCCTATAGCTGATGAACAGCTGTTATATTAATGGATAATCTAGTACATGTAAACTAATGGTATTGATAAAGTTTACATTGAGTCTGTGTGCAATCTTTTCTATTTATTATAGCTGTTTAACTTACACCTGATTATTGATAACAATATGTATGTGCAGGAGACTTGAGGGGGAACTTCATATTCTTAGGTATGTCAGAGAGAGAGAGAGAAAGAGTGAGAGAGAGAGGGGGAGGGTGTAAAAATCTTAAGAAAGAGATAAGAATTTAAACATGCAGAAAGAGTGATAAAGGTCAAAATTTGAAGCGAGGGGTAACAATCTAACAAGCAAGATAGAAAGAGAGATAAAAGTTAAATCTGAAAAGATGGAGGTAAAAATTTTACCAGAGAGAGAGAGAGAGAGCTAGCGAGAGAGAGAAAGCGAGAGATGTTAAAATTTGAAAAGGAGTAAACATTTTACCAGAAGAATAAAGATTAAAATTTTGAGAGAAATCATAATTTTACCTATATCATTTACTTATTGAACTTGTTATAGTCAGTTCTCATTATTTCATAATACTCGCCTTCATATTTGATATTCGTATTTCATGTACCAAAATAAAACTTATCCTCATCATTGAATATAGGTATGTAATGGAGGATTGCATATTTCTACCAGTGAAATACAAAAATGTTCTGGAGAAGAGGAGGGAAAATGGAGAAAGAGAGGCTTGTGTCAAAGCCAGGGATGATAAAGGTAAACATCGGACAATGTACAAGTATGCGATTATGTACAATGCATATAGTATACACCACAGGGGCTAAGCCCGGTTTGGGCCCGAACAATGTGATGCCATAAATATAGAAAGGGGTCTAACTCTGACCCAGATAAAAAAAACAAACATAAAAAACTACCCACTCGCTTCAAATGCCTAAAAAATCTAAAACTATGTGCGATATGCGTAATTTGCCGGTCTCCTTGCATAGATTAATGTTTTAACTATTTGCACGCCAAATTTCAAGCCACGGGTTCTTAAAATAAAAGAGATATAGGCCTATACGTCATCGTTCTCTTGATTTCACCTGTTTATTTATACTAAGACATTATCCGGTGGTTTCTCGCATATGACAGCAGCGGAATTCAGACTAGTATGAAAGATTTCGGAAATAATAAAATGTGATGTTTACTTACACGTGCCTTCGAAGTGAAACACGTTAATTTTATTCATAACAACTATCAAAAACTTTTTTATAATTCAATAAACAACAGAAATGGTCGTCTTTGAATTGCAAACTTTGAAATTGTTCTGGAGAAAATATATGTAAAAATCTATGTAGAGCGTAAATGACATGAAGTGTAATGAAATGGTATACTGGGAGTAAATAACGACACGCATTTCGCACATAGAATCTATCTAGAGTTTAAATGATGGATACTCAGTGAGGTAGCTACACTGTAGCACTGTTAAGCACGTGCTTACAAATATTTCCGTTACATGTTTATTACATATTACGAAAAATGTCCTCAGCTTCTGGGAGGCAGCAGCCCCCCCCCCCCCCCCCCCCCCCCCCCCCCCCCCCCACCGACCCTCTGCTTACAGATATTTAAAACCTAGCCACGTCACTGGCTACACGACCTAGATGCCGGACTGGGAGAAATTCTCTGCAGCACTATAGAATAATGACCAGCCCATTGTTTGTAATGTGTCCTATTTGAAGTGGAAGTTGGAAGGCGTGGTCACTTTTGTGTACATGTGTGGGGGTCACTCGGAAGACGTGGTCACTTTTGTGCACATGTGTGGGGGTCACTCGGAAGACGTGGTCACTTTTGTGCACATGTGTGGGGGTCACTCGTTGCCGGGGAGTGTTATCACTGTTGGTTTCTGGCCTACAGTGGGGGATTCCCGTTCTCCTGAGAGTTATCAAGTGTACGTTTACCCAAAAAGGGGGACTAAATTAACCCGTCATGTTGTCCTTGATAAAATGTAAAGGAATGTTACAATAATGTCAACACATACAAGCTGTTCACTGTTCAGGGGAAATTTTACCATCATTTTTCATAACGATTTCAATCATAAAATGCTTGAGTCAAACTTCAAAAATATTTGGTCAGAAAATGTCCCTCTCCTTTAGATTCATAAATACACGTGTTCCCGTTCTCTTTATTTGAAATGTTCCGAAAATTCGAAACAAAGAATCTCTTTCTGTCGGCATAGAACCTTCCGATTCCTGAAATAAATCATGCATGGGACGCATAGATACAACTGCCTGTTAATGGTACCTTTCGTTACACTGACCAAGAGATGCGGATGCAAAAACGTGTTTCATGATAATTTATGGATTCGTAGGATTTCATTTTAAGAGACAAACTTTTGTATTCATTTCATTTCTACCTTGGTATAACAAAGAACTCGTGTACGTCTGTAACACATGCAGAGCATGCGTTGTGTATTGGAGTAAAAAGTCAAAAACACATAAGTAATAAAAATCGAATTTTGTTGGTTTTCGTGCTCGTTTTCAGTCGTACGACATTAGCCCGTGGTTCACATCGCCATTCCTTTCGCAGAGCCATCTGGATTCCCCTAGACACAGAATGGGCGGAAACGCAATACAGAATTCAAATCACGTGATCATTGCCGTGTATAACAAAAATAGGTACATGTGTGACGCTACAGCCTCCCGCTAGAGGTCTCACTTTGCTGAAATGGTCATGTTTTGCCATTTTGAAGTCTTCAATTCCCCCTCTCCCCCTTTTAGGCGGAAAAGGTACAAATTTGATTCGCATTCCTCTTTGAAATTTTTCTTTATCCCCTGATATAGTTGTATAGATACAGAATACGCTGTGTTTTGATTGATTGATTGAATATTAACGTCCCTCTCGAGGATATTTTGCTCATATAAAGATGTCACCACTGCCGGTGAAGGGCTGCAAAATTTCGGCCTATGCTCGGCGCTTATGGCCATTGAGCAGGGAGGGATCTCTATCGTGCCACACTTGCTGTGACACGGAACCTCGGTTTTTGCGGTCTCATCCGAAGGACCGCCCTATTTAGTCGCCTCTTACGACAAGGAAGGGGGTACTGAGGACCTATTATAACCCGGATTCCCACGCTGTAGTTTGTTACATGTACATGTTAAAAAAAAATGGTCTGAATAAAACACGTGTTATCAAAGCTTAATCTGTAAAGCGCTGTATATCAATTTAGATACAGTATCATATTTAACACATATTTGTAAATATTACATAATTTCTTGATTTCTAACTCTTTCTTGTCCAGTTTACAACACACAGAAGGCGTTATACGGTAGATAGGAGCACGTGTGGACTGCAGTTTACACATCGGTCTAATTGGTATCTTATGACTTATCTCGACTTTCATGTCTTCATTACGTGATGGACTGAATTAAGTGTCATTTCTGGGACAACATTACACGTAAGAGAATAATCACGTATAAGATGGCCTTTGGTCACCCAGTGAAAGACTTGCTTTTTACCTCACCTGGGCCAAGATTGAACAAATGGCTATCTGTTTAAAAATTCAATATTGAACCATAAAAACGAAAACTTGTAAACTGAACATTCAAGTCTGTTCGATCCAAGTCCATGACCCACATGACCAGGACGGGGCCACAAGAGGGGGTCAAATATTCATATACTAGAATTTTCAGAGAAAATCTTGACAAAAGTTCTTCTCAAAAACTACAATATTGTAAAATTCATGAAATGAATATGCAAGCATCATCATGTGGGGTAGATTCAACTCCGATACCAAGACGGACGCATGAATAAATATCGGTCCTGCACAGGAATAGGAAAGAAAGCTGTTTACTAATATTCTATTCCAACACTTCATGGCACGTATGCCGGAGCTAAGCGTTACAGTTCATACCCTCATGTATTTTCTAAAATGAAATTTATTTCTTATATTTACATTCTACTTTCAATTCTATCGGAAACTTAGAGAGAGAGAGAGAGAATAACAAGAAGAATATTTGAATTAGCGCTACATGGGGGAATCTTCTCGTGCTTGACTTACTTTCATTTTCTAATTGAGAAGTTCCACGTCAATGACGCTATAAAAATGAAACGTGCAAAGACCTCAATTCAGAGTTTCGCAGACATTTGCATAAAATCCATGCACATGTATACTCTATATTCTAATGCACTTTTACACGAATGAGGGTAATTTAAAGATCTTAGTTTTTAGTATGATCTAAAAATGAATTTCGTGCGTGCATGTATATTAGTACAAGGACGAGAAGAAGAAATATTTTGCATTATAATGTTGAAAGTTTGAGAACAATCTACATCTGAGATGTCTTTGACTAACAGATAATGCACTACCTGAAGTATGAAATCGATAATGTTTTATGTGGGTGCAATCGTGACCAAACTCGACACGTGTCTGCGTTCGATGGAAACCTAAGCACGTTGCTGCATGCCGCCCATTTTATCTTCTAATTCGTCTTCGCTACTGTGTAAAAACGCTGGCAGATACTTTGTGCGAGAATTTCATTAAGAATCTGTGTAAACGAACAAGTACATACATATTCTTGTTTTTGCTCTCATGAGAAAATGTTCTACCATAAGCCCCAGCTTCACAGTGACAGGGCATTTTGTTTTGTCTTGCTCTATAAAGACTCTAGTTTTGCAAATATGTGTTTGATATGAAAAAGCGGTATATTTGTATTAAAGAAAAATCAAATGATTAAGGCAGTATTTTAACAATCTAAAATGCCTCTATAAAAATGACATAAAACTGTACCTGATGACCTTTATTCATCACATTCTTGAGTTTTATCTTTACGGGTACTGTACCGAACGATATGGCATATAAACCTAATATATAATACTGTAAGAAATGCACGAGAAATGTCATTATATCATGCGTTACGTACACAAACCCTACACTACAAGTTTATGTTTTCTTACCGACCAACGATGTATTTGATCAGCTGCAAGTGTCTGTCTTGTACCTATATCGTTCAGTGAAGTTATTTTGTCCTACTCAAAAAGTGTATATTCCATTTCACTTTATTTTTATTTTGTCTCACGTATAAAACAACTGCGTTAGTAACAACATATACTTACACTTATAATTTACTATGATTTTTTCACATCAGTCTCTAGAGCGGATTTACATCATTCATCATATGACTTGCTTCCAATCTCCGATGTTACTTTATTTTGTAATTAGATATTGTCATAAATACATTGAATAAATATTATTTAAACTAAACCCTATACATGTATATGACATAGCTCAATGCAGGTGTATCACATCAATCTCTCTCTCTCTCTCTCTCTCTCTCTCTCTCTCTTAATGATGATAATTGGTCAGCTGACCTTTGTTACCCTCAGTATCATGTCGTACTGTGATTGGTCAAAATAAAAGTAGTAGGTAAATTACTTCTTGGTGCGAATGACTCGCGTCAACAGGATTAAAAGACCAGCATTGAAAACGTATACAAAATTACTATCTAGGAGATAAATGGAAATACTTTGGTTGTCGTTCTATAGGTTCCTGAAAGGTCAGATCCGGAATGTCGTTTACACCACGTGACCTAGCTATGCGAGTCCTGTTTAATTTGAACCCTGGATTATTCAGTCAATGACTGACCTACTATATGTACGTGTACATGAACTGTACTATCATAATAGATGTACTGATAACATTTCTCAATATTCCCTCTAGTATACATATACCCTGAGCAAAGATAGAAGAAAAGACATCAAAATGAGTACTTCACAATATGTCTCAGCAGTCACGTGTCTTAGATGTTTGTGACAACAATACACGAGACACTAGTATATCTCTACTACCACCCACACGATACCACAGCATCCACATGTTCAATACATGCGCACGTTTCTGCACGGATGTTAAAATTCACGTTAGGTCCGAAGTTCTTTTGGTCTTCAGCACACTTCCGGAATACAAATTTGATGAATGTTCATTGTGATTTTGTAAATAGCATTGACGTCTACCTGAAGAATCGATGGTCCTCTGTAATCGTCCGTAATGATGAGTGCATGTATGCACCGCTATCTCAGCTTAAAGCGTAATAGCATACTGGCATAATGGCCGACTTCCTTTCGTAACAAAAATGGGAAAATTATCAAAAATATATATACATCAGCAATTCATTTCACATCGTTTTTCGTTTTATTTCTTATTGTCTATAATCAGGTAGCTTAGTGGGTTAACGTGTGAGGGTGTCGATTTAAAGATCGAGGGGGGGGGGGGGGAGGGGTGATTACCTGTTAGTAACTGCATATTTTTTTCACTAAAGAAGTTAAATTTTCAGGTTTTCGAGATTGTTCACATCTTCCACATTTCGTCCATAAAAATTTCCTCTGAAGTGTTATTCCGCCTTAATTTTAGTAAAGAAATACATTAGTGATACAGGTTTGTACACTTGTCAAGTCTTCAGTATCTTTGCGTTGGTTTGACTGTTATGTAATACATTTGATTTTAGAAAAAACCAAGCTTTTGAGATAACTTTTTGCAGATCAAACAACGGGTTTACAGACAATATCACGTGTCATACTTAAATCATTGCTCTTGGCGAATTTAACTTTTTTTAAAGCCAAGGTGAATTGTTGAAGGTTGAAGTTTGAGAAACTGCACTCAATTTCAAATTCTTTTTTTTTTCAGACTGTGTTCTCCTTAAGATTTGTCATACATTGTGTATTGAATTTCTCGATCGAATTTGACAAATAGCATTACGTGAGTCAATGTCAAAATAAACAAACCAGGAACCATTTGTTATGAGAAAATTATGCAACTCTTTCTATTTGATATCATGAGATATATTCATATCATACGCAAATAGTATTGCAACTACTTAAATAATTCATTACATATACTAAAGTAGCTGAGATAACCGATATTGAATTCAGAGATTAAGGATGTCAGATACTCTCCTCAGTGGTCGTTCCTGCGCACACTCTCGTGACGTATAATATCGCCGCGATAGCTCCGATGAAAGACTGCTCGCTTCGAGAGAGGGAGGTCCGAGTTCGATTCCCGGCTGCGAGATACCCGAGTCATTAGGATAAGTAGGGATTGTAGCACTCGGTATTATGACAACTTTTTAACACAAAAATTAAATTAAATTGATATATCATGTTTTATAAAAACCATTGATTGAAAGAATTAGCACCCTTGGTCAGCTCATTGTCAGATACAGTACTAAAAATACAAACAAACAAAAATTCTCACGCATGTTTGTATTTAGCTATATTACGTGTACTTCATCGCTACACTGTGCGTTGCATCAGCTTACATTGTCAGTCTAGAATCAAGGAAAGCTTGAGCACAATAAACAGCCCCCGCTGCCAGATACCCCGAGTGTCCATCATAAGTCAACATTTGTTGCACTTCATGAATAAAAAAAAATCTCGATATCAACGAAAAACTCCTAAACGACCAATTAACCAGCTTACTGATGGTGACCTTAATCATCTTCGGTTTTATAACACTCCAGAAAACTGTAAAGAGATAACAAGAAAAGGTGCGCTAGTGCAATGATTGGACAGTCAAGTATTTAGTGCAGAGTCAAAGTACGGGATTTCAAACAGTATGATATTAACACCGGCATGTCCCTGTCAGTATGATAACTGTCCGCTTATCCAGCGATCAAAATGTTAGCAAAAGCTACGTGTACTTCTTCATCAAGAAGTGACGAAGGGCAAGGTAACAACAATTTATGTTGAATACCCCCCCCCCCCCCCCCCCCCACCACCACCAGCACACAGCGCGTGCATCCCCATGTCGATTCGTGTGATAATAAGTGATATTCCCACTTTGATGCTGGTTATAAAAAGGAAAATCTAACAACACATGCATCACCATGCTGATTCGGATGATATTAAAGGAAATTTATCAACACGTTTTCATAAAGTCGTTTTCTTAAGTATTATCAACTTCTGAACATGCATAACTCAAAATGAAATTAAATTCTAATATGCCGATACTATATTTCTGTATCATTGGTACTACGGTATTTACAACAGTAGTCTATCCCAGCATGTATTGTTTGACTCGCAGTCGTGACAGAAATCATCGCCATCCTTCAAAATCACAGCGATGATAAACTTCGGGGGGGGGGGATATTTGTGGGAACGGAAAAGGAAAAGGTATAATTATCTACTGTCGTGGAATGTCTGTGTAGAATTTACGATTGACACCCGTTTGGGTATCGCTGATTATAGTAAGAATTGGTTTCCGGTGACGGCCGCTGGTAACAGTAGTAAAACTCAGAACGCAAGTACTGTTTAGAAATGTTACCAACAGAAGCACATGTCTGGCGGAACTGAGAAAAAAATTGGAATTCAGAAGTAAAAGTGTAACAACTGCTCTTCCCTACTGATATTTTTGTCTTACACATTATAGTTCTGAATAGCCGTTACTTGGTAGGACAGAGAGCTCAAGGCGGGTGTGACCGGTCAACAGGAGATGCTCTCTAGTCTTTTCAACAGTTCGTGTTTGCCCTGCTCCCGATTTAGTATTTTATAGGATTTATGAGATTGTTCACAGTTCGTTATCTTTATCCTGTTCACGCTAATGATTATATGAACACGTATGTATGTGTTATATATCGTCATAGAATAGCTGGGATTTCTAATGTTTTGTTTATTAGTCTGTTTTTCATTTTAAAAGCATGATTAAGTAAAAATAAACCGAAAACATACACCCGTTCCTTAAAACAAATATATGCGTGTAATGGCTGTTTTAGCGGGCCCTTAGATAACGGGTATATTATCACTGGGAGGTATATAAGTAAACCTGTCGAAGATAAAAACCCGTTTTCTTATTAGTTGACCCTGTTCGACTCGGGAGTAGGGGGGTTGTTTCTTGTCTTAATTTGTGATCCTGATAGTCATTTCTCCCGGTTATTAATATCGATCCTGTGGAATTCCTGCAGTTTTAGAGCAACGACGTTTTTGTCGGGAAAACGCAATTCTTTGACAGTGCCATAGTGTTAATGGATTAAAGAAGACTTCCAATTTTCAGCACCGAAATTTATTGTTTTAGACTTTAATTACTAACATTTTCCCCTTTCATCATAACAAAACCAAAAAGAATTGTCAAAAACTTTTTTCCAGACCAAATTAAAAATGGGCGAAAAAATCGACATGGAAGAAGATCGGCGCAACGAATCGGGCTCCAAAACTTATGTGATAATTCTGACAATATTCGCCACCATCGGAGGATTGTTGTTCGGTTATGACACGGGGATCATTTCGGGATCTATGCTCCTAATTCGAGATGACTTTTCATTAAGTGAGATTTGGCAAAGTGCAATCGTCAGTTCCACCATTGGAGCCGCAGCCGTGTTTGCTCTACTGGCCGGAGTCTTAGTGGACAAGATCGGAAGGAAGAAGGTCATCATGTTGGCCAGCTTCGTATTCACCATCGGAGCTATCATAATGGCGGTGTCGCCAGTGGACAAAAAAGAAGTTCTTCTGATAGGACGGTTGGTCGTTGGCGCTGGAATTGGTAAATAAATGATCTATTCTTCAATTTTCCCAAGTGTATCAATTTTCCTTATTTACGACCTTTTTTTGCACAAACAGAAGAATGTATCCGTTAAAGTTTTAAATGAAGAATTAACCTATAGTATTTTTATAAATGGCGAGGGCCTTCTTATTTCAGCATAAAATTCCTGAAATATGTCTTTTAAAGTCTGAAAAGTGTGTAATGTTTCTATAATAGAATACTAGTATCGTGTAACTAGTCTAAAACAGAAAACAGTATTGACGTAAGTTTTATTACATTAAAAAAATTAACAAACACCCCTCCCCCAATAAAAAAAGAATACAAATAAAAAATACCTTCCTCAAAACCCCCCTCAAAAATCAATGTATGTTACTATCCATGATACACCTTTCTTTTGGGGCGATATTTTCGGCCTTTACAAGAAGAAATACCCCCTTTAATACCGTAATTATATGATAAGTCTTTATGTCGATCACAATCTCTTGATTATAAGAAGTTATTGGACATCCTCAACTTGTGGTGCATCAATATTCCTTAATCCAGAGACTTAGGTGCCATGATATAGATAGGAAGACTTAAAACACGGGATATTGTTACACCTGTATAGTAGATATCAAATTAACATATCTTACACTAAAATACAGGTAATACAAGCATTGTTAGCCAATTCATGAACTACGGTATTTCATGAGCTGCAGTGTATAGATGTCATTTTATCTGTAGTATAAATGGCATGCGTCATATTGTCAGCCATTTCGTGAACTGCAGTATGAATGACATGCATCATATTGTTAGCCATTTCGTGAACTGCAGTATGAATGGCATGCATCATATTGTCAGCCATTTCGTGAACTGCAGTATGAATGACATGCGTCATATTGTCAGCCATTTCGTGAACTGCAGTATGAATGGCATGCGTCATATTGTCAGCCATTTCGTGAACTGCAGTATGAATGGCATGCGTCATATTGTCAGCCATTTCGTGAACTGCAGTATGAATGGCATGCGTCATATTGTTAGCAGAACTATGCATGTAGTATCCAGTTTAATTAATTTGCAATCAAAATTACGCAGACCTTCTTCAAAATGTATTATTGGGGTATCAACGAAGTCATCTCGGCCCTGTACTTGGATACAATATCAAAAACAGTACTTGAAATATAACAGATTCCCAACTGTGTAAGCAAAGCCGTCACTGAGGCTTCCTTATCAATAGTCCTACGATTTAATGTGTACAGAGATTTTATTTTCAGATAACACCTGTCATCACGACGGACACTCGAACACGTATCCCCAGCTTATCGATAAGATAATTAATATCCCGACCAATTATGTGAACAATTCGGAAGTTGCAAGTCCTTACAAGTAACGGGGCTTACGAAACCACGCACAGAATCATTTGTCCAAAACCGAGATTTTGTTACCGTAACGTCAACCGTGGACCATGAGTAATAATCGAAATTTAAATTCAACCAATAAATTCATTTGATGTTTCTCCGTATTAAGAGGTTTTTAGATTGCATTTATTTTCTTTTAGTGACGGCTATTGTTGCAATGATAGGTGAAGATAACGAACAGTGATCAATCTCAAGTTCTTTATTATGTCTGTAGAATGAATATCGGTTTTCGGATCTTAGTTCACGAGTCGAATCCGGTCTGTGTAAATCTCGCTTTCTGATGAGAAAGCTCGATACATACTGAAATGCAATGATTAAGGTTAACTTGCTTGACAAAGATTCGAACCAGTAGTCATTACATTGAAAATTATGCCTACCGCTAGATTATTGATAGATTTAAGAATTACGTTCAAATATGCTTTGAATCAGGATCATCGACAAATGTGGGATTTAACGGATTAAAATCGCAAGGCACAGTCTTATCTTCCCTCGTCTGAAATCCTCAGTTGAACGTACGAAATCCATGGAGCGATTGATGTTGTCTGGTGCTTGTTTGATCGGCAATAAATCAAACGTACCAGGGAATCAGACAGACTGTTAGGTGACCAAAATATGTCCAACGCCCTGGTGGGGAATACGGTCATTTGATCAATCATAGCTCTTTTAATTCTTTTCAAGTTTTTTATTTGAATTTTTTTTTCTGTTTCTGATTTGCGAAATTTGTTGATAAATCGCATATCATAATTATCTACACATCTCGAAAAAAAAAAAAGAACTATATGATAATGTGTGTTATTATGTTCAGGTGTCCGTGTTTGCATGTATTCTTCTGAAAAGCGAGCAGGCCTGTTGTTTAAATGTACAGCAAACAAACTCGGAGGGCACTTGCAGAGGAAAGCCTTGTTCACTTAGAAACAGAATTATTCCAAATTAGTCAAATAAACTATAGATGTCAAGTGTACTACCTATTTAGCAGATAACTATCACACTTGTATATAATTCATACGTCTGAATTTTTAGACAGAGATTGATGGATTCATGATAATCGAATGTCCCAGGGTACAGAAAAATCTAGAATCAGCAAATATTTAAGTACCAGTAATTGAAACCTTAACTTCTTAATTTACATTAAACGGATAGGGTGTTAACATTTTTTTTTAAAAAACGTCCACCTTTGACATTTCATGCATGCGGTCGCTTTGATTAGATTTACTATGTGGACATACAGGTGTGGTCCCTCTCGATATTACACGAAGTTGAATTCGGTAGATTCCCAATAGATGTAAATAGAACACTTAATACACCAATGAGTACCATTTATTCCTATACTATATCAGTACAATGTATCTGTTTATTTTAGTACAACGTATCCGTTTCTTGTATTGTCAATATTGTGAATTACGTCTCATAAATCGCATATATTATGTAGTTTAATAATCATTAAACAGTTTTGATTGCACTGTACATGAATACCATGTAAATTAGTTCGTTAAGTAAACTCCCCCTAAACATAAGAAAGTAACAGCTGTGAATTTCAAACTAACTAAATAAAGAGCATCTATATAAATTTAATTGGTGTCCTGCAGGGTTTGCCTCTATGTCTGTACCTGTTTATGTCGCTGAAGCAGCACCCTCCCACATCCGTGGATCTCTAGTCACCGTCAACCAGCTCTTCATTACAATTGGTATCCTATTGTCCAGTATCATTGCCGGGGCTTTTAGCCAAGACAAAGAAAACGGATGGAGGTAGGTTGCACAATAAAATAATATCGATAAATTTTCCTCAGTACTTTCCGAATTAAGTGAAATGTTGTGATGTGTACATTGAAGATACAACCATAATTTACTTTTGTTGTTGCTTTGTTCAAGTTTTCAAGTTTTATACGCCCATATTTAAACGGGACGTATTTGGTACAGCGATGTCTGTGCGCCCGCCCATCCTTCCGTCCGTTCAGGGTTTCCTGTTTCTGTCATATATTAAAGTGAAACTTGCTGTGTAGCTTCTACTGGGGTTGCTCTAAATCATCTTGCAATTTTAATCGATTTCGATCGCCCTTGTAAGAGTTTTGTCACTTTATTTGAATTTAATGTTATATGGAGGGTACATGATTAGTCCCTCTGATTTCAAGTGAGGGCCTTATTTTACATGATATTTGTATAGGTATTGAAAAATTGATTGGACTTGACTTTTTATTCATACGATACAAAAGAAATTATACTACAGCTTGATGATGAAGGATAATATCTTAAGTAAAGTTTTACAACTCACGACTTAGAAAAACACCCCACATAAGCTTGTGATGGGTATATCATATACCGTTTCCCAAACATTTGTTAAAACTCCTGCTATCAGGATATCAAAACATTAGTATAACGAACATTAGATTGTAACTATATTACAACATATAGTCAAAATTGAATGCCCATTATACGTACACTTCTACCAATTCTTTTTTTAACCATATTTAAGGTATATGTTAGGGATCGCTGGTGTGCCCAGTGTTATCCAGTTTTTCGGATTCCTATTTTTGCCGGAGAGTCCGAGGTGGCTCGTGGGGCAGGGCAGATTGGAAGAGGCCAGGAAAAATCTCAAGAAGATCAGGAACCTGGACAATGTGGATGTAGAAATGGCAGAGATAGAGAAATCGGTGGAGGAAACTAGGGAACAAAATAAGTATAGTAAGTTTCCGTGTCAAGTCCCGGCACTGTGTCGGTCGCTAAGAATGCGTCCTTAGTAAGAAAACGACGCAATATAAAAGGGTTCATAATAATCATTGCAATTTTACCATTTATACTAGAACAGTACTTATTGACTAAATTTATTCAGGACTTATGTACAAGTCAATATACAGTGCAGTAAGCAGTACAGATGCCATTTCATTTTTAAAACTGAACCTGAAATTTTGATGTTTTTAGACATGTTCCAGTGTTTCGTTCTGATGGTGAAGACGCAGCCCGTCAGACGGGCATTAATCCTAGGATGTCTTCTTCAGTTTTTCCAGCAGCTTTGTGGAATTAACACTGTCATGTGAGATACATTATAACAAGCGCTATATGAATTTAAGTAGTTCGATTTCAGGAGTACATGTATAGCTTGTTTGTACTGTATATAAACATTGGTAAATGTGTCTATAACTGCCTCCTGAACTTTACTTCAATGGTTGGCTTTTCAAAAAGAATGTAATATATGTATAATCTAAAAATCAATACACTGTAGCCTGGAGGGGTAGAAAGATTGACGACTACACAATCGAACATGCACGGCTTGTTTCTATATATAGATACTACAGTGGGAGTATTCTCCGGGTGTCCGGTTTCCCCTCCAGCCTGGCTATCTGGCTGTCCTGTATTCCGTTCTCCGTTAACTTCCTGTGTACGTTTATCGGTGTCTACGCCGTGGAGAAGGCTGGTAGACGGGTCCTCACGCTGCTTAGTTTTGTAGGTAGGTGTGTTCTTACTGTTAGCAGATTTGTTTTCACATCTTTGGTATGAAGTCTATGATCATTTACAAACACAGCACTTAGCACGGCTGTTATCAGACACATAGAACTGGAAACCGGGTAATGTAACGTGAATGTAACAGACACGGATCTTCATTGATTTCCATACCATAGAAATGTATTCACAATAATATAATATATATTGTATTACTTCACAGGTATCATTATTGCGCTGGTCGTACTGGGTACCGGGTTCTATCTGGCTGAACACAACTCTCCTCGCATCAGCCATCATTTGGACAATTATTCCCACTGCCATCTTAAATACGAGTAAGAATCCATCGTGTAGCCGAGTTTTGATTTTTATTAGTTTGGCCTATTTCGGTTATTTCCAAAGATATGCCTACATTTTTAAATAAATGATAAATTTAAGTATATCAGTATATACATATACATCTTATAGATAAATGAATATGAGTTCACCAACATTTTATCCATCGAAATCATATGGAGTGCCAAATTAGCATAAACTCAAATAATTGAAGATATCTTAAATTATTAATTCATTTGATGCGCGCAAGAATCCAATTTAAAGACATCTTCAAATAATTTATGTCTATTGAGCGCATTGATTGAATTGTTGATAGCAGTAATTATTCTCTTGAACTATATAATGCGCACTTTAATTGAATTGTTGTTCTCTTACAAAAAAAATCCTTGAATTGATGTGCGCTACAATTCAATTAAAGAGAGCGATGATTCTGATTAATGCACGCATCAATTCAATTAATGTGCGCAATGATTAAATTATTGCTCTTTTCACTTGAATTTTAGAGCGCATCTATTCAATTAATGCGCGCAATAAATTGCCAATAATTCAGTTATAATTCCACCACATTGATGCGCCCGTCAATTGAATTCAGTGGTGAGAGCAACAATTGAATTGATGTGCGCATTGAATTAACCATTGCTCTCAAATAAATATTGCTTCAAATGATTAAAGATATCTTCATTTATATGAGTATATGTTATTTGATGCTCCATAAAAATTAACGGTATACTTTGAAGGCCCAAATGCGCCACCACCCCCCCCCCCCACCACTCCCAAAAAACCAACAACAAAACGGCCATACGATACATCGTATTATAGTGCAAAACACGTTTAACGACGTCTTCTACATTTATATTTCATTTTAACAAAACGTTTTCATATTGAAAAAAAAAAGAAAAAGATTCGCAACGAGTTCTTTCAAGCATAAAAATCGAAAATATGTCCCGACATTTGGTTTCCTTTCAGTCACTGTACCGGATGTATAAAAGATGACAAATGCGGGTTTTGTTGGGAGGAGGGAAAGGAACTTAGCACGGGATGGTGCCTCCATGTAAACACAAAACACCCAGAACGGTATGCCGAACCCGAGAACAATACTATCACGCAGTACAACGAAACACTGTGTAACAAAACGAACTATGACACCCAGCAATTCGACTGGGCAAACGACTTCTGTCCCACAGACTATTCCTGGATGTCCGTCCTAGGACTGGCACTGTTCGTTATTGCATTTGCTCCCGGTTCGTATGCCTAGAAGATGTTTTTTTTCTTCATTGTATAATTATCCTTGGTTCAGAACATGTCATGTTATTAGTAAAATATGTTATTAGTATAATATATCAGATAAACAAGAATATAACATAAATACTTGAGAGTATAGGTATAGTTAGTGTGATGGTATAACCATATTGAATCATTGATTGAGGGATGAAGTTATAACCGTATGTGCATGTCCAAAAGGTTAAAAAAGAAGTAATATATCAAAATCTGATTACCAGTGAAGAATACATGTTCTCGTATGTTTCTTACATCAGGCCTTGGTCCCAATCCGTGGACCATTAATTCGGAGATTTACCCTCTCTGGGCCCGGGGGACGGGCACGTCACTGGCTACGTGTGTTAACTGGATTGGGAACCTCATAGTCTCATTCACCTTTCTCATACTGTTAAAGAATATAACAACATACGGTAAGTAGGCGCATTTTCTCCATCCATTGCGAAAGAATATGGCATGAGTAAATTTCATCGCTCTGCCATATATATGGCGAAATAAATGTTAATGTTTTTAATGTATAACATCAAATTACCATACTTGTTCGTGTCACAATATCGGTAAGTTTGGTGAGACACCATTATATCAGTGTCACAATATCGGTAAGTTTGATCACATAGCGTTATATCAGTGTCACAATATCGGTAAGTTTGATGAGACACCATTATATCAGTGTCACAATATCGGTAAGTTTGATCACATAGCGTTATATCTGTGTCACAATATCGGTAAGTTTGGTGAGACACCGTTATATCAGTGTCACAATATCGGTAAGTTTGATCACATAGCGTTATATCAGTGTCACAATATCGGTAAGTTTGATGAGACACCATTATATCAGTGTCACAATATCGGTAAATTTGATGAGACACCATTATATCAGTGTCACAATATCGGTACGTTTGATGAGACACCATTATATCAGTGTCACAATATCGGTAAGTTTGGTGAGACACCATTATATCAGTGTCACAATATCGGTAAGTTTGATCACATAGAGTTATATTTGTGTCACAATATCGGTAAGTTTGGTGAGACACCGTTATATCAGTGTCACAATATCGGTAAGTTTGGTGAGACACCATTATATCAGTGTCACAATATCGGTAAGTTTGATGAGACACCGTTATATCAGTGTCACAATATCGGTAAATTTGATCACATAGCGTTATATCAGTGTCACAATATCGGTAAGTTTGGTGAGACACCGTTATATCAGTGTCACAATATCGGTAAGTTTGGTGAGACACCGTTATATCAGTGTCACAATATCGGTAAGTTTGGTGAGACACCATTATATCAGTGTCACAATATCGGTAAGTTTGATGAGACACCATTATATCAGTGTCACAATATCGGCAAATTTGATTGTTGTGTCATATTTATATTATTTGATGATGTTGTATGGGACAGGGTTTAAAGTTACAGAATATGTAAGGCATTATAGGTAGAGTTTGATCACTATAAACGTTATAACGTCTGTATTGCAATATCGACAAACATCGCTGTACAACATGTAAGTTTAACGTGGATCACTCTACTCTATCTGCTGAACAATCTATAGTGAAGTGTAATCGCTATATTGATGTCGATGTAATCACTGTCATGATATCTATACTGCAATAGCTGTATGTTTGATCACCGTTAAGGTATTTCTGTATTACGACATAAATTAAGATATTACTTCGTTTCCCTGATCAGGATATAGGGCCCACGGCGGGTGTGACCGGTCGACAGGGGATGCTTACTCATCCTAGGCAACTGATCCCCCCACCTGTTATATGCAAGGGTCCGTGTTTGTCCAACCCTTAATTTTGTATTCTTTATAAAGTCATGAGATTGATCATTGTTCGTTATCTTCACCTTTCACCATGATAAACTGTATCTGACTGTATTACTATATTGGTAAAGTTCGATATCTAAATACATTATATCTCTGTTACAATATCTGTTAGTTTCAGATCACGATATCTAAATACATTATATCTCTGTTACAATATCAGTTAGTTTCAGATCACGATATCTAAATACATTATATCTCTGTTACAATATCGGTTAGTTTCAGATCACGATATCTAAATACATTATATCTCTGTTACAATATCGGTTAGTTTCAGATCACGATATCTAAATACATTATATCTCTGTTACAATATCGGTAAGTTTCAGATCACGATGTCTGTATTACATAATCAGTACAACTCGGTATCATAATATCAATATCACATGTACATGTCGGGTAGTTTGATCACTGCCATGATAGTTTACTGGTAAAATTTGATATCATGGTCGTATTATACCTGTATTACAACATAGGTTAGTGTAATCGCTGCACCTTATTCCTTACTTACACCTGCTTACCCATTGTGGACTCTCGGGCAATATCCCCTTTCTATGGTATCTAGATCCTCACATTCTAACTCAGGTTGTCACACTTGATAGTGACAGTGTACTGCTTTCACTATAAATGTGAATCCATGTCACGTGATAATAACACTAATCTCACTATAAATGTGAATCCATGACACGTGATAATAACACTAATCTCACTTTAATTGTGAATTCTCGACAAGTAATAATACATGTAATACTAATTTCACTTTCATTATGAATACTTCCCACGTGATGATGACACTGACCTCACTCTTATTATATGTGAATCCTTGACACGGGTTGGTGGAACTTTCACTTTCATTGTGAAACCTTGGCACGTGATGATGACACTAACCTCGCTCTCATTGTGAATCTTTGACACGTGATGATGGCACTACTTTCACTTTCATTGTGAATCCTTGACACGTGATGATGACACTACTTTCACTATCATTGTGAAACCTTGACACGTGCTGATGACACTACTTCCACTATCCTTGTGAATACTTCCCACGTGATGATGACACTAACCTCGCTCTCATTGTGAATCTTTGACACGTGATGATGGCACTACTTTCACTTTCATTGTGAATCCTCGACACGTGATGATGACACTATTTTCACTATCACTCAGAATGATGTCACTACTTTCACTATCACTTAGAATGATGTCACTACTTTCACTATCATATTGCACTCTCATTATCATTGTGAATCCTTGACACATGATGGTGTCATACTCTCTGGATTTCTCGATCTGTTATGTTGGTTAATTAGTCTGTTATTTCCGAAATACTAGCCCCTTCACTTTTTATTTTATTCGTACACTATATCATTAACCTAATAATGCATGCATGTCGACGTGAAGGGTGCACATTATTCTCTTTAGAGAAATGGACACTTCCTAAAGAGAATAGGTGCACTTGTCAGGGAGAATTTGTCACGAACTCAGCATCATCAGATGTCCACATGCATACCTAACAATAGTAAGGTTGAAGAATAATTGGTCAGCTTCGCTTAATATGTCACACTTAAAAATGTCCTATCTTATAATGACCATGGTCCGTATTCAATTTCAAGGCCAAACGAAGTCATCGTTATCGCGACATCGTAAACAAAATACTGCAATTCATCTCGTTAGAACAGTTTAATAACCTCCGTAGGAGAATCACAACAGAATTAATGGATTTTTTATCACCATTTGGTAGAGTGATTATATAAAAATAAAACACTGTCCTATAAAACGTTATAGCATTGTACTCTCTTTGATAATAAAAAAAACAACTTTGCACCATCAGTCCTCTAATGGAGTCAATAGTAGGTATTTTTCAAGTTATTTATAAATACAATGGTCGTCACCGTCCTGTCGTATAGAGGGCGCTATTGCTGAGTATATAATGCTGCACAGCCGCACTTGTGAAAGTAGCGTTACGTTTAAAAGTCCCAACCGTAAAACCTGCGGACCGTGTAATTAGTTGTTTATTCGATTACAACATTCAACCAATCTTAGTTTGATTTCCTAATAGATAGCTTAAGATTAAATTTTGCAAAACGCTCCATACACATTTTGGTCCATGCAAGACATTTCTTTCTTTCCAATTCATATCAGAGGTTCTGATGCTTTGATAATGTTTTGCCGTAACATGATTGAAGTTCCCTTTGAAGGATATCGTAAGATTTTGAGTCAAACATCCTAATTGACCATGTTTATAGAGTAGCCCCTTTAAGGAGGAATGCTACATCAGAATTTGATGTGGAAGATATGTACAACAATATTTTGAAAATGAACACTTTCAGATCTACTTAATATAGTCCGAAAATGCATTTTTAATAGAATGTAATCTGAAAAAAATTAAAAGTGCTGCTGGACTCGAACCCACGATCTACGGATCAGCCATGGTCGGTAACTCACGGTCGGCCTCATTGTGTCTGTGGGTTAAGCAGCAATGCAGCTCAGCAGTTGACATGCCAACCTCTGAGCTACTCAATCAGTCAAATAAATCTAAAAGGAATACACAGATATTGCCGATATCTATATTTTCATTCATGTTTTATAAGACAGTCAGACATTGTGACGATGTAGTATACCTTCTTAATTCCCTAGAAAAATCCGTACAGCTTCTTTCTTTTTAAAAATCGTTTTAATTGATAGGGTACTCTGTTAAACAGCTGTTAAACATCATAATTTGAGTGAAATCTCTGTTTATTAGGGTGAGATCGTTCCTCAAGGTGTAAATGTACCCCACCCCCCCAAATAGTACTTCACATAAAATAAGCTGCACTGACTTGTAAATGCTTTAATATTGATTTTAAAAACATATTTTATAAAAAAAAAAAAAAAAAAAAAATACATGATAACAAGTCTTTGCAAAAATAAATTTAATGACCATAGTATTGCTTCGCGGACAAAAATTACTGCAAGTTTTAGTCTATGTATTGATGAATGTACTTTCTTGAAATGCACATTCATATCACAGATGTATCAATCATTTGAATGGGTAAGGATTATTTTCGTGCATGCTCATCTCTAAATGCTATTTTAAATATAGAAAGGTTTTAGACATGTTTGGAAATTATCAATTCGGCAGATACCATCACTTTAAGTTTCTATCCGCGGTAGCATTAATTTTGTATTTCGAGCAGACTACTGTTTGGTATTTTATAATGATTAGTTTGATTACCCAGTACTTTAAAAAAAAATTGTGAGTGTATTGAATAAAATTCTTACCTCAGACTCTAATGTTTCAAGATCGGAGAATTTTAAATTCACCTGTTCGATCATGCAATCTGTCCAGAGGTCGTTATTAGTTAAAACAGTTCTATGATAATACATGACCTCCACCCCCTAAATGAAGCTGTTTGATCACCACGTTCGCAACATGTGACACAGGTGCTCGTTAAGGAAACTTGATCACGGCACTGTTCACGTGCCAGGAAGGTGCACACGGAATAAAACATTCGATATAATTTCCTTCGTGGGATTTTTTTTTAACATTGAGATTTCTTTTAAAATTAAAATCGTTAGATTACACTTTAAGACTTTTTAAAAAGCAAAATAGTAAAATAATTATTTTCAGTACATGTAGCAGTCTTGAATGAATCATGCCTATATTAAGCTTGTTGTATTCTATGTACATGTTTGATGAAGTAATGTAAATTTCATATTAAATATACATCATCATTTGTATGGAAGGTGATTATTTTCATGCTCATTTCTAAATGTTATTCTGAAAATAGGAAGGTTTTAGACATGTTTAGAAATGATAGATTTGACAGATACCATAACTTTGAAGTTATTGTCGAGTAGTATTAGTTGCTTATTTCGAACAGAATACCGTTTGGTATTTTATAATAATTAGATTGAGTCTCCAGTACTTTTTTAAGGTGATCATATTGAATAACAATCTTACCTCGGACTCTGATGTTTCAAGATAGGAGAATTTTAAATTCACCTGTTCGATCATGCAATCCGTCCAGAGACCATTGGTCGTCGTTTGTTAAAACAGTTCTATGATAATACATGACCTCCACCCCCTAAATGAAGCTGTTTGATCACCACGTTCGCAACATGTGACACAGGTGCTCGTTAAGGAAACTTGATCACGGCACTGTTCACGTGCCAGGAAGGTGCACACGGAATAAAACATTCGATATAATTTCCTTCGTGGGATTTTTTTTTTGTTGTTGTTGATTTTTTTTTTTTTTTTTTTTTTTTGTTGATTTTGAGATATCTTTTAAAATTGAATTCATTAATTTTGTACTTTTAGACCCTTTCTTAAAGCAAAATAATTATTTTGAATACGTGCAGCAGTCTTGAGTGAATAGATAGATGCTCATTAGCAACAGACCCACGTTACCGGATCCAATCACAAAGCAAATTTCTCTCTTGTCCGTTTTCGATGTCTCATTCACTCGGTGTCTCTGACAGTGCATGTCCTATAAAGAATGACGTAAACCTACATGAAATATATAGGTCATCACACTTTTTAAGATGCGAGACATACATAAACAGAATCATAATTATATCAACGTCAGAAAATTGCAATTTTCCTTTAACAGCATTATCAAAATTTCACAAAAACTGGTTTAAACGATATCATAGTATTTATAACAATTTCATGAAACTGTTTCTTTACAAAAATATACAAAATGACTGTAAAAAATAAAGGAAATATATTGCATAATGGACTTGATAAAGAAATCAATAAAAACAAAGTTATTGCCTTTGGATTCAATACTTTGAAACATAGCATTGATTATCCATCTGTAACTTAGACTTTTGAAATATTTTAGTTTTAACAAAAGACTAAAAAGAAAATAATATCTTCGTATGATGCATAAATCTATATAAATCATTGATTTGCAAAATCTGATGACATCACAAGTGGGTGAAATTACTTTAACAGTTTTTAACAGTAACGACTAGTGATATATTTACATGTCCAACTATTTCTAACGCAGAAAATTTTAACTCTGGGTCAATTTGTTTTACACAATCTAATTCCAGATTTGAACTACTTCTTTGTTTCTCATGCCATGCACTTTAAAACAGGACTTGAGCTAAACTGCTTTACAATTTGTTTCATCCCAAACTAGAAGATTCTTGATCGCTAACCATCGTAGATCTGTCCGTAACCTCGTCTGAAACATTGCCAGGCATTACATTATAATAATTTACAAAAGACAGATAATTATGCACACAATCTTGAAACTGTCGACTATTTAAATGGCAAAAGTTTTGTACGCACTTGCTAATTGACAACAATCCTTACTTTTCTCCAAATCTATCAAAAGTTATTCGATAGGGAAGAAAACCTTATCAAGGTAAAGTTTTTAATCATTTTAGGATTAAATATATCGTACTGAAAATGGTAGGCTCATACAACACCTCCGGATAACGTTCTCCGACGTCTGTCCGCCACACCATGATGGAAATTTCTTACTATAAGAGATATGACGTTGGTATTTAGCATGTGCATTCCGTGCGTGTAAAATTCACACGATTTTACTTTACATGATATCTTCTAATTTACCTACGAATACTTCCAGGTACGTTTTATCTATTCTGTGGAATCTCGTTTCTGGGGATGTCGATCCTCTTCTTCATTTTACCGGAAACCAAAAACAAGACGCTGGAGGAGGTGGAAGAACTCTTCATGTCTAAGGAGTACAAGGCCAAGAGGGACCAAGAACAGAAGAAAAAGTACGCCATAGACAACAACGGCTATTCGGAGGAAAATTCCAAAATGTAGCGGAACCGGAAATTTCTAGACCAGAAATCCGGGTTAAGCCATTCATCTACGTAATCTTTCGGTCTGTTGATGAATGTTTGCTTTAAGATATAGACTCATCTTATACTTTTAACAACTGAGAATTTTAAAGTACTGCATATACAGTGTATATAGTGCTATAACAGTGTTTCCTTTCCATCAGGACAATTGTGTTAAACCGTATCCACAACAAACTGTCAAGAAATTATTGTTCTATATAGGTCTAATAGTGTGCCTGCATTTTATTGTGTTTTAACGTGAATCAAAATTGAATTGTACATGTATATACAAGTTGACGAAATTTCTTTACATTTTACTTGTCAATCTGCTGTACAAAGCTCATAATTAGTGTGATATGAAGCATAATCGCCCATGACTATGTAGATACATGTATATACATAGGTAATACATAGGTAATCCATAATAGTTGTAAACATGCCTGTATGATAGACGGATCGACATGTATATAGTCAAACGGTTTCTTTTGTTATAGATTTGAAAATGTATATAAGTTATATATTGTGCAATTTTACATTAAATATATATACATGATTGAACTGTAGTTTTGTGTTTCCTGACCATTGTCGTATCAATTTGTAAAACGACACAGGCCTGTAGGAATTGGTTGGCAGTCCGTGCCCAAGTACCCCCACTATACACAAAGATGGAACGCCGTCGTCAATAGTTACTGTGTCCAATCAGGGGGCGAAACTACCTGTAAGCTAAATCGTAGTTGCGTACACGTAAACCCCATAAATAACGTATAGATTATGGTGTTCTACTAAAATTTATATTTCAACAGTTGAAACAACGTGGTAATATCTAGTATCAGTTTTAGTGTTCCAGATTTTAAAAACACGCGTGATTTATTTTTGCTGTGAATATTTTCCCTGGTGGTTATATATATTTCGAAAATGTCACATAATGGAAAAAAGAAAAGAAAAAGAAACTTTGCCCTAACTCGATATTATGAAAGAAAAGGGTACAGACCGGGGGTTGGGGGTGAATAAATATTAACAAACCCATGTGGTGCAGTTCATTGATACAGTTTTCCCCAAGAGGTGTGATAACTTATAACACACCAGCATCTCAAGGATCATTGATAGGATGACTATCAATCAGGGATTACTATATTGTCAAGTTAGAAACCGATGTCTTCCAAATATATGCTGAAATTATGTACATCTGCAAAGTCGATCACAAGCATTAAAAAAAAAAATAAGTGGACAAAGTATGTGTAGATGAACCTTGATGGGAAAATTTTACCTATTTCTTTTGAAGATACTTTTTTCGATCAAAAATAACAAAAGGCAACTAGAATCGTTTTTAAACCTAAAGAGGAGGTGTGGGGTATTTACGTTTTAGCTCACATGAGCTGAAAGCTGAATGAGCTATTCTGATCACTTTTTGTGCGGCGTCAGTCTGTCCGTCTGTAAACTTTTAACATTTTCGACTTCTTCTCCAGAACCACAGGGCTAATTGATCAATGTTCAAATGAAGTAACGCACCCCTTTTTAAGTGGAGATAATCAAGAATTAATAAAAATTTTGTGGCATTAAAAAAAATCTTCTCAAGAACCACTAAGCCAATTTCAATCAAAATTGGCACAAATCATCCTTGGATGAAGGGGATTCACGTTTGTTCAAATGAAGGGTCATATTTCCCCCAATGAGGAAATAATCAAGGAAAGGCATAATTAGGGTGGAGGTCATTTTAAAAATCTACTTAATAACCACTATGCTAGAAATATTATTCAAAGTTGGGCTTTCATATTTTGTATAAGATTCTTATGCCAAGAAACCTTATTTGATGCCATGATGTTTGACCTAGTAAAGCTCATTATTACATCTGTAAAACTGTATTTTAAACGAACTTGGCATTATTTCCACTTTTGGTAATCGTACTTATACTCCAACTGCCCTTTTAAAAGATGACATTCTTCAAAACCATGCTTCAGTTTTACACACATTTAATATCCCAGTCAATGGGTCGAATAAATATGAGTTAACGTACCTATACTGGATTCCTAAACTACATAAGAACCCTTACAAACAAAGATACATTGCTGGATCCAGTAAGTGCTCTACCAAGCCCTATCTTTGCTCCTCACGAAAATATTAACAGCTGTGAAGGAGAAACTTCAAACTTACAGTGCGACTTCATATGCCAGAAGTGTAAATCAAATGTGGATTCCAAAAAATTCTAAAGAACTTTTAGTAAACTTGATATCGCAAAACTTATCTTAAATCAACAACATCAAAACGTATGACTTTTCAACACTTTACACGACCATTCCTCACGATAAATTAAAGACTAGACTTTTTGACATAATAGACAATTGCTTCTTCAACAAAAATGGAAAACGCAAATATTCATATCTAGTGATCAGTCATCCAAAAAATTGCCTTGTTCAACACCACTCTGATTCCATGCCCAAGTACTCTGAAGACGAAATAAAAAAAAATATCCTGGAGTTCCTCATTGACAATATCTACGTGGTCTTTGGTGATCAGGTCTTGGTACAGTCTGTTGGAATTCCCATGGGCACGAATTGTGCTCCTTTGTTAGCTGACCTGTTTTTATATTGATATGAAGCAGAATTTATTCAAAAACCTCTACGTGAGAAGAAAAAATATCTTGCTGTGGTCTTCAATTCGAAATTTAAATATATCGACGACGTTTTATCTATTAACAATAATAACTTTCATTCATATGGATAAAAGACACCACAGGGTCGTCCACTTCTTCTTCATATTTAGATATTTTATTGAAAGTAGATACTAACGGCAAACTAACAACTCAACTTTATGACAAACGGGATGATTTCAGCTTCTTCGTCGTCAGCTTCCCATATTTATGTAGCAACATTCCATTATCACTTGCATATGGTTTTTATATTTTTCAACTGATTCGATACGCAATGGTCAGTTTTTAAATCGAGGCAGGCTACTGACAAACAAGTTGATGGTGCAGGGGTTCCAACAGTCTCGTTTAAAGTCAGCATTTCGCAAATTCTATGGTCGTTATAACGATCTAGTTCGTCAATACAACCTATCATAGGGTCAAATGCTGTCTGCCGTGTTTTATAGCGATTGACAGACCGTTCTTGACACACTGATTTTGACTACAGATAATTCCGTTTACCTGATCAAGATATAGGACTCACAGCGGGTGTGACCGGTTGACATGGGATACTTACTCCTCCTAGGCACCTGATCCCACCTCTGGTGTGTCCACGGATCTGTGTTTGCCCAACTCTCTACTTTGTATTGCTTATAGGAGGTATGAGATTGATCACTGTTCGTTGTCTTCACCTTTCTTGAGACCTTCCTCGGAGTTTAATCTAAATTTTAAACTTCAAAACTTTAATCTAAAGTTTGACCTTTCTTTTTGCTACCAAAGATTTTGACGTTGTAACCTTCATCTTGGATTCTGATTGACTTTTAAGAAAAATTAACTGAGGCAATATCCTCTGAACTGTTTAAGGTAGGGATCCCATGTGTTGTATATAGATTCCATATGGAAAGACCTTTAGTTACATTTGATACATTGATTTGTTTTACGTTGTGGCATTGTACCATGATTATGTCGTGACCCTAGCTAGGCTAAAACCAGAGTATGGGGTCAATTTTTTTTTCCATTGGAATAAAGATTGCAAAAAAAATCTTTTAAAAAAATGAGTAACTGAACAACAGCAGGGCAAAGGTGATTCATGTGAGCGATGTGGCCCATAGGCCTCTTGTTTAATTTTTTTCCTACTTCTGTTGAAGATTTTTTTTCCTATCATAAAAAATAAAAAGGCACGTAGAATCGTGTTTAACATTGGAGAGGACGCAAGGGGCGTTAACTGTCTCCCAAAATAGCATGGAGGGGGGGGGGGGGATACGATGCCACCCCCTCCCAACCACACATGCACGTATGTAGAGAAAGGTACAACAGACCCCCCCCCCCCTTCGGACTTTGCAAAGTACATAACATCGCGATAATCAGGATTTATGAAAACGAATCGAGTTATTACATTTGTGCACTTACTAAGGAATGAGGTCAGAACCAAATCACAAAATTATAACGAAGTGAATTGTATTGAAGGTTTTCAAACGAATGTTTAATATCTTATCACCAGTGATGGACATCATAATTTTGTCTACTGGTACTGCATTGTCATAAAGTAATTGACTTTTATATAGTTTAGACTGCCACCGTCTCGTCTTTGTTCAGCATTTTAAAGTAAATACTAGAGCAAAGCTCGTTGCAAAGCAACGAGAGGTCTTCCGTCGGAGCTGTGTGACATAAAAACCTTGAACTTGACCATATGTCCTTGGGTCAGGTCCTAATGCAGCCTCAGTTAACATGAGAATCTGTTGTAAGTATGAAATCTAAATGTTTCTTCATTACTTGATATGGCCAGGACAGGGTTTGTATTTTCTAAAAAGTGAACTTGACAATGTGACCATGGGTCAAGGCCAGGACATATTCTTTGATCACATGGAAACTTTTTATCAGTATTAATTTTAAAAAATTGCCATTAGTAAGATATATTAAGACTCTAATCAATTTTTAAACCTTTAGAAATAATGCAAATGACCTTACATCAAGAATATTCATGTTATGGTCATTAATAATCTTTATGTGAAGAATGAGCTTACGGTGTATTTTTAAAATTAAATGACATTTGATACAGGAACCGTACATGAGTATGTGTGTGTGTGGGATCTAACTTTCGCTTTCTTTCCCTCTTAATATGTTATACGTAACATCACCCCGGGAAAAATTATTTGAAATACTTATCCAGTGATTTTACAAAAGGCGAATACAAGTTAAGTTTTTAGAAAGAAAATAATCAACTGTGACAGGAAGATAAGTACTGTAACGATATAAGTAGTTTGGCTACGCTGGCGATTTTGACTTCTCGTTTGTAATTATGAAATAGTTTGAGAATTTAATATGTATCATTGAAATGAAGCTATAAAGGTGTACTATAAATTTTTATCGTTAGGTGTTTAATAAATTTATACTACTCAAGTACACGCGTGTATGATCTCATTCCACGAATCAGTCTTTTGAGGCGCGCGTGTATGTGTGATTAAATTCTTTCAGCATTTAACTTTCCAGTCCCAATAATGAAGAAAAAATTACTATTTAAATTTATGAAATTTATGGCTCAGGACATACAATAAAGGTTTATAACTGTTACCAATATTTTATCATACAACAAAATTATGATAGCATAATATTCAGACTGATGAGAATAATTCATCGAGTTTGAATTATTTATACATACAAATCAAATAAATTGCTCTCAAATCTTGAATATTTTATTAAACTTTAATATCTATCTGCGTAAATACATGTAGGTATATTATGTACACAGTGCGCACAGAAGTCGCGTAAGAATTTCACGCCAAGGGCACGTGCCGAAGTTACATAATTTGGACCAGGAGTTCTGTATCAATGTTTAATCAAAGTCATTGTTTTTAAACAATAAAACAACAAATCATTTGAAATGAGACTGGTAGGCCATGGGTTTCTGAATATTCTATACGCATGTTTAGATTTGGTTTAATCATGATTATAAACTATTGGTTTCAAAACATGTTCAGAAATAATTCGTTATGTTTGTAAAATGTATCCATTTTCTTTTTCATAACGAAGAATTTGAGTAAAGCTTGTGTGTTCAGTTAAAGTAGTGTGAAATCACAGATCGCTAGTCCAGCAGCGATGAATAACATAAAGTCACCTAGCAAAATCAGGCACGGTATCATCGCAAGAAAAAGTCAACCAGCAAAATCAGATAAAGTATCATAGCAACATAAAGTCAACCAACAAAATCAGATAAAGTATCATCGCAACATAAAGTCAACCAGCAAAATCAGATAAAGTATCATCGCAACATAAAGTCAACCAGCAAAATCAGATAAAGTATCATCGCAAGATAAAGTCAACCAGCAAAATCAGATAAAGTATCATCGCAACATAAAGTCAACCAGCAAAATCAGATAAAGTATCATCGCAAGATAAAGTCAACCAGCAAAATCAGATAAAGTATCATCGCAACATAAAGTCAACCAGCAAAATCAGATAAAGTATCATCGCAACATAAAGTCAACCAGCAAAATCAGATAAAGTATCATCGCAAAATAAAGTCAACCAGCAAAATCAGACATCATCGCAACATAAAGTCAACCAGCAAAATCAGACATCATCGCAACATAAAGTCAACCAGCAAAATCAGACATCATCGCAACATAAAGTCAACCACAAAATCAGATAAAGTATCATCGCAACATAAAGTCCACCAGCAAAATCAGACACGGTATCCTCGCAACATAAAGTTGCTTGACAAAATAGTATAGATCATTCATTCTCTGCTGGAAACAAAACATTCCTCTCTGAGCACACTGCCACAAGTGATTCCTCAAATAAAGGTAATGTTATAGCAATATTACAGCGTAATGGGCATCTCTGATAGGTCATTGTGGGAAAACAAAATATTCCTCTCTGAGGACACAGAGACACTGTCTCAAGTGATTCCCCGAATAAAGGTAATTTTCTGGCAATACTACAGCTGTTGGCAAAACATGATGCTCTCATCTATAGACAGCAAACAGAATTCTAAAATACTAGGAAAACCATTCAGAATGAGGTTATCCAAATCTTTTAAAGGCGTCACATCACAGGTAAAATTTTAAAGGGTTTACAAGGTTTTTACTCAATCATAGAGCGATGAGGTAACTGGCATGTATGCAAACAAAGAAGTTTTAGTCTTGTGTCTTAGATTTCTAGATAGTAGCGAACACCCTGCCGAATTCCTTGACTTGGCAAATATTAGTAGAACTACTGGGGAAGCGATTGCAAATAAACTTACTGAAATATTTCGCTTGCAATTCCAATTGAGAATATGCGAGGGCAAGGTTATGACGGTGCATCAGTCATGACAGTGGAAAAACGAGGATGTCAGGGACAAATTAAGTCTGTACACCATTTAGCTTTGTGCATTCGCTGTCGGAAAGTTTCAGCATGCAAATTCTCCCTTGTGAGGTCCTTAATCAGTGTTAATTTTTGTAAACGCATCATTTGTATGGGAGTTCTTAAAATTTAAATATGCTACGGTATCTAAATTAAACAATGTTTATCAAAACAATTTATGTAAGGGATACAAGACGAAGATGGTCTATTATGTCAGATACGGGACTGGCACGAGCCGCGTAGCGGCGAGTGATCAGTCCCGTATCTGACACAATTGACCATCGGAGTCTTGTATCTTACTTAAAACATTGTTCTATCTAAAAACAAATGCATTTAAAGGCAAAAAACCCACGTACAAATATACATTGGTATAAACAGATATATTTACACCTTTCGTTTCTGATTTGTTTTTAATATTTAATATATTAGGAATTCATAAACTTTAATGGCACACAAGGTAAACTCTTGTCTTTAATTCACAAAAAGACTGTTAGCTCATCATTTCAATTGTCATAATACGATACTCCTCAACACAGGGTTTTGTTCTTCATGGAAAGCGATTCGAATGCTTCTATTGTCTGAAGGCTGTACTCAACAAAACTGGTTTTCTTTTTTGGGTGAATGAGGGTACGTAAAGAGTGTTCGGAAAGAATCTTTTAGAAAAAACAAAACATTGGTTTCCCACATTCGTTTTTGGGAACCCTGATAATATGATACTGACACGTAGGCCTATAACTGGTATAAAAACAGAAGCCGCATCCCTCTTTTAGCATTTAGTCCGGGTGCCTTGAAGAAATGGATTCAGATGATTGAAAAGTACATGAGTTTGCGGTAAGATTATTCATTATTTCTACAAATTCTCCTAAATATATTAAAATATTTATTGCACATTGTTTATTTTGCTTGTTTCATTTTTGTTGCATACAAATTTCTTTTTAATCATTTGTAGCCCCAGCAGTGGAAAATGCAATGCATTTTATCTCAGATTAAAAATCGCTCCTAAAGGGAATGTATGGTACGACGCCCCAGTCGGGGTACATCAACTGCAACAGATTGTGGCCAAAATGTTAAAGAGGCAGGATTTGATGGGTTTTTTTTACAAATCACTCTCTGCGGGCTACTGCCGCTACAAGCCTATATGCTGCGGGTGTTGACGAGCAACTTATAGCGGGAAAAAACTGGTTACAGGTCATCTGTGATTCGCAACTACAAACGCACCTCCGAGGAACAATTACAGAGTGTAAGTGATTTGATTCAGAAACCGTCCACAGTGTCCCCACCGGAGCCGAAGAAAGTGAAGCTCAATGAAAGTGTTTCCTTTGGATCAGAAAAACAAATAAACATCACTGCCGGGATGTAACGGTGAATTTGCGATTTTAATGTGCATGTGTTTAAATGAATGATTGTGACATGGATTTATAACTGTGGTGCCTAAACGATTTCATATACGGTAAAATCGGATTATACATGAAACACTCATTTCGTACAATTTATTGGAATCTTTCCCGCCTTGAATATTGTATTTGATGTATAATAAATATGTTTTCTCGCACAACAAAGAGTGGTCTTTGTTCCTGGTTTTTACTATCAGTCCAGTATTTCTCATAATATTGACCTGCTCTTAATAATACTGGACTATGTTCAGTACAGTATGAAAAATAAAGTACTGTCAAGACAAAGAACTGACGTCACAACAATGTTTTAAAGGGAGCTCGGGTCTTGTGGATTTTAAAGGGAAAACGCGAACTATAACTGAAGGGGGCCTCCAGTTCCATTAAACTGATGCAGCCCCTGGGAGCGAACAGTGTAGTATCACAAGATCCACACAATGTACCCCGAGGCTCAATGACCAGAAGCACAAGCACTGACGTAATGTGACAGGGAGTCCGAAGATGTGACTATGTCCATACTGGAATTTCATCACTCAATTTCTCATTGGGAAAACTTTCGTGAATCTACATGCGCTACTTTCTGACGAGTTTCAAAAGTTCAGACTAGATTTTCACACACACACACAAACCCTGGGTTAGCCAAGATTACATTTATAATTTATGTATAAATAGCAAGAATGGTTCGTGCAACTGTCATTGCCAAACATCATTTAAATGTCGACCTTTTCTTACATAATTCATGCACTTATAATTCCCCGCCTTTTATTTCTCAATGCACCCTCTGTTAACAAAAATCATGCTCCTACATGAGGTGTCAAAACTAAAGCCTTCTCAGTACTAGTCCTCTTGATAAAGTATTCCAATCAAAATTTGAAATGAAATACATTTGTAGGCTCTTTACAGTTTTATCTGTCGAGTACTTAAATGCATGCGCTGGCACATTAACACACATACACGTAAATTAATTCTTGTCTTCACCCAAGTGACAATACACAAACAAAAATAAATCAACATCACATGAACTTGTTGAGCACAAACTTTATTTCCCATAATTGAAAGACAATGGGCATTTTAGTCAACAAAGTAATAACGAATAACAACTCACTTGTTCACCTCATGTTCTGCATCAAAGACGCACAAAATTCGACACCGTTTCGTAATTTACAATAAATATATAAGAAAATAAATTTTGGGGGAAGAGAGGAAATGCTTCTAGGGATTTTCCAAGTCTTGAGTGACACTTGTAGATTTGGTTAAAGCTTGTCAATACAATGACTTATTGTGGCCTAAACCGTCATCCATGCCAAATTCCTCAGTTACATCTCCACAAATATATCATTAACATGGGTTGGTTTTTGTGCATCTTTTATGCCATTTAACATTTACAAAGCAAATCCCTGAATCAATAGTGGAAATCAGATATAATTTCTATTCAAACAGGAAACAAAACACACACTTGTATACAAAACATTAGTACAGAACAGTGCATGGGGATTTATACATATAGCCTGCTAAAATATTAAAAAAAAATGTTACAGAATGTATATTAAGAAAACAAAAAACAGCTCACAGGCCATCTTCAGTTAATTCTATGTATATAAAGTGAAGACTGCTAGACAAGCCATCTTCAGTTAATTCTACTTATACATAGAAAATTGAAGACTGCATGGACAATCTTCAGTTTATTGTATGCTATATTATATTATCATTATGCTTGAGAGATTTGCTTTGTTATGTTAGACTTGATAACATCAACATGAACCTGTTTGGTTTCAAATTAAAGCATCAATACACAATAACCTATGCTCATAATCAAGAAAAACAATACACAGATGACGCTGAAATACTTGTTACAAATGAAATCAGTTTCAACAGCAAAGTTAACCAAGTCTTAATAAGATCTCCTTGATCAGTTTTGTAGTTTAATGTAAATAAATGTAATTGTTAATGTAGCTGGACTTTACAGCCTTATGTCTTGTGATGTTAAATGTATATATATATATATGAATGATATTTACTTTAAATATTAAAAGTATTGACTAGAATATTGTAATCATTTCAGTCATTAAGGTTGTGTTACATTTATAAACATGTACATTAATCAGTCAAATATCATATTTAACACAATGTCAAATTACAAAGTTCTTGTGCATTTGTAATCTTCATTTGAAATGTACAGTATACATGAAAAATGTTGAGAGAATTGTTAGTGTTCAACAGCAAGAGCATTATCTGCTCAATGCACTATTTAAAATTCTTACAAAAATATCAACAAGTGAAAAAATCACTCACAATTCAAATTTCACTATTTCTATTAGAATGGCTAAAAATCAAACAAAAATACACTAAGATATCTGTGTGTTGATTTATGCTATGTGTCAATTTTACAATTATAGTCAATTCCTTAAAACAACACTCATGCATTAACGTTTACGTTGAACTTCCTTGTGTCAACATAATAAAAATTAATCAAAATTATTCTTGAGTCGGAAGATCAGACAATGGCAGCCACCTCACACGATCCACCTCTATACCAAGTCTTGGATCTGTGTGAAACACTGTGTCATAATAATAATCACCTGCTCATGAATGATCCAAGCACCACATGGTCAAGCACAATATCACAGAAAAGGGAGACGATCGCTGAGGATCGGTTTATGAACACTCTGTGTGGGTAGTTACCATGTTTCCGATCCTTTGTGTCACCGTTCTACAAGTTCTTCCTCCTGAAAATCAAAATTTATAATAAATAAATACAGTTATAGTACCCAGTATGAAATATAAATTAGTGTATGTCTGCTAACAAAGCTACTAGAAAGTGGGGGCATCTTTCAAAAAGACAATGACCTTAAAATCTGTGGGGACCTTCTTCTTCCCACCAGTTTTATTTTATGATGAAATATGCTGAAACCTACTAATCCTAGTCATTCTGCATCAGATGAAATTTTTTTTACACTGGAGGGAATTTGGGATTGTGTGTTATGTGTATTGGGTATTGGTGCAGTTTGTTAAATGATTAACTAAAGAAAATGTAGATCATGTTGCAGACTAGCAATCGTGCAGAAAAAAGTAAATCAAAACCATGTAAAAACCTTCAAATACCAGAAATAATATAGAGACTAGCCTTTAACAGATTTAAAAAATATCATTAATTAGTTTAGGATCTGACATGCTGTGTTAGAACTTGCTAAAGGCTGAGAGATCAGCAAGCAGAGACAGTTACCTGAACTGTGAAAGCCAGAGGATTGCATTCGCATTTTACCAAAATTGCCATGCATGTTTTGGTGAATGTTATTGTGCAGGTTTCTGTGGTGGGTGTGGTGGGCATGGTGATTGTGGTTATGGGCTCTGTCATAATGATTGTGACCTGTGTGTCCAAAGATATCCTCCTCATCATCAAAAGGGAATCTCATTTCATGATGGCCGAAATGACTGTCTCCAAAGGAAAAGAAGCCATCATCCTCATCATCATCGTCTTCGAATAAATCGTCAAAATTAAAAAATCTGGAGTTGTCTCTGCCACCATTGCCTCCTCCAAAGTGGAACGTGAATCCCTCCTGGTGCTGATGATGTCCCTGTTGGTGTGCACTGGATGCTTCGTCAAATCCACGGAAAAAGTCATTCATGTTGAAGGTGAATGGATGGCCACCACCTCCTCCTCCTCCTCCCTGTGCATTGTCCGATTCATCACCAAATCTATCATAATGCTTTCTCTTCTCAGAGTCACTTAGGGTTTCATAGGCTGAAAAATGGATTGAAAAACATGATTATTTCAATGCTACATATTTCTAGATACAAACAGATCATTACTCAGCAACTGAAATAGATCACTGTTGAATATAAAACCAGCACTTGTTTGACCTCTGTGAAGTTCATACTCATTATTATATGTTTACAAATAACTGCTTCAGACTTAAATTAACCATATATATGTGATACTTGCACATAATCAGTTTTTTTTAGAGCAACAAAATGCTAAGCATATCACAGCCACATATATGCGCATTATATGCTAACAAACCTTTCTGAATTTTTTTAACCCATGAGGCTACTTTAAGATAGAATTTTACTTGCCTGATTCAATATTTTGTAGTCGTGGGTGTTGGGAAAGTAGACCCCAGGGGTCAGGGTGGGGTCCAATAAGGGTTCAAAGTTTTATATAGGAATAAATCTTCCAATAGGCAAGCAAGTTTTTGTTATGCATCCTGCTTCCAAAAATTATGTAATTAAAACAAATTTATGGAACTACCAATTTTTTTTTAATATTGACATGCTTTTCTTGCAACACATGCATACAATCCACTAATAGTCTACAGACAAAATCTTTGGCATTCGCTCATCAGTGATTTTTCTACATTTTTTACAAGGGTCCTGTGGCTTTCGAATTGGGAAAAATTGTCAACATTTCAGTCAAGTTGGGAAAAATCAATTTTATCATAAATAAGTTTTAAAATCATATCAAACATTATTATTTTTATTTTACACATCTAATTTTCTTTAACCTTATAAAATTTTCAACTATTCTATCCAAATCATCATTCCCATAACTCTTTGTTAAGTCTTATGAATATAATTCACATCGAATGTTTATTTTTTTATATACATTTTCCTTTCGTAGTTTTATTATTGGGGAAAATGCAAGCTGAATTGGGGGGAAAATGACAATTTTTAGAAGGGGAAAGGGCCGAAATTCGGACCCAAAATGGGCCTTAAAAAATCACTGCTCAATACCATTCTCAGTTCAAAATATGTTTATTTCAAAACAGTCTACAACATTTTCTTTGTGATAATCAGATACCATACTTCTGTTTTTGGTTGAGATAAATTAAAGACTCAGAAATTTAAATAGCATGTACATGTGGATATAAAAACTATTACAGAATGTATGCTTTTAGAAGAATAGGACCTACATGCAGTATGCATACAGTAAGAGTAACTTCATCCTCTGAACTGAAAATGCTGACTTGTGCATATTATCAGACCAGATATTGTTTAATTTCAAAGTTCAAATAAACACCCATCTGTTCTGAAAGGACACACATGTGACACCTTTATTTAATGATTTCATTTACGACAAATAACAAAAATGTATCAATTCGAAAATAATTTAACCATGATAAAACATCATGACAGCTGCTGTATATTGCGGTGTTATTCACACCTTCATGTTTACAGTGTAACGAACAGTATATTTATAAGCAATTTGTACTATCACATCTGAGAGGTAGTTTGCCTGATGAATGATTGATTGTAAATTGTTTAACGTCCCGCTCAAGAATATTTCACTCATTTGGAGGGCTGCAAAATATAGGTCTATGCTCAGTGCTAACGACCTTTGAGCAGGGAGGGATCTTTATCGTGCCACACCTGCAGTGACACGGGACCTCGGTTCTGCAGTCTGACCGCTCCATGTAGTACCTCTTATGACAAACAAGGGGTATTGAGGACCTATTCTAACCCAGATCCCCATGGGAAGTTTCCCTGATGAGAGTGGTGAACATTAATCATGCATGTTCAGCAATGTAAATTGTAATGAGTCCCAGCTTTTCTGGTGACAGTTCGTGGCCTTAGCTTATCATTCATTTAAAGCAACAACAATTGTAATCAGTCCTTAAGGTAGTGATTATATATTGGGTCAACAATCAGGTTGCTGGCATCTCCAGGTGAGTAATTGTGGCTCAAAGGGAAACAAATCTAAATGACCCAGCTACCCCTTAACACCATCGTGGAGCATTGCTAACTGTAGAGGTGCCAATATTTCAGAGGAGGGAAAGACAAGTATCTGCCCCTTAAGTGAGCAATCATGTCACTGGTGATGTGTGAACGACCTACGTCAAACATGCAAACCATGGCAAGTGATATATGATCAGGTCCAATCTGGGTGACTACTTCATTTTACACAATACTATTTGCCAATGTTTCAAACCACCTCTCCACTTGCCAATTGATACAAAATATAAATCACATAAGTGTTTTTCCCCCTGTATAACTGGTTCTGATAAGCGATATCAGAACCAGTTATACAGGGGGAAAAACACTTATGTGATTTATATTTTGTATCAATTGGCAAGTGGAGAGGTGGTTTGAAACATTGGCAAATAGTATTGTGTAAAAGCCAGCGCTAGGCTAAGCCATCATGATTTGAAGTTTATACATGTATGTAATTCAATTTGTATGAAATGTCGTACAAGTTATTTAATTTCTTCACTTTCAAAGTAAACATAAAAAATGGTGCATGTTCATAATGAGTTGATCTTATAGAAAATTCCCAATTTGTACTATTTTCATGCAATCACCCCCCCCCCCCCCCCCCCCTTGAATAATGGTAATGGGTACCATCAGGGTTCGAAATTAACTTTTTCAAGCACTAGTCCGTACGGACTAGTCACTATTGATGTTCACTAGTCCATAAAGCATTTCACTAGTCCGTCCAGTATATCATATTAAATGATCTTCATTTTATTCAATAGTATTTAATCAAACCAAACAAATCACAGTTGCAATTCCGTTTCTGACACCTACAGAAGAAAAAGACCACCATACTTTATTTTGCATTCAAGATCTTCAGAAGCATACTGTAAACTCCAAGTTAATCCTTTTATAACCGTCCATAAGTGCGTTTGAGATCGACGTTTCCGTTGTTTTCGTGCTCAGTTCTTAGAGTCACAAGACTCAGTTAGAAATTTTATCAATAAAGTCAATAAAATTCACTCGATTGAATAAGCCATGAGCTATAGTGTTACAAACTCCTGTGTTAGAGTCGCGAATGACGAGAACATGTGCGCACCAAATTCCTTGTTCTTAGATCACACTACTTGCAGCTCTTGCACCTCGAACCCGTTCTCGTGAGTTCGGAATTGGCAGGAATTTGTGCTTGTTCGAAGAACGGCGGTCTCGAACGCACTCCATGTGTTTGGAAGGATGTCATAGTCACACAAACACTTAACCATGCAAGTAATCGACCATAAGTTCAACCATCTAAGAGACTCGGACAAATCTTGCTAAAATCTTAACCAATCCAAGATTGATTTCCGGATTCTCACTAGTCCGTACTAGTGCTATAGAGAGTTTACTAGTCCGACACGTTTTTTACTAGTCTCTGACTTACGGACATGAGGTAATTTCGAACCCTGGGTACCATTCCCAAATGGTTGGGGGGGGGGGGGGGGGGGGGGGGGGGGCTTATGTTTTACAGTACTTACAATAAATTTAAGTTAAAGAAAAACAAGTCACTACATCTACATGGAAAACTGTGAAGTTATGAATAAATGCACACAATAACCGACAAGCTCTGACTTTTTTAGCTATATACTATAAGAATCTTAAGTCTCACCTTTTGCTATTTCTAGAAATTTGGCCTGGGCATCTTTCTCCTTGTTTTTGTCAGGATGATATTGTACGGCAAGCTTCCTAAAAGCTCGCTTGATTTGCTTCTCAGTGGCATTTTTCTTCACACCCAGAATCTCGTAAAAGTCTTTCTTGGCTAGGGAAATGTTCACTGTCCAAATGCCACACAGAGCTGTCAGCAAGACAAGATTCTCGCACTTCATTGTCAGGATCTCCTGTCGTAAAGGGAAAAAAAATGAATCATAAAAAATTCCATTAATAATCAACCGTTCATGTGATGCTTTAATTAAAGTGAATGACAAACAACAACACACATTATTCATTTAAATATTGATATGTAAATAAAACAGCTGTTAAATGTTAAATAATGATCATTGCATCACATTTTTCTTGAGAAAAAAATGAAAATAACGTTGGCAAAGGTCCGAGTTCTACTCACAAACATAGAAAATGTACAGAGTAACACTATCAATGCAGCAATGAGCTGCTGAATAATTTTAAATTATGATGTCCATCCAACATGTAGGTCAACTGGTCAAGGATCAAACAAGAGACAAGAGGAACAACAGAACATACTATTTTTGCCTGGATATTAATCTTAAAAAATCATACAACAGATGACAAGCTTTTTCAGTACCTACCTCTCAGTCTCAATTTCCTTTTCGGTATTCTGACAGGTGAATCGTGAAATATTGTTATATTTAGTAGCGGAAGTGCAGTATTCTTGGGAAAGACACGACGTTAATTCTGATTGGGTCACTCCTGTCACGTGCTAAATTTTTGTACAGCATTTGGATTCTTCAAAGTCACCACGGAGTTCCGAAAGATATCTCGAAATTCTGAGGAGAAGCGCGAAATGGATGATGACTTGTTGCCGCTTTTAGGCATTGGAGTGATAGAACAAGGTGCGTGCAGTATGATACTAAACTCCAAGGATATGTGGTTGTTTTGTTTTTTCCTTATTTCCAGGAAAATACGGCGTCTGACATTGCATTTATTCCAGTTGTACTTGTTTACTGTAGCCTAGACTTTCTTTCTAGAGTATGTCTACAATGCATAGTTAACGCTTAAAATGTTTTGGTTTTTAGTTTTCTTTCGGTATAACGGAACGGGACGACAGTTTCGACTATCTCCGTCCGTCTGTCCTTCTAACACAACTTAGATTTTCGTATCCCCCCCCCCCACCAATTTGTGATTATTTGGTACGTGTTGTACTGTTTGTTTACAAATCAAGTTTAAGTTTTTTCACAGTTGAGTAAATTTTACGAAATTTGTAGGTCTTTGTGCCGTTTTTCGTGAGGCGTTATGCTTTAACTTTGGAATCGGGAATGATTAGGTGGAGTTCGCATGTACTTTTGTACACAGTGACAGACACCTGAAGTATGAATACTACTCACCCCCACTCCTTTTGTTTTTGATATTTTTTTGCGGCGATAATTTCTCCAAAATGTTTCACAGTGGATTCCCTGTCAATCTCATCTCTCTTTAAATTTATGTAATCCTTTCCACAGGCACCTGAAGTATGAGTATTACTACCACCACCCCCCACCCCCTTTTTTTAAAGTAATTTTTTTTTGGTGGCAATAATTTCTCTGAAATGTGTGAATTCCCAGTCTATCTCATCCCTCTTTCGATTCATGTAATCGTTTCACGCTTTTTGTAAGCTTTAGAGATTGGTCTTCTACCGGTATGATAAAATACCTGTATGAAACAAAATTTGTTAACAAACAGTCCCCGTTTCGGGGCACATTTTCCAATAATTGCAGCATTACCTAAGGAATTTTGGAGAGCGGCGGGTCAGGGAGATGTCATACTACAAGTCTCTTCAACTTAAAACCCATCTCATCTCTTATTTGATACAATCTTGCGTGCATTGATTTGACAGGGCTTCATCTTTTCCACTGGCAGCCAAAAAAGGAGGTCACAGAGTACGAATTTATATCAAAAATATTTCACTCATATGCAGACGTCGCCACTGCTGGTTAGTGATGAAACGATTCTTGGTCGTTCAGAGACCTCCGATGCTACTAATCGATTACAAAATAAAAGTCGCCGACATCATTGACCAAACAAAATCCGAAAATCACTTCAACTTTGTTCAAATTTTATTTTCTGTATGTCAAACCCGATCAGAAATAGGCAAACAAAATGGCAGGAGATATGAAGGACGGTAACAACAACGGCATTCGGCAGTCAAATAAATGAGTCTATCTCTTGTATCTTTAATACATTGAGATTATAGATTGCCCATCACTACTGCTGGTGAAGGGCTGCAAAATTTTGGTCTATACCAGTGTTCGCGCTTTATGATTTTTACCACAAGCCCATATGGCAAGTAAGTGTGAAAAAAATTTGGTAGCCCAAATAAAATTTTACTAGCCCAAATGCTATGCAAAAATGATTCAACATGATTTGAATTTTCAAGTTTGAACATATTTATTAAAAAGTACAAGTTTAAGACATTTCAGTCAGATTATTCGGAATCCTCCAATTTTCCTAGTCTTCATCACCACTCTCATCCTAAAAAAAAAGTAAAAACTAGGGTTGTTAACTAATAATCATACATTCTGAATGTCTGATGCGGCCGTTTGTGGTTTTTTATTTTGGAGTAAAATGTATACGCTATTTTCGTGCTCACGTGATGAATCAATTCTGAATTATCTGAGCCGAACAAGAACTCACAATTTGCAATGCTTTCCTTTCTGCACCAGGTGCAAAATACGAGACCATCGTATTCAAGCCAGGGGCAGTTCTTTTGCCAAACACGTTGATAATTTTTCTTTGTCGCTTTGTTTCCTTGTACTTCTTAGCGCCAACTTTCTCTTCCTCTGTAAGAACTGGTTGTTTCACCGACTTCCTACCAGGAATCACACTCTAATAGCAAAATCATAATCTCCGCCGGAAATATGTACTGGCCCACCCTGGGCATGCACGTTAATAATTTTGGTAGCCCGATTCCGATTTTACTAGCTACGGTCATTGGGCTACCGCTGAATTTTGAAGACTACTATGCTCGGCGCTTATGGTCTTTGACAGCAGGGTTTTCACTTCCTTTTCATTGAACAGGCCTATAAAGGATTTGAGGAGGCCCAAAAAATTGGGGGGGGGTTGCCCCCCTGATAATTTTGAAAATCAGGACGCAAAATCCTGCATTCTGAGGGTAAATTTATTGTTTAAAATATGTGAAATTATATATCTTTTTTTCAGGTATTTCAGCAAAGTGCATAAAATATGACATTCAGTCATCAGCATTCAAATTCAGATCTATAATAAAAAGTTTGTTTTCAAATAAAAATGAATCGTGATCAATTAAGTCCCAGAAAATTTTGAAAATCAGGAACGCAAAATCCTGTATTCTGGCGGCATATTTAGAAACACATGACAGTCTTCAAAAAATCTGCAATCAATCATGCTACAGGTAAACAGTAAACTTAATTAAACGAATAACCTTGCAAAATAAGTGGGAATTAATTTTATTTTTAACCTTTAGATCGCTTCGTTTGCTTGCTTTGGATTTGAAAAGAGTCTTTAACTGTTCTTTTCATCACCAGTTCTTCACGTTCATCTTTTAAATTTTTTATCAGTGTTGTGGGTCAGCGTGGTACATTTGGGAAGATTCCCGTTCATTCAAAACGCAACATCGACTCGGAATTTACAGCCAATGAAAATCCTTCATAGATTATACACGATATTCGCAACCAATGAAAATCCGCGATACGTACTGCTTTCAACAACGAGGAAGTGATATGCACCGTCTATATTTAACTAGTAAACACAGTCTATTTTAACTAATAAGTACTGGTTATTTCGATGAGAATAATAATTAACTTAAGTTAAAAAAAAAGATGCAATAATTTTTTTTTTCAAACACGATTTGAACCGGCAACTTAGTTGTCTGAGGCGGTCAATTCGGCCGGCAGCCGGTTCCTAACGAAAACACTGTGACAGGGCTCACACTGGACCAAAATTTTGTGTCGCAACCTGGCGGGCATGCATCGACTCATACACATTTACTGTAGATCTATATTTCATGTATATTATTCAAGAGGCATATACAACATATATCTCTGATTATTCTTACACAATGTATACAACTGAGCTTTGTTTAGCTTTCATCACTAATCACTATGATTATTATGATATTGTGAAAATTGATTATATTTCAGCAGATTGCTTTTTAGTCAGTCTGATGACATATTGCAGCACAATCATGGTTTTATTTCTAAATATTGTTTTTGGCTAAGTTGACTCAATTCTATTTCATACCAGAAAAGAGTATTTCATAGCATATAAACTGGCTATATTAAATAAAGACAAGAAATGAGTTTCTAAATGTTTATTAATCATTTTAGTAGTGTAAATGACATGTACTACTCATTAAATTTGCAGTCTAGAAAAAGTCACCGATGACAAAGTTACTGAAAATTAATTACTGTAATACATAACACATGATCACATTTTCACTGAAGAATCCAGTTTTCATCTTGAATCCAGAATGACAAGGTGGTCCTTTGATGAATCTCATCATGTAGAGGAGAAGGGACTTCATGAAGTCTGCAACAAATTTTAAATGGCTTAAGATGGATGTGAAGTCAAAAGATGACAGCATAGCAATTTCTGAAGAACCTACAGTTTTGTGTTTCCTCATGGCCATTTTCTAAATAGATCAAACCAAAGGCCTAAAGAATAATACAGTTTCCCAACATTCCTCTATTTATACACTATACTACTGTCAAATGGATTAGAAAATGTAGCTGAACATTCTAGTTTAACTTTCTAGATGAAATCGCTTTTGTACTGTGATGAACCGACAAATTAAATTGTATATATTTTTATTAACACGAAAGTATCTTCCATTGACTAGTTTGTGTGCACAATCACACGCTTTTTATTCCATCCAGTACAAAACAGGTAGCTCCCCAGTAATGACTCGGGTTATCTCCCCAGTATATTACGATATGTACTGTAGGCAACGTGCAAAGTTCATTTCATTCACACCTACCTGCACATAGAGGATCAACCCTTTGTTTTGATCAAACTGCTAAATAAACAAGACGCCCCTAAGTCTTATTGTTCTAGGGTATCTACACAGGTAAAACAGCCTGAGGCTGTTTGGATGCAAACAGCTAGAATTAAAAAAATTTCTGAAAAATTGCAAAATGCGACATATCAATGCGATGGGTAGCACGAGTCCTGTTTGAGCAGGGAGGGATCTTTATCGTGCCACACCTGCTGTGACACAGGACCTCGGTTTTGTGGTCTCGTTCAAAGGACCGCCCCATTTAGTCGCCTTCTTCGACAAGAAAGGGAAACTGAGGACTTATTTTAACCCCGATCCCCAAGGGAGTACAAGTATATTTAACCCATGCAAACAAAAAACATGTTTAAATTTTTAACCATGATCATACAACACTTTCAGATTCTACAAGTGATAGTGAAGATAATGAGGACGAAGAGAATGTTACTGCTGAAGATGGCAGCCGGGTGACAAGAAGAGATACCATCCCATTTGATCAGTCGCTGCCTGTTTCACACTCGGTAAGTTGGCTTTTTAACATTTTCACCTAATAGTGGACGTTGAGGGAATGCTGGAGTTATCAACGGTGCATGTAAGGTTTGTTGTGTTCAAAAATGCATCACACTGCGGTATTCTTTTCATATTTCTCATGAATTGCTGTAATGGAAGGTGTTCATTGGGCCGAATCACTAGTTAAGAAAGCCTAATGGAAAGGATGATTATTTCTAAATCAGAAGGCCTGGATTTGATTCGCAATCCAACGTATGATATGTTCAATGTAGGTGGTGACTCTTAATTTGTCAAGTATCCATTAAACATGTTCAGTCGACATAGGTCTGTCTTTATAATCTTAAAAGCGGAGGTCCCACAGTAAACATTGCCACGATAGACAGCGGTTTTTAGCTCACCTGAGCCGAAGGATTAAGTGAGCTTTTCTGATCAAAATTTGTCTGTTGGCGTTGTTGTAAACTTTTCACATTTTCATCTTCTTCTCAAGAACCACTGGGCCAATTATAACCAAACTTGGCCAAAAGCATCCTTAGTTAAAGGGCTTTCATGTTTGTTCAAATGAAGCGCCAATTAATATGCCCCCTTCAAAGGGGAGATAATCACAAAAATAGGGTGGGGTCATTTAAAAATCTTCTCAAGAACCACTGGGCCAGAGGAGCTGAAATTTTCATGAAAGCTTCCTGACATAGTGCAGATTTAAGTTTGTTCAAATCATGGCCTCCCAGGGTAGATTGGGGCCACAATAGGGGATCAAAGTTTTACAGAGAAATATATAGGGAAAATCTTTAAAAATCTTCTCAAGAACCAATGAGCCAGAATAGCTGAAATTTATATAGAAGCTTCCTGACATAGTGCAGATTCAAGTTTGTTTGTTCAAATCATGGCCCTCGGGCGTAGTTTGGGGCCACAATAGGGGATCAAAGTTTTACATGGGAAATTGTGAATAAATAGAAAAAAACCTTTAAAAATCGTCCTCTGAAGAACCAATGGGCCAGAGAAGCTGAGATTTACATGAAAGCTTCCTGACATAGTACAGATTCAAGTTTGGAAAAATCATGGCCTCCATGGGTAGGGTATGTCAACAATACGGACTAAGGTTTTAGATGCAAATATGGAAAGTCTTCAGATATGGGCCAAGGTAACTCAGGTTAGCGATGTGGCCCTTGGGCCACTTTTTTCTTATAACTGGTACCGATAAATGGTACCATTCCCAATGTCCAAAACCGTTGATTTTTCCCAATTTTGAGACTAAAATTTCCCAATTCACTTGCCAAAAAAATAGACCGCTGACATCGTAATTTTCTTAGTCTGAAACGTTGTACGAGTTAACTAAAATTTTCACTACCGGTATTAAATCGAAAGTACAGATGAATGAAAAGTTTTTCAAACAGGACATAAAAAAAATAACAAGTAGAAAAGAAAATAGATTGATTTAGAAATTATCTGACCAATTCATATTTTGCTATTAGGCCAATTCAACTTAATTAGTAGATTATCATCCAGGGTCAGCAAAAAGTATGGGGCGGATGGGAGGATTTTATTTTTTTTATTTTTATTTTCTGAGAAAAATATTAAAGACAAACGAGTTTTTTTTTTTCAACAGATCTGCATCATTTAATGGCAGATGGATATCAATCTATGCTATTTTCATACACTAATTCCAGGTTAAGCTTTAATTTAAGGATATAACAGAAATATACCTAACTTCATCAAGATTTACGTCTGTAAGAACGTGAGAAATTAAGAAAACCATACAGATGTAAAACGTATATGGTACCAATTTCTATTTTCTTCACGTGGCTTTTCACGTTCCTATACCGGAAATGTAAACAAAAAGTGTAAATACCGGTGTCGGACATGAAAATATTTCGGAAATCGGAAGTTTCGCAAAATAAAAAAATTTGGGGCGGGCCAATTTTTGAGGGGCGGGCGGGGATGATATTCTATCAATTAAGTTGAATTGGCATTAGGTATGACAGCCCAATTTCACAGTAACTGCAATGTTACACTGTTAGAACATAAATGAATAGTAGACGGTATATTTGTTGCTGTATTGAATGAATAGTAGAATGGTACTAAATTTGTTGTAGTATGAAATGAATATTAAAATGTACATTTGTTGCAGTATTAAATGAATGGTACTAAATTTGTTGTAGTATGAAATGAATACTAGAATTCAGGGTCAACATTAACGTTTGTCCGCTTGTCCTTTACCAGTGGAAAAACATTTTGGACAAGTGAATATTGATGGGCACTTGTCCAATACGGAAGTTCCGAGTTCTCCAAGAGTCATTTCCCTTTGTCGAACTCTTCCGTAAATTATTACGTAAAATATTATGACAGTGGGTACATTTGCTAATTACTATCGTTGTATTATTTCTTAAAAGATGATATCCAGAGTTTGAGACCATCCTATCTCAGGGAAAAGGCAACTTTAGTGAGTTTATGAGTATTGGATAATGGCTCAAACAAATATTGTTAATTGCCATCTTTCTTTGATAAAAGCGTCACTCATGTAGAAGAGGAAACGAATAATGATTCAATAGCCAATTTGATGATCTTATATTCAAACAAATTATGCTTGATATGGCCAGAATATGCATACCAGTGATTGATATAAACAAAAGTTACGCTTTTATTACATTAATCGTACGTAATCGTTATGTACAATGCCAGTCTACTAAATAATGTATACATTGTGTACCCACCTTATGTCATAAAATGCGAAAGAGTTCGACGAAGGGAAATAACTTTTGGGTAACTCGGAACTTACGTATTGGACAAGTGCTTTTTTATGTAAAGAAGTCTCCAAACAATTTAGTGAAAAGTTTATCGGTAGTTCAGAGTCAGAAGTAATGCATCAAAAATGAACTTCAATCCCGATATGAATGGCTATGTAAACTAGCCGAGTCACACTCGATCGGGATCAGTGTTCACATATTGAGTACTACTTACAATCATCCATGGATCTTACGAAGTCATTGATTCAAGACAGGAAGTCTAGATAAAATTTTGTTTTATGTGTTTGTTGTTTTTATCAAGAGAATAAGATAAAAAATCAATCAAGCAGGTATGAAAATGGATTATATCTTCAGTAAATTAAATACAGTTTTCAAGTTGACAATATTAGATCTTTTTGGAAATTTTTTCGGACAAGTGAAGTTGGAAGTTCGGACAAGTAAATATCTTTGTCCCTTGTCCGAATGGACATGTATAGGAAAAAAAGTTAATGTTGAGCCTTGTGAATTGTACATTTGTTGCAGTATGAAATGAATAGTAGAATGGTATGTATTTGTTGCGGTATGAAATGAATAGTAGATGGTATATTTGTTTTAGTATCTGGGGGATGACTTGGAAGATGTCAGAGGTCGTACATTTTATGAAGAGGATGCCACACTTACTATACCAGTCATACAACTCCCCGGGATGGTGCTGGTCCCCGGGCAGACAATTCCTCTTCACTTGTTCCACCAACACACTGTCGCTATGCTGAAGGGGGTCATGGATAAAGACAACACATTCGGCATCGTAGCTTACAGGTTTCAGAATCGTAACTTTAGATAAATTGTAGCTTGCAAATTAACATGATTGTAATTACTATGATAGGAGGTTGTAGCTTTGAACTTAGCACTCATAATTAGGGTACTGCATTTTTAAAGACCTATTGCATGTATTGTCCATGTTAACTGTGTAGGGACCTTAAAATTTTAGACTTAAATCTATGTTATGTAAAGAAAGACTCGAGTCTTTATGTGTAGAAACAAACAAGTGAAATATTGATTTTGTAATATAAAGCATCTTAATTTTGCCTAGTCACAAATTTTAACATTTAGATGACACTTTTTACCCCAAAATGCTTGAAATGCGAAAGATATAATAAACTTAGATCGATATCCATTTCTTTTAAAAACTTCGTTAACAATAACATACAGCAATCTTTGTTTACAAAACAAATAATAAACTCTCTAAATTGAGCTTCTGTGATAATGTATAACCTTAATTTTTATGTGAACTCTTTTAAACACATTAGTAGATTTTGATCATTAAAAGTGAAAAAGAAAATTTTGGGGTAAATCGTGAATCATTCTCTTTAACGACTGAGTCGTTTTAATTTATGACAAATTGATATTTCCTTCTATGAAATTGAGTCCTAGCTGTAGTCTGAATGTCTCTTCAAATATATAGGCTCATTAGTGCTGCGAATGGGAAGAGATATTAATCCAGCTTCATGAATAATACTGCAAAAAGGAAATGGGTGGGGGTGGTGTTGAAAGGTTAATTGCTGTTTCATTCGTCTGTAGGAATTCATGTAGGAAACAGTTAAACTATGAATCTATTGAATTTGTAGATATTCTAGCTCGAAGAATGAAAAATCTATTGAATTTATAGATATTCTAGAGAAGAATAAAAGACCTATTGAATTTATAGATATTCTAGAGAAGAATGAAAAATCTATTGAATTTATAGATATTCTAGAGAAGAATTAAAGATCTTTTGAATTTATAGATATTCTAGAGAAGAATGAAAGACCTATTGAATTTATAGATATTCTAGAGAAGAATTAAAGATCTATTGAATTTATAGATATTCTAGAGAAGACGGGGGTCACATCATTGCAACAGTAGGCACCACAGCTGAAATATTCTCCGTCAAAGATGAAACGGATGACAGGACAGGATTGGCTTCCATTAGGGTGAAGGCCAAAGGTCGCCAGAGATTCAAGGTCTTGGAGTCTAGGAGAACAGCGACAGGGTATGGTAATAAAATCTGCTCTATATGTCTCCTAGTCGGAGACTTCTGGGGGGGGGGGGGGGGGGGGGGTGTCAAAATGAGTCTCCCCTCTATCTCTGTGTTTTTTATGGTCTACAGATAACGAAATTAAAAGCTATGTAAAAAATATAAGAAATTCTGCAGACCATTTTCATTGAACTTGAAAATTGTGGGTTATCAGCCATTTCCTTGAACGACAAATTCATTGCTTGTGGAATCTGTTGAAAATTTATGATTGACAATATTACACCACATTGAGTAAGATGCGTTTAATAAGATAATACACATCAACAAGAAATCGACGACATTAATGGTTGTCCGATTGCCAGAGGCAAGTGAAAACCCAGTTTGGACAAGTAAAACTCAATACACACGTGCCCGAATGGGGCAAGTGATTTTTTTCGGTAGGTAATGTGATTATTATAATAATTGTGTTAAGTTTGATGAATATTGAATATTAAAAAGTAAATTCCAACTCGGACCGTATATATTTGTTTTCTTTACCTAATCGTCAGTCTATTTTTCTTGGCGAACATCCATTGTAGTAGATCATTCCGATCTAACCCTATCAGTAAGTCATTCTGAATAGCATAGACTCTCCGACTTATCTTAGTCATGTTTCAGAATTGTCGAAAACTGTCAGTCCTGTTGGCAAAGGCCGGTTAAAAACTCTCTGGACTTATAACTTGCTAGAAAACATTGGTCCAAGTGACCATTTGAAAATATCAGGCATGCTCCGATTACTTTAGAGTTCGGGTTCGGGATCCGCAGGTGAAGGTCAGTCAAACAAAATGGCCATGTGGCTGATCAAATTCTACCCAGTAAGGAAAGACCGGTCGTAGTAGAACATTTGCTTCGAAACTGGAAAGTCAGTTCAAGGTCGTGGGTTCAAGTTCTGCTCGTGCCATGGACGCTTCAAACCTTAGAAGTAATATATCCTCTCCAAACACTCGGCATTTAGCAGTGAGAGTCACAGGTCTTTAGGATATGACTTTCCATGTTGTGGCAGGTGTTAACATGTTAGACCAATTCAACTTAATTTGTACATTATCAATCCGGGGTCACAAAAAAATATGGGGCGGTTGGGAGGACTTCATTTTTAATTTCCCTGAGAAAAAAAAATGACAGAAGGCATCACACAAAGTGTTAATCAAGCTAACATTCAAAGAATTCTTTGTAGAAGATACAAAACCAACATTCTGTTACTTTAATCATGCATTCACTCATGTCACTGGGAAGCAAGTTTGTTTGAAATCGTAATTTTTGCTAAAATAATAAAAAATCAGGGGGAGGGGGTCCTTTTTTGAGGGGTGGGCGGGGATGATAATCTATCAATTAATTTTAATTGGCCTTAAAGAACCCTCACTACTACGACCTTGAGTCAGAGTACAAAACATAGGTCTAAATTTGTGGTGTTTCACCTACAGCTGGTGACGTCTCCATATAAGTGAAATTCCTGACAGAACATAAAATAAACACAACTTCGTAAGAAAAGAAAAAATGATTAACACGGACCACTTAAAGAATTACGAAGGCTTCCGTGGTGTTTGTGAGTTCCAAGATGGTTGGACAACTGACCGTGTTTGGCTGGATATGAGTGGGTGCATTGCTGTTAAAACAATAATAGCCATTTTGGTGCAGTTCTTTTTTTCTTCATTCTTTCTATGCAATACAAGGTACATGCATCTGGTCTGATAGAACTTTATCAGATCTGACAGAACTTTATCCGGTCTGACAGAACTTTATCCGGTCTGACTGAACTTTATCCGATGCGACAGAACCGTTAGCTCTGTCAGACCAAATGTCTGACAGTGATTTGTAAACTTCGACAACTGTTTGTGAGAAAATGGCGGCTTCACAACAGTCTTTCTAACTTAGAAGTAAACGTTCAGAAAGACGATAAAAGAAAAGGAAGTTTTGAAAATAAAACTAACACTGCCTCCATTTCAGGATTTTAGTCTGCACGGTGCAGATTCTCCAGGAGAAGACTCTGATAGACGCTCTGAAGGATATCCGGCCGGCCTCTCACTGTAAGTTCTGTTGTAACCCAGTGAACCAGGGAGTGATCAATAAGACAGCCGTAGATAGACAGGGGAATATACTCACAAGTGTCGCCATGTTCAAAACCCCACAGGTAATCCAGTCAGAAATATTGGTGGTAAAATGAGAAAACTGAAGAAATTGAAAAGTTGTCAGGATTTGAAGTTGATTATGATAAGAATCATTACGGTTTGCAACATAGAATTCACGAGTCACAGATTTGAATGTATGCAATGTATCTTGATTGGAGGATTACAATTTGCAGAATTTTATGAAACTTGTTTTTTTTTTTAAGGTGAATCGTTTTTCTGCGGCCTACATGACATGGTGGCCCCCCTGGGTGTACAAGATGTATGATCCGGTACGTGTCTGCTGGGAAAAGACCTAGTCTCAATTGAAAATGTCATCATGTTTGAAAAATTGTATTCGTGTGAATATGAGTGTTGGTGAATTAATTCTGTATAGAGATCTGTAGTATATATCGCATGCAGTCATGGGGGCCTCCGTGGCCAAGTGGTTAGAGCATTGCGCTCAAAATCATACAGCCTCTCACCTCTGTCGGCGCAGGTTCGAATCCCACTCGTGCCGGTAAGTGAGAAAGTTTCCCAGTTTACTTTCGGAAGGTCGGTGGTCTCTTCTCAGGTACATTGTATCTGGGTTCTCTCTTCCACCAATAAAAACTGGGCGCCACCATATAACTGAAAAATTGTTGAGTGTGGCAGAAAACATAAAAAACAAACAAAAAACATGCAGTCATGCTTGAGTGCACCTAGAACAATGTTCTTGGCACTTTCCAGATTTCAGTCTCTGGCATTCTGGTTCTTCAGGTCATAGATCAAGGTCATTGTAAATTTAAAAAATTCGAGAGAAATTTTCTAATTATATTGCCTTTTTGTTTTATACTTTTTCCAAAGTCATCAAAGAATTTTAACAATATTTTCAATATTTTAACCAATAATAATGCATAAGCATGATATGACAATTGAATAACTCCAGCATTGCTGAAAATAGTTGTTCATAGTCAGGACTTGTCGCTAAATTAAAAGTAAATCACTATAAAACACTTCTGTTATTGATATGCCTTCACAAGCTGTCAGAATTCCAGTCGCATAAAACTAAGTGAACTGTGTTCTTTGAAATTTACTGTATTTTCCACTCAGGAAGCAGTGGTGCAGAGTGCAAAGAAAGAATTACTTAAGTGGAACTCATCCTACAAACCTGAGAAGCTCCCCAGTAACGTAGTGGCGCTGTCCTATTGGGTGATACAGAACTTACCATTGGACGACGATCTGCGACTCAATCTCCTGGGCATAGACAATGCTGTCCAGAGACTTAGGTTTTCCCTCAGCATTGTGCGAAAGGTAGGCAGTCTGTTCATCTCTCTTTGTTGTACAAAAGCAAGGGATTGATAGACCGTGCTGCAAGGAGATGGAAAGAAGAATGGTCTTCTCCCATCAGAGTTCCTGAAACTGGTCAAAAAATCTGTAGGACATATGTCCTGTAAATTTTCAAAATTTACTGGAATGGTAACAAACTTGTTGGATATCAAATGATTGAAATGGTTTGTAAATAGCTTACGTTATGTTCCAATTTTTGTTTCAAGTTATTTTCTCCCTTCTACATTTGCAGACAGTTTCACCCGGTTTTAAATTCACCTAGATACAGTTATGTTAAACAGAGAAAACAGTTTCGCTCAGACTTAAATTTGCCCACTGACAATGAGGGCGGGGGCGAATATTTCCCTGTATACAGTGTTGATCAATCAGAACTTGTGAAATGTTTTGTGATCATGAAAATGTTTTTCAATCTAAAAACATCAGTCCATTAGACGTTTGGTCTGATTAAATTTAGATTCAATCTTAACGTTAAAAATTTACCAAGGTTTTCCAGTGGAGCAGCATGTTTGGGAGAATTCTTTTCCAGTTTTGTTTAAAAGAAAGGGGACTTTAAACTGTACTGTAAAAGTACACTTCAGAATATTGGAAGTTTTAGCCATTGAAAGTTATATTAAATTTATGAAAGTTTTTTGCTCACCTGAGCCGAAGGCTTTAGTGAGCTTTTCTGATTAAAATTTTGTCCGTTGTCTGCGTTGTAAACTTTCCACATTTTCATCTTCTTGTCCAGAACCATTGGGTCAATTTCAACTGAACTTGGCACAAAGCATCTGTGGGTGAAGGGCTTTCAAGTTTGATCAAATGAAGGGCCATGCCCCCTTCAAAGGGGAGATAATCATAAAAATGCAAAATTAGGGCGGGGTCATTTAAAAATCTTCTTAAGAACCACTGGGCCAGAAGAGCTGAGATTTACATGAAAGCTTCCTGACATAGTACAGATTCAAGTTTGTTCAAATCATGGCCCCTGGGGATAGGTTGGGGCCACATTAGGGGATCAAAGTTTTACATTCATAAATATAGGGAAAATCTTTAAAAATCTTTTTCTGAAGAACCACTGAGCCAGAAGAGCTGAGATTTAGATGAAAGCTTTCCGACATAGTGCAGATTCAAGTTAGCTAAAAATCATGGCCTCCAGGGTTAGGTTGGGGCCACAATAGGGACTAAGGTTTAACGTGCAAATATATATGGAAAGTCCTCGGATATGGGCCAAGGTGACTCAGGTGAGCGATGTGGTCCATAGGCCTTTTTTTTGTTTCTAATTTGTGTAGGTGTTTGTGTATTCCATTTTGTATAGGGTGGTGATATTGTAGTGGCTATTTCTTACATTTCACTATTGGTGTTTGTTATGTAGTGTTCATCCCTTTGCTGTAAGGAGTGCAATACAAACATAGCCAGCAAGAATGATGTCTTCAGTCTCTCGGTGGAAGGGCCGCTAGGGGCCTATGTTAACCCCCAGGGATATGTCCACGAGACCATGACTCTCTACAAGGCCCAGAACCTGCAACTTGTTGGCGGGCCTACCAAGGAACACAGTTGGTTTCCTGGGTAAGAAAGTGGCCATTTTGTTGTGTCTAGTTGCATGTCATGAAAATTTGATAGTTTTGGATATAGACAAAAAACTTCATCCGTTTTTAATTGGATGCAGACATGAAACTGAAAGTAAGCAGGAATGAATGTTCACAGTATCGGATGTTGTTAAAACAGGAAAATAATTGGTGGCTGTGTACAAAATTAATGTGAAAACTATCTAGTAATAAAATGTTTTAAATATCAGAATATTTGCGCATGTATCTGATATGCTGTCTTTTGAAAAACACATTCATTAGAAGTCCTACTTGCTATCCATGGAGTTTGTACAAATTACTGGTATGCAATTTACTTGTAAATGAAAGTTATATTGTTGTGTGGTATGAAAGTTTTGTAACGATGAGAATATCTTACAATCGTTATTTCCAGTTATGCTTGGACCATAGTCCAGTGTAGGAGGTGTGCATTTCACATGGGATGGAAATTTACAGCAACAAGTAAAGACCTGACTCCGCAGAAATTCTTTGGATTGACCAGAGCGTCGGTTATTCCAGGTTTGCACCAAACAGACGAGGAATGGGTGCCAGTCATGTGATGTTACGTCCAGTCATGTGATGTCACGTCCAGTCATCCACATGGTCAATCTGTGATACAGTGTCGAGATATGTAGAAAATTACTGCCATATTTATTCATTGAATTCCATTTTTGTGCCAATCTTCCATTGCATGTGATAAATCTTTGGTAATATATATAACAGATGATAGATGTGTATAGTTTGCATTATTTCAAATGCAAATTATTGAAGGTGTTCACATTTCCCAAAGTAATTGTACTGTGGGAAATAATTTCCATCTTTCTGAGAAATGATTTGAAGACACTATTGATTTGTTTTCAAGTCAGCAAAGAATGTGTTCCAAGTGATGTATGGCAAACCCAAAGCAAGCAGTGCTCTTTATTGAACTTTTAACATTTATATTTCAAAATTTCTGAAATTTGAATAACTGATGTATGAAAAGAGAAATTATTTCTTAATTTGAAAGTGGTTAAAATTGCAATTTATTTGTACTTTTAGTGCATAAAAATTTTAATGTTATTCACATCACATTTAAAACGTAAGACGGAAGGGGATATTTTCCTCATGCTTTGTGTTTGCGGTGTTTAATTAGTGACAGCTGATAAAATCTTAAGTTTCCATAAATTCACCATGTTTCTCTAAAAAGTATTGTCAGTTAAATTCGTATTTCACATTAAGATTATAAAATCGAACAAAATGTACATTCTTACGGTAAACCTTTACGTAATTGATTTTATGTTTTTTTCCCCTATTTTTATCTCTTTCTGTTATAAACCAGGACAGAGAACCAAGAACCTTATATTCTAATGTGTCTTATAGAAATGATGTTTTAAATTCCATCTTAATTCTTTACATGCATTTTTTGTCTGCTACTGTGTAAATATTTTCATCAAACATTTCATCAAGACAACATTGTGAAAACATTCATCACCATCAGTCATCATACATTCCTGTGTTTAAAACATTCATCACCATCAGTCATCATACATTCCTGTGTTTAAAACCTTTGTAAATCAATATTGATAAAGTAATGAATAAAATTACGATTGAAACTTATGTTACTTATTAGGCTACGAGCAAAACTAAAAAACAAAAACCTTGTGCAGAGAAAAATGTGCATGTATGTGAAACACATTCATCCATTAATTAATTTGTTTTGTTCGTTTGAGCACTTTTTTTGCAGATTGTTGTTTTTATAGATATATACCCATCATACAGTATATGTATTTTTTTTTTTGCATTTGAGCACTTTTACGATTGTCAATTTTATATGCCCATCACAGATGAATTGTATCATAGTATGGCTCAGTGTCTCCGCTCATTCAAAACCTGTAGATCAAATGAAAATGGTATTTTTAAGGCTAGGATCAACAAATTTGGTACACGTTTCCCATGATTAGAGGAGAGAGAACATTGTTTTCAAGGTCAAACTTGCTGCACAGGAGTGATTTTTAGGCACAAAACGAAGTAGAAACAGCACTGATAAGGATAATCTAACCAGATGCACCTATTCCAACATCATAGTTGTGCATCTGTTGGCATGTTGGTCCTTTTATCAGCACCTTGTTGGTCAGATAAAAACAGTATTTGTAAATCTAGGATCACCAAATTTGGTAAATGTGTTTTCAATGATTAGAGGAGGCAGTCTTTTTCTCGAAGTTAAAGGTGAAGGTCAAACTTGCATTTTTTTTATAGGCACAAAACAAGATAAAAACAGTAAAAATGAGGCAAGGATATGGTTAAACTTGGTACACCTATTCATATATTGTAGACAGAATGTAAAATGGTATGGTGCAATGTTTCTGTGTGTTCATTCATCAGTTAAAAAGAGTATTAATAAGGCTAGGGTAGTCAAACCTAGAATACATGTTCCCCATGATGAGAGGAAGATGCTTGTAATTTCTCAAGATCGTAGGTAAAGATATACTTGTATGGGTAGAAAGGAAATCGCAGACTGTGTGTTCTATATGATGGTGTTAATTATATTTTGAAAAGTAACTATGTTGCTTTTCAAGTTTAAATTAATTGGAGTGAAACCTTTCTTGAATTTGATTTTTAACAAAGCCATTTTTAGAACATTTTATTGTTTTAATAATCTCTGGTATAAGAGGAAGAACTGGCTGTAGGGCCAGTTTTTAATTTGTAAATAGTTTATTTAGATGATAATTTTTTCTTTGATTATTACTACATTTCTGAATATATTGGACAGACATACATGGTAGTTTGCAGTGTGAGCTTGTTTATCTGTTTACATTCTATCAGGCTGTCGCCCTGAGCACCTCCCCTCCTCCCCCTCTTAGTATCTTCAACTGAAATGCCTGCTGCAGGCAATAGTTAGGTAATGTTCAGTAAAAACATTAAACTCTGTTCATCAGTAAATAACAATATACAAATACACTGAATATTTTTAAATGAAAAGAAAAAAATCTCGAATTTCTCTTTAAACTTAAAAATTTTAGTACAAATATTCGAAAATTTCATCAAATTCGAGCCAGGAATATTTACACTTTGTGACAATTTAGAAAAATTCTTGAACAATTATCTTTGTGAAAACTTTTAAAATGTGATGCAGAGATGCATGTTTTTGTTTCAAGGGAAATTGAAGCCTTTAACCATAGTTTATAATTAAAATCTTTCATTTCTGAAGATTTGTTGGCCAGTAAAGTACAAGTAGTTTGTTCTCCCACAGCTTTTTGCTTCATTTTTTTTTTTACCCTGTAAGCTTCTTAAGTAACTGTCAGATGAGACAGTTTAGTTAATGATTTGGAGATGAGACAGATTCTGTCTGAAGTCTAGTTAGGTATTTTGCGTTCTTGATTTTAGTTGGTGATTTGATATCTCTTTAGTTTAAGCAATATTTTATTTATGTAGTATCGGGATCATAGAAACAAATAATGTGAATATATGAGATTAGGAAACGAGCCAACAGGTTTGTGTAAAACTGGCTCTCTGTTCTTGGACGTAGGACTCTGTCACAAGTATGAAGCTGGAACATGTGGCAGAAACCAGAAAGTTTCTCCATTTACAGGCTTTCCTGGCACTAGTGTGGGTCCTTAACATTACCACTAGTGTGGGTCTTTACCATTACTACTAGTGTGGGTCCTTAACATTACCACTAGTGTGAGTTTTTACCATTACCACTAGTGTGGGTCCTTACCATTACTACTAGTGTGGGTCCTTACCATTACCGTGCTGCGTGTAACAGAGATCTTCTTGATAAGGTTTATCATTTTGTTGCAGCAGTGGGGGTTTTGTTGGGTCTTGATTGACATCTCGTTTTTGGTTTTTCAGTTTAACACGTTTGTCGTATAAAAGTCATTGATAATTTTAGGATTGAACATTTTAACTTTAACTTACAAGGTTCTCGCCTATTGAACATAACATTGAACTTTTGCTGTTGATTTACTTACATATAAATTGACAGAAAACACAGCAAGTGTCTGCATTCCTTAGTTCAAGAAATAAGTCTGGTGATATGAAAAAGCCGTCTCAATATATATGATGTCCAAGTCCCATTATTGGCCGAACCTATTCTAATACAACATGAGAGCTCCAAGTCTTTTTCGGCCGCATTCTTCACCCGACCAAGGAATTGACACATCCATTGGGAGGATGGAATCAGACCCCTAACTTTGACTCCTCTCTTGGTGGGCTTCAGAGGCATGTATTGCATGATCCTCAGTCTTCTAGAATATCCTACCATTGCCTCATATATAGAAACTTCTTAATGTGTGTGGTATTCTTCTTGAAATTTTACACTCAGCATCTTCGATATTGGTTGTATGTGGGCCAGTTTGTCATGACTAGAATTCCCTCATATTGGATTGGTTGTCTAATCTGCAACACACAGGTACCTTTGTAGATTTTCAAATCTACTGCTAAGCTTATCCACAAGACCTGAAGGGTGGAATAATTTATCTTTATACCAGTACATGTCCTGGGTTTGTGCTGAAAGAATCCCCATAACAACTGCTGCTCCCAAATAGGCCTATATTTCGTCTGCGTTAGTTGGGTACCAGGAAGGACGTGGTTGCCGAGTTTCCACTCTCTCTGCATAAGCATTGGTTTTGTTCTGCAATTGTTTCGTAGATATGGACAGGAAACAATAAAAGAAATCAATTTCAGTTTTAGTAATGTCCATAACTGGTTGGTCCTGTCACAAAGCAACACAACCAGAAATCTAACTCATCATTTGAAATAAATTGAAAAGAGGCAGGGACAGTATTATATCACTCTATCAGCATGTTTCTGTTGGTTGCTCAGGTCACTTGATAAATTACAGGTATATCCGAAATCTAGAAAATGCACTCCTTTTCTATCATGCCTAAAAACAAATCCTCACTAATGTCCAAAAGGTAACTATTATAAAAGTGTCGACTTAAACCCAGATATGACACATTGTGTTGAAACATATATGCAGTCTTGATACAGTTCACATTTTTTTGCTGCAAGGAACAGGATTCTGGTTCTTGTCACCAACGCCTGTCTTTCACGTACAGTTTAGTATGAGCGCCTGGCTATAAGAGAGGACACAGAGTCCGAAGAGCCAAGTGTTCACTGATGATGGTAGACTTGAACTAGTTCCTGGATGTATGCTGGATCTAATCCAATGCATATAGAGACTTGAAAGTATACAACAGGACCCAGTTGCACAACGGTTAGTTAACTTTAACAGACAGTTAACTTCCCATTAACTCTTACATTAACATAGCGTTAACTAGACATTAACTATCAGTTAAACTTAACTCATCTTCGTGCAACTGGGTCCAGGATTTTACATTTCATTCAATATGTCAATCAAGACAAAGAAACGAGAATGAACCCTTTTATTTTTAGTATTTCAAGTCGAGTTGAGTAGGTTCTCTTTATTTTATTGGTTGAAATAAGAAAGAAAATGTCACATATTAAGAATCGAAATATTGTCGACCGGCATTGAATGGAAAACGTCGGTGCACACTTTATTGACGACCGGCTGTCCTATATTTGTACATCTTATCACGTTAAAAATTGGACAGTCCCTTATGGAGTCGGTCTATGCGAAAGTTTTCTGGACCACACAGGACATTTGGTCCTGTGTAATCAATGAACACACAGCACCGAATCAAATTTTGTCAGACTGAAAAACCTAATGTAAAAAAGTGAAACGCGTGCAGGTCATGCCTACCTCCTCCCTATAAGTAAGCCATGGTCGGCCATTTTTCCAATCTGTATTGAATCTTCTCGTAGGTCGTTTCAACTCGTAGTCCTTATTCCTCTCTTGAGTAGGCCTAACATCTTTTCTTTTACCGGGGATTGCTCCCACATAATACTTTAGACAGTCCATGCGGTTTTAATCACATTCAATTACATATTTGGATTTGTGCGATATTTTTTACTTATAACAAACATTTGAATGACACCGCGTCAAAATAGTAAAGCTCAAAACCCGGATACTGAGACATCGGACATTCCGGTCCGGTGTAAAAATAAATGGCGCATCGGACCTGAGGCACTGCACATTGGTCAGGTTCGACAGTTCAATGTCTCTTACATAGACTGAAGGGAGTCCCATATCGCATTACTGAATGGATAAAAGTCGGGTCTGTTTCCTGTTCTGAAGGCTGACTAAAGCTTTAAACTAATCTTGGTCCTCTTTGAGAACTTGACAATGGCCAATAGAGAGTTAAAGAATATATTTTAATTAATTGGGTTGCTACAATTGAAATCTTTCTGTTTTCAAAAACATTTGTTAACCAGATATGAATTGTGAAACATTGATGTCAGTAATTTTTATTCATAATATTCATTAAATAATGTTAAAAATACACTAGAAGACATAAAAATGTTAAAATTGATACTTTGAATGAAATCAACAGGATTATATAATTTATGAGAGATCATCACAGGCATCTTATTGTTCCTGTGACATTCTCTTACTTATTAAGCAAACTAACGAACTATTGATCTCAATGCAAGGTTGATGTCGCTAATATTTGCTTCACTTTGCAGAACTGGATATTCTGAAGAAAAAATATCTTAATTTTAGAAATTGTGCATAACAACAAGATAATAGAAATGTGTTTGTTCCATTAGTCCCTGGACAATATTTAAATGTGTTTGTTCCATTAGTCCAATCCCTGGACAATATTTAAATGTGTTTGTTCCATTAGTCCAATCCCTGGACAATATTTGAGATGGACATTGTATTGCTTTAACCTTATGACCCTTTGATCTGATTCCTAATAGGTACTCTTTGTCTTTATGTGAAGTGCTCAAATTCATAATATTACCAACAGGGGGCAAAATCTTCGTCTTCATTCTTCTGATGTAATTACTAACATCTTCAGCATTCTCGATGCAAAATTGAATCCATTTATTGGAGGCTGCCATTCTCAAAAATTTCAAATTGCAATCAAAATTGTCCAGTGTGGTAAGTGATTATATACTAAAGGTGAATCTGATAATTACTGACAGATACTTGAGTAAACGTTTAGTCAAACTTTAGATCGAGTTAAAAATTCCCCATCGGATATTTTTCCTTGGTGAAGAGTATGATAATTATGAAAGTTAGTGCCCAGCCAAAGTAATTATAGCAGTGAAAAATTAGTCCGAAGTTCCGAAGATAAATCACAAAACATATAAATAAAGTGACATATTGATACCAAATAGGTAAAACCTTTCTCATCTGATGTAATTACTAACATCTTCAGCATTCTCAATGCCAGATTTAATCCATTTATTGAAGGCTGCCATTCTAAAAAAAAAAATTCAAATTGCAATAAAAGTTGTCCAGTGTGGTCACTGATTATATACTAATTAAAAGTTGAATCCGATAATTAATGACAGATACTTGAGTAGACGTTTAGATATCTAAATCTTGGAAATTATTAACCAGATTTTAAATAAATTTAGCCATTAGGGGTCATGCGAAGAAACCATACCTGATGTGTCCCCTGGAGCAGCGATAGTACCTGATATGTGGTTGATACTACTGCTAGTAGGCTGAACATCCTGTTGTGCTGAAGTTAAATGTCTTAAGAGATATCCAATAAATGCATTATATGCTGCTGGTTTGAGTCTTCCATAGTTGGTTTGGGGGGAGGGGTTGTTATTTTTGATAAAATGCAACAATAACTTCTGCTGGTCGACTGGAATTACGGAACATTCAGTGTAAGGTGCACCAGTATTCCTTTCATCAAAGCGCGTGTCTAGTTCATTTGAAATCATCCGTGGACGTAAGACGTGGCTGTCGGAAGCTTCCAATTAGCTGCAGATGTGCAACATCCGGAAAGAGAGCAAGTCATGCTTACGTTTTTTTGATGGAAAATGGTTTTTAACAGTCCCCTCAATCACATAAGCATTATGCAATGCACACTCTCCCGAGTTTGGTTTCAATACGCCTTTAACAGCGCATAGGTTTTTTTTTCTTTGTTCAGTCTGACGTTTTGATCCAGGTGATCAACTCCTCCCATATATTTGGCATATGCTTCAAAGGCTGAAGTGTATGGAAGCTCTTGAATGGTCCCATCTTTTGCTCGACGCTGGGTGGTCATGGCAACTAGATAAGTAATACACTACTCTGATGTCCTTCCAGAAGACGGCAAGAAGTGGCCCACACATTCTCCAGTCAGACTCATTGGAGGCGTCTTGCTGCGACATTGGTCTGCACTAAATCTTTTGGATATCTCTTGGGATTTGTTCGTACAGTTCCATATAAGTATGTATTTCTACCATATAGGTATAGTCGGCAAGTTGGGGGATGGTATAGAAGTTGTCAGTGTACACATCGTACCTTTTTATTTTGAACGGTTTGCTAAGTTGAATCACAACCTTGGAGGATAGTCCTAAATTGTTATTTACTACTTCAGCACTCTTACCAATGTACACATCAAAGTTATGGCTGTCACTGCATCAGCTAGCACCCACACTGTGATGTAGGATTTCAGCGGTTTGTCTTTCATGTATTGTTTAATTCCAAGGCGGCCCTTGAATGGTATCATTGCCTCATCTACACTTACTTACTTGTGGGGCGTGTATTCCTGTTGAAAGGTTTTTCTGCAGTGATCCATCAAGAATCTGACTTTGTGCAATTTATCGATGGACATGTTTGTATTGTCACTGAAATGCAGGTAGCGTTTTATTTGCACATACCTGTCGCACGACATCACTTCTCCATTCTTGGAACCTAACAGCCAGTGATTTTCACTTTGAGACCAATAAAGTTCGTCACGATTGAATGTCATGGTATCCATTACAATCGGCAGTCCAAAGTACGCTTTGATCTCATCAACAGTGACGTCTGTCCATACACTTTTGTCACCACGAGCTCGCTTCACTGCCGCATTCAATACATACATAGAGAGGATGCTTCTCAAAAATGTCTGTTGCTTCTTCTGGCTGGGAGGCACTGTTATCTTTGGAGTCTTGTATATATAATTTAAAAAAATAAAATCCAAAATGATCACATAATAATCAGTGATCCGTTCCTGCTAGGACTTGCAGCTTCAGGCAGTTTGTCTTGAATGTTTCATAGTTACATAGTAACATTGAAAAGTAAACGTTCATTGTGTCGTCGTAACACCGGGTAGTGGTGTTGACGATTTAACGTCATAATCATGCACTAATTGTGTCAAAACAATAGTACAACATAGTTGTTACTTACTACATACCTATTCATATAACATTGTTCAAAGCCTTTCCTATTTGCTTTGCACTTGCATCTTTGATTTGGCCACCTTTTGGTGAATACCTTACACAGCATGCATATATAGAAGAATAAAAAAAAAAAGTTTATGAAATCCCATAGGCAACATAATTATAAATCGAATTATATGTTTTTTATATAGGAAGCAACAAATATATAAGCAGGTTCATTTAAACAAAGTATTGCTGACTTGAAGTCCATCTGAAATTAGAAAGTCAGAAATATACCCGTTTCTTATTAATAAGTCATTGATGGCATCACAAATCTTGGTTATTTCCTGCTTGATGCGCAAGTTATGTTTTGAATGACAAACGTAGCGAAAATAAGAAGGAAGTATGATTATAGGAATGTGTGCATGTAAAGAAATAAGAAAACTACAAATTTAATGGTATCAATTAACAGTAAGGGGCAAGACTTGAGTAAGTAGTTTTAATTAATACTTAACAGTGTTTTCGTTAGGAACCGGCCGCCGGCCGAATTGACCGCCTCAGACAACTAAGTTGCCGGTTCAAATCGTGTTTGAAATTTTTTTTATTATTTTCATCGAAATAACCAGTACTTATTAGTTAAAAATAGACTGTGTTTACTAGTTAAATATAGACGGTGCATATCACTTCATCGTTGTTGAAAGCGGTACGTATTGCGGATTTTCATTGGTTGCGAATATAGTGTATAATCTATGAAGGATTTTCATTGGCTGTAAATTCCGAGTCGATGTTGCGTTTTGAATGAACGGAAATCTTTCCAAATGTACCACGCTGACCCACAACACTGATAAAATACTTAAAAGATGAACGTGAAGAACTGGTGATGAAAAGAACAGTTAAAGACTATTTTCAAATCCAAAGCAAGCAAACAAAGCAATCTAAAGGTTAAAAATAAAACATATTTTAAACCTCAGGATGGGCCAGAATACAGGATTTTGCGTTCCTGATTTTCAAAATTTTCTGGGACTTAATTGATGATGATTCATTTTTATTTGAAAACAAACTTTTTGTTATAGATCTGAATTTGAATGCTGACGACTGAATGTCTAACAAGAAGTAAGTCGAATTGTATGGTTGACCCCCTATTGCATATACACATGTCATGTATGTAAAACGACTATAAGTATAATAATATTGCCTGCTCACAAAAAAGGGTGGGTAACAACTACGAATTAAGGCCATGAATCCAAAACAAAATTAATTGGATTAGCCCCACCCAGAGGCCACTTGGCAAGTAGATTGATAAAACCACACATGAAAAGGTATTATTTAAAAAACCTAGGAAACAGACAATCTCCTCCCCCCCCCCCCCCCCCCCCCCCCCCCCCCCCCCCCCCCCAGCAAAAAATGTACATGGTACACAGTCATCTACAGTTTAAAATTATAATATATCCGGAACCCCTTCATAGAAAATGATGGGTCCTGAAGTTTCTTGACGATGTCCCCCTCCACCACAAAGAATTCTTTCTCTTTCAACTGGTGTGTCTTATTCTGTTTATAGAACTTCACCCACATTCCACAAGCACAAGACTCTTTCTGTTCTAGCCTAACAATCTACATAAATGAACATGAAGCATTTAATGCCAGCTCCATTCATTATAAGCATGATAAGATATAGACATTTTGATATCATGCCTCAACAGAGGTTCCAACCATGATTACAATAGACAAATGATAGAATTTTTTATCACACTTGTTACATTAAATATATACATGTGAAATGGGGCTTACCACGGCCGGAATTTTGGTTTGTCCATGCTGGACCAGAATATGTTTGCCGACGACAAATTCTCCTAAAAAGAAAGTAAGTTTTGAGACAATTTTGAATGGCGACCTTGACTTATTGCATTGAAATACAGAAAGATATCAACTTTGTTGCATTAGAAGACAGACAGCATTAACATGATTAAAATAAACAATTATGATGGGACATTAAATGAATCATCTACCTTCAACAGGTTCATCAGCATCCTCATTGTGCTCCTGTTGGTCACCATGGTCACTGTTTCAAAATCACTCTAAAACATGAAGGAAGAACTGAAGTTAACATTTTCCTGATTACAATTGTTATCATCATGACTATGGTTATTCCAGTGTGCATTAAAAAAAGGTAACATACCCTGGTTGAGAGCCTGTTGACAGAAACGCAGACGATGCATTCACCTGTGTTACTGTCATTTTGTCTAACTATTCCCGCTGTCTCTCAGCCAGGTCCTTTCCACTGGTAAAGGGGAGTCTGTGCTTTTTTGGGGTCAGGTAATCCATTTCCGTCTCCGAGAAGTCTCTCGACTCATTGGTGATCTTGGGAATCCCTTGCGATAGTGGCTCCCCATCCCCCCCCCCAAGAAGGTGTATCTGTTGCGTATCTTGTCATGGAGGACGAATAATGTATCAACGGGTTCATACACCTGCTCACTGTGCAGTTTGCGAACTATCTTATTTATCTGTTTCAACATTCTGTACTTTGAGGTCCTGAGGGCCAACTTTTTGAATCTATGCTCCTCTTCCTCGTTTTTTTTAATCCTTTCTCTGCCCTGGTTTTAATCTTCGAAACTGTTGAACTCCTGAAACAATGTGAAATGAAGGTAAAAAAATCATGTTCTGCCACTTTAGACTACATTTTTTAAAGGCAAACAAGAGGCTCATAGGATTTAACTGTCACCAGAGTATTAGTTAAAAGTGTCACTAGTGCAAAGGGCTTTTAAATCAAGGAAAAGATGTTTTTTTTTAAAGCTTTAAATCATTTTGCATTTAGCATGTTTAGTTTTTAGCTCACCTATCTGTCTGTCCGTCTGTCTGTAAACTTTTTACATTTTCGACTTCTTCTCCAGAACCAAGTTTTACATATAAAACATAAATAAAGAAAATCTTTAAAAATCTTTTTCTCAAGAACCACTGGGCTAGAAGAGCTGAGATTTACCTTAAAGCTTCCTTACATAGTGCAGATTCAAGTTTGTAAAAATCATGGCCTCCAGGTTTAGGTTGGGGCCACAGTAGGGACTAAGGTTTGTTCAAGTCTTAATTCCTAACTCATTAATACATAAATTTTTGTTAAAGATCTTCTGCTTAACATCATGAGCACTACAAACTCTTCATCTGTTCATTGCTAATGAATTATAATTTAAAAAACCCAGACTTGTTCAAGTCTTAATTCCTAATTCATAAATACTTCTATAAGTTGTTTTTTTAAACATCTCTTTGATATTTTTGCTTAACATCATCAGCGCTAGAACTATACAACAGACATGATAGAGGGTCCTCAATTAACATCAATAATAAAATTTATAATGGTGCTATTTTATTTACCAACAAAATAGACTACCCAGACCGCTTATTCAACATAAATAAAATCCCCACCATCATCCATGATTAGACCTAATTTTTTAAAGACCTAATCAGCACAATTTTTACATCTACAGGTACTTGGAGTGTTGGAAGATGTTGGGTATGCTATATATGCAAACATGTTTATGTTTTGGTTACATTTATCACTCACCAGTGCCGTAGCCAAATTGTCATGCTACGTTCACATTTTTTTTTTTTAACTTCTGGTCAGTCATGATAACATATCTTCCAAAAAAAAATCGAAAGGCTAGGCTCACTTCGTACATCATGTAAACGTTGTAACAACCCATGAGCATGACGAAGGTAGCAGGAGTTGTCTCTTATTATATCCTACATATTTCTATCGATCTTTAAAAAATACGTATATATATATATGCGGGTTTTTTTCTCTTAAAATGGTCCATCTTTGATCGAGATGCGCTAGCTAAACTTTGCTTGCGCCGAGAAGCACTATACAAAAACACTTTAAATAAATACATTAGATGCGGAAAAAAATATATACATTGCCTGACAAAATGTGCGTTATTTAAAATCTTGGTCTAAAAGTGGTATGGTCAAGTCAAAATTTGCATAAATTTACTTACTTGTTTTCGTAGTTTTCGTCTGTCCTCTTCTCTGGCACTTTAGCAACGTTATGGTGGGAAAAGCTAAATATAGCTGAAGCCTCACTCTCGCGTTTCTTCACGAAATACGCGGGAAATTCAAACTTATAAATCGGTAAATGTTGAGATTCCAACTCATCGTCATTTGATTTTGAAAATGCAAAAAAAAAAGACTTGTTTACGTATTTAAAAAAAAAGACTTTATGAAGTCTTGCCCTTGACTGATCAAACATCATGAAATTTAATAATGAATAAAGTTTTTAGTGCTGATATGGATTTAAAAAATGAAAGTCCTCATGAGCGTGAATAAATTCCGCTCTCATTGGATCCTTCGGACCGGCCTTGCATTTCTCCATAGGCTTTTGTATCCTGTCACGTTTTTTTTTTAGTTGTATAGCTGAAATAAGAAGGAAATGATAATATAAATGTGTGCATGTAAGGAAACGAACAATTAAGTACCATTTATATAGATACTGTGGAATCATTAGAATTCGCGGAGGTATCCCTCACCCACGAATTTACATCCTCAACAAATGAATCATAATTACATTCCAGAGTTCACTTTCTTACAAATATATAAATCCACGCAATTACGTCTCCATAAAAATTCAGGAATCCACAAAAATTGGCCCCCACGAATTTAAATGATTCTACAGTATATTGCTTAAATATTAAATTTTAATTAATTATAGATATTTGCTAACACAAAGTAGTATGTGCATGTAAATTCTATGCATCCTGTCTCTTCCTTGCTCTCTAATTTTATCTTTACTTGTTTTCTTGATCCATTTTCCTCTTCCCGCTCCTGGTTATTTCCAATTTGTTTTCTCAGGTTGTGTTTCTCTTTACCTTTCCGAATGTTTAGATCCACAATATTCCCAACAGTGAGCTTCATGCACCTATTTCGTCTTCATTCGTCTGATGTAATTACTAAGATCTTCAGCATTCTCGATGCCAAATTTAATCCATTTCTTGGAGGCTGCCATTCTAAAAAATTTCAAATTGCAATCAAAGTTGTCCAGAAAACTGTTGAAAGTCCAATGTGGTCACTGTTTATATACTAAAGGTGAATCAGAGGATTACTGACAGATACTCAATTAAATGTTTAGTCAAACTTTAGATTGAGTTAGAAATTCCCCTACGGATATTTTTCCTTTGTGAAGAGTATGATGATTATGATATAGTGCCCAGCCAAAGTAATTAGTAGAGAAGAACGCTCCCACTCAGGGTTAGGGTGTATCTTTTTATTCTGCTTGGGGAGACAAGAAAATTGATATCAGTATCAATATAATACCTTAACTCTTTGCTCCCGGGCAGCCATCTTTGTTTACACCCCTGAGGCCTTCAAGGTATCACACCGGTAATTATTTTCACTGTATATTACTATAATAGAGAGGAAAAAATCAGTTTACAAAATTGATGCCGAATAACGCAGTCAGACACGTTCTATGTTACCTATCTCGTCTGCCGACACCAGAAAAACAACACCCTACGCGGCATTTTCGAAAATAAATTACCCGCAAATAAGACTACCCTCAAATCCACGTGTTTTTCACATGTGTGTAAATAGCCGGAGTGCACCTCAGGAAGTAGCCTCAGCTACCAACAGCAAATAGTTCCTTTGTATACACTTGGTTATTTCTACAAATTACACAAAATTTCCTTAGATCAGTGGTACAAAAATTAAGAGAAAAGAAGAGGAAATGAGAAAAATTGCACAAGGAAAAAAAAATATTGATAAATAATATTTTACCCAATTTATTGTTGATTTTAAAACTTTAATCATTTGTGAACATGATGATATAAATTTCTTTGCTTTAACTTGGTAAAAAATATTCTAAAATTTATATCAAATAATCACAGTCTCGGAGCAAATTTTTGTCAGTTTAGAACCATCAATGTACGATGAAAACATTTAAAAAATTTCACGATTTAGTCAGAATCACTTGATTCATCTCCTCTGTTGTCTCGCATACGTTGGTAAGCTTGCTTATAGTCCTTGTGACTGTGATATATCCTGAAACAGAGGTCCACGCACAGTTCAACAACACAGTTCCTGCATTCATACGATGATCATACGGTTTTCCTTCCATCTCCTGCACACTTCCTTTTCCCAGTAGTTATTGAACATACAGGACATATCCTTAATGGCTTGGACTTGTGGCCCTCTTTTTTTTTTATTTTGGTAAGGAAGTGTCTTCCTGTGAGGCGCTCTATCTCCCTCGGATTGGTAGTTCCTTGGGCAATCAATGGTTGTGGGGTAGTTTCAGTGATGAGTGCTTTCACAACTTCCCTTCTGAATACATGGTGAAGAACAGGTTTTTTTCTTTGCTTCTGACAATGTTCCTTGTACAGCAAATATGAATTCAAGGTTGCCATCATCAACATGTGGAAGAACGCTTTTTTTCACCATTTCAGCGTACGTCTTTTAAAAGCTGGGTATGAAATCATTTGGTCACATTGATCAACAGCCCCCATGAACTTGTCACAATCAATGATACATGCTGGTCTTCTAATGATCTCTCCTGTACCACGATCAACTCTGTTAGGGACATCCATAAACTCCGCATTGTGGATCGACGTACACATATGGACATCACGTTTATCCTTCCATTTTAAAACCTGCAATGTGCCGTTCGTCATTGCAATACTTTCTCTTTTTAAATTCGGCTGGATGACATGGATAAGATTTCTTACTTTGAACAGCGGATCATAAGCAGGATCATTACGTCCAGGTGTATTTGATGTATCCCTCAGGTGTAAATACTGGTTGATTTTCACGAAACAAGTTTTCGGCATGATTGATGCAATGAATGGGTCAGAAAAGCGTTCATCAGTACTCCAATAATTACTAATGCATGGTAATTGTCGAACACCCATGAAAATGTTAATACTCACAAACGCACGCATCTCGTTTACATTTGTTGGACTCCATCTTGGATCAGGTCCTTTCTGGGTAGCGTATCTGTTTGTTTCTGTTTCTAGATTTTTAAAGAAAACTTGAGGTAAAAACCTGAAGAAATAGTCGATAGGCCTTGCATCTGGGATTCAGACGATTTTGCACTCCAGTTTCTTCCTCAAACGCTGGTACATTCACCTCTGAAAGTTCGTGATCCCAATCATGATTCACATTTCGCATGTAGATATCGCCGCACATCTCGTCTTCGTCGGAACTTTCTGCTGAATCCTCGCTTTCTTCTTCAGAAACATCCACATCTTATTCATTGTCAACTATTCTCCGCACTCTTTCTTGTATTTCCCTGTCCTTTTCTACCGCAGATAACACTTGTTCTTCATCAAAACCATCAAACTCGCTATCACTCGATGTCTCCGACGCCATTTTCAACCCACGCTAAAATTACCTTCGGAATATTCTGAATTTCTATTAATAGTTAACTGACTGTAATGTAAAACCTAGAAAAAATCTGAATGTCCTGTATGACAAACCTGTATGTAAACGTCTGAGCAACTATTTTTGCTAGCCAATCAATACCTTTTGCTCTTTAAATAGCACAGGTAAACAAGGCCGGTTTCGGGCGGGTTAAGCACATGCCGGCGGGGGCGGATTTGGGCGGGTTGAGCATGAAAGGGTTAATGCAAATTAGCTATTTGCATACACACATTCCAATAGCAGTTAACAGCAGTTATTTAGCATTCCCAGTTCTTTAGCTGTTAAATAGGCCGAAATATTTTAATGAGCTCACTGAAAACAGCTGTCCGATATGAATATTAACAAGAACTGCTTCAAAAACTGCTGTAGCTAATTAACATTCAGGAGAACTGCTAACAAGCATTTCCTTATATGGATTTCCCAAGGCTTAAAAACTGCTAGGAACTGCTATACTATGATGAATAATAATAACTGCTAAAACAAACTTTCTTATATGGATTGCCAACTGCTAAGGGACTGTAATAAGTATATCTATACACACAAACAGGTACATATGTAATGTATAATAAATACAAGCCATCTCAAATTGATAAGACAGTTCATATTTTCAGCTCACTATTGCTTAAAGTTTCATTGTCAACAAAAACATTTGTGCAAATTCAAATAAACAATTTATTACAGAAAAATCAAAACATAATAGAAATTAATATGAATAAAAAGTAATTTTAATGGCAATAAAGTGGGACACATGTAGAGATTAAAAATGTAATATTTAAAATAAACATCAATAATGACTAGAAAATCAAACAATTACTGTACAATAGTTGGCTTAAATGGGATCATCAACTGCTATATTAGTTAACCCCCTCCCTAAAAATTATTATATGATGAGCTAATGGTTATATGTCTAAGAAAATGTCATAAACAAAAAATTACAAATGAACAATCAATCATCATCCTTATCAATATGCTGAATGCAAAAATGCAGATCAAGCTCTCTTCAATAATAGAAATACAACAATAAAATTCAAGTTTGCATGTAGCTGAATAAAAATGAGTGCAAAAAATACAAGGCATTTTCAAATTGTGTTCATAAAATTTATTTTTTTAAGTTCCCTTTTTTCAAAATGGTAATAAAGTGAATAGTAGAAATTTTTAAATGACCTCATTCTATATTTTGCAATTTTGGTGATTACCTTCCCTTTGTAGGGGGCATGACCCTTCATTTGAACAAACTTGAATCCTCTTCAAGGATGCTTTGTGCCAAGTTTGGTTGAAATTGGCCCAGTGGTTCTGGAGAAGAAGATGAAAATGTGAAAAGTTTACGAATACGTCAACAATGACGACGGACAACTTTCGATCTGAAAAGCTCACTTGAGCCTTTAAAAATGTCTAGTCACTGCTTTCAGATTCGCTGGAAATGAATTCTTTGCTTTTGGGCATCTGGATCTCTCCTCCCCCCCCCCCCCCCACCCGTCTTCATTCTTGATAAGATAGCAGTAATTTTGTGGCGCAGTGCCACTTTGCACCTTGAAAATTCTGATCTGCTATATCGGGATGCATACATTGAAAAATTACAAGAAAAATATACACAATAAGAGACAATGCACAATCAAACCATAAATTTAAAAAAAAAAAATGACGCTAAAATATGCCTGAACTCACTACATATCTGATAGATGTAAGTAACAGGTGCTTGTTTAATCAAAAGTTGTCCCAAGTTAAAGCAGAAAATACCATCTCATTGGACATACTTAATGTTAAAACTGGGACAGAATCAGAGACACAATAATGGTTTCAATATTCAGAATTACACATCTCATAAAATCATGAAATATTAATTTGTTGATTTTGGTCTTATTCAACAATATGTCAGTTATACGATATTAAATAGCATCCACTTTTTATTGGTGGAGGAAAGATCCAATATTAGGAGAAACCCCACCTTCTGTAAGTGAATTGCAAATACTCTTACATATAGCACAAAGTGTGCAAGCAGGACTTGAACTCACTCACACATACTGGAGATAAGCTAGGCTCTCCAATTGAAAGAATGATGTTTTTAACACTCAGCCACAAAGACCCATTTGAAATTTTAGTACGATCAGTGATTTTTTAAGGCCCATTTTGGGTCTGAATTTCAGCCCTTTCCCCTCCTAAAAATGGTCATTTTCCCCCCAATTTAGCTTACATTTTCCCCAATAATAATTATGAAAGGAAAACGTATTTGAAAAAAAATAAACATTTGATGTGAATTATACACATAAGACTTAACAAAGAGTTATGGGAACGGTGATTTGGATAGAATAGTTGAACATTTTAGAAGGTTAAAGAAAATTAGATGTGTAAAATAAAAATAATATAATGTTTGATGTGATTTTAAAACTTATTTATGATAAAATTGATTTTTCCCAGTTTGACTAAAATGTCGATAATTTTTCCCAATTCGAAAACTGCAGGACCCTTGTTAAAAATGTAGAAAAATCACTGACAATACAATGCTCAGTACAAGTACAAAAAGTTTGTTCAACATAATCATATATTAGCTTGAAGAAAGACTTACAGGCAATGGATTTTAGCAAATCCTTGCTGACAGCCTTTACGCTGCCAGCATTTACGATATCTTCATAGCTTATTAGACATAAGAGAGAAGAATTTTAAATCTCGCAGCTGCTGTCGACGAGGATTTAGTCTTTGATTCTTCTAGGTATGAGGCTCGGACAAAAATCCCACTGCTGGGCACCATTTCCACCTTCTGAAATACAAGTTTAAAGAATCAATATAATGTTTGCATTAGAAATTAAGTCTCATTTTAACGTCCCTTGAAAGGAATCACAGCCTCATCTACACTAATTTCCCTATGAGGGACATACTCGCTTTGAAATTTTTCTCTACAACTATCTAAAATAAATCTAAGTTTATGTAATTTCTCACCTGGATTGCGCCTGTCATCACTAAAGTGCAGGTACCGCTTGATCTGCACAAATCGATCACGAGACATAACTTCTCCAAATTTAGAGCCCACGTACCAGACGAAATGAAGGATTATCGGACCAATAAAGTTCTTCTCTATCAAATTTCATAATATCCATAAGAATAAGAAGTCCATAAAATGCCTTGATCTCTGCAACTGACACATCGCTTCACACACCTTTTTGGTTGACATCAGCTCGCTTCCGGTCAGCGTTCAAATTAGTGCATTCTACAATCTTTTTAAACACTTCATCGTTGTAAAAACATTGAAAATAGTTCAATGCAGTAGCTCCAGTGTCAAAATTCCTTACAGTCCCAACTCTTTCAGTAAACAAATGAATATTCCTTTGATTTTCTGTTCCCCTCCATGCGTCAAACGTTTTGTCAACATAAATATCTGCTGCTTCAAACCCTTCGAACTCCTCTTCATCATCACTATCCCCGACTAAATTATGCCACTGCCTTTCTAGATCAATTCTCTCTTCTCTGTTTATGTTTACCAAGTCGAAAACCCCAATATTGTCAAGAGTTTCGTCGTCAGACAAATCGTTGTCACTTTCGGCATCGGCCATTTTGGAAACAAAAAACAACAATTTTCCCGCTTGGAAATCATTCGGTATTTTCTGTATTTATTATTTAGAGTGATGAAAACGCCCGAAACCTTCAGAGTGTACCTTTTTTTAGGTGCGTGTGACGTATCAGGTGAATCCAATGACTGACCAATTAACGATGTCCATTTATATTTAGGTATATGTACAGCTCGCTAATGCAGGCTGTAGTGTTATGAGACATAACTCTGTCAGACCGGTAAACCGGGCCACAGTGTTGAAAGAGTTAAATTGATGTGCTGGACATTGAATAATACTAAGCTCAAAACATGATACCTTTCTTATATATATATATATATATATATATATATATATATAAATATAAATGCATGATTTTGAAAAAGAAAAACCAGCACAAAAGCAGCACACATTGGTCAGCTTTTAGTGCCAACATCACAATGAGTAAGAAAATGCAGCACAAATGCAGCCCTGAAAGAATCTGTTTAAGATTTTGCAGTACAAGGTTAGTCATATTGCAGCACATAATCAGCACAAACAGTTTCCTGGCAAAAACAAAGTAAACATTTTGCAGTGCACTTTCTGTACATATGCAGTACAAAATCAGCTTATGCTGCCTGGCAGTACACTATCCCATACTGTGCTGTATTTGTACTTCATATCTGCAGTGCAAATAAAGTGTACTTCCAGCACCAAAGCAGCATATGCTGCCTGGCAGTACACTATCCCATACTGCGCTGTATTTGTACTTCATATCTGCAGTGCAAATAAAGTGTACTTTCAGCACCAAAGCAGCATATACTGCAATGCAGTATGTGCTGTAATTCCGTAAGGGAATTCTGTTGTGGAAATTCTCAATACTGAAAATAAGATGTATGTTTAAAAATGCAATATTGCAAATGAATACATTTAATCTCATACAATGAAAACTTTGTACTCGCATTGGTAAAGATTTCCTTTATTAGGATCTGTCAAATGACTCGAGTGACTTCATCCTCATATGTTGTTCTGTCTAAATCTAGAAGCACTCTGGTTGAATTCATAAAGGTGCCTTCCCATTTACTGGTTTTAGGACTTGGAGTTGAAGTTTTCATAGTATGGCAAAACAGATGAGGTTTTTTTTTGGGGTGTTAAGTGAGGTGAACTTCTAGTGGCAATGGTAGCACACTTTTTTGGTGGTGTCTCTGTTAGGACTAGAGATTTCCTTGCAGTAAGATTGCTTGATGTTTGCATATTTATGTGTGGTGATATTGACATTTCATATGGTGACTTTGGTGCGCTTCCCTGTGGTGACTTTTGTACTCTTGTATGTGGTGCCTTTTGTGAACTTCCATGTGGCGACTTTTGTGAGCTTCCAGTCGTGGTGACTTTTGTGCACTTCGATGTGGGGACTTATGTACACTTGTATTGGGTAACTTCTGTGCGCTTCTGTTTGGTGACTTTTGTGGGCTTCCATGTGGCAACTTTAGTGATTTTCCAAGTGGCGACTGTTGTACCATTGCATAGGGCAATTTTTGTGCGCTTCTTTGTGGTGACTTTTGCACGCTTCCATGTGGTGACTTTTGTGGGCTTCCATGTGGTGATTTTTTTAACTTCCATGTGGCGACTTTTGAACACTTGTATGGGGTAACTTTTGTGCATTTCCATTTAGTGACGAAGATGATGATTCAGGAGAAATTTGCGAAATACCTGATATATGTGTCATTGCACTGTTCCCCAACAATTTCTCAATTTCTGCCAATTTTCCAATATGAATAAAAATATTTTTGCTATCATGATTTAGTATGACATCCCTTATTGAAATATAGCCCTTCTGGCATTATTGCTGCAATATTGCAGCAACATTCCGGCAATACATTGCAGCAATATTGCGGTGATATCGTTTTTCATATGTAAATTAGATTTGCGGCAATATACTGCCAGAAAGGTGTTGAGACAATATTGCTGCAAAGCATACTTTGGAGCTAGTTGCGGCAGTACTGCCGCAAGCATGTTGCAGCAATATTGCCAGAAAGGTGTTGCGCCAATATTGTGGCAAAGCATATTTTGGAGCTAGTTGCGGCAGTACTGCTGCAAAGTTTGTTGCGGTAATATTGCCAGAAAGGTGTTGCGGCAATATTGCTGCAATGCATTTGCAACTGTGCTGTGGTGGTAATGCTGCAAATTGTCTACAGAGTACATAATGTATATATACAATTAAAAAAAGAGGTATTTTAAATTACCATATTACAAATTTATCTTTCAACAAGTAGCAAAAAGGTTCCCATAAGATAAAATACAATAACTTTAAAAGTTATATCAAGCATCAAAATTAATTTTGACATTCTTGATCTGAAAAAACAGAATCAAATATACAATAAGTAATGCACAATTTATGAAAGATAAGATTTAAAAATTTTTAGAAATAAAGCTGACTAGAAGTTCAATAAGAACAAAATGTAATGAGAGAAAAAAGGAAAAATACAAAATTATGACTATAGATGGATGCTTTTTGGAATTAAGAATTTTCCAACAACTATATACATTTATGTATAGTAATTTTAAATGAACAAAGAAATTGTTTTTATCTAGCATAAAACCATACATGAACGCACAGAATAACGCCATCATTAAATTTTGTTTGATGTACTCCGACCCACGTTTTTCAAGGTGGGTCGGTAGGTAGGTATTCTTTTTTTTTTTTGAAATGTCAAGATTCTAAATAAGGAGAATTTTCTATTTCTCAAGGGAACCAAAATAAAAAAGAAAATGAAATTTTAAAATGCGGAAAAAAGGATCAGGTAGGGGCAAATTTGACGGATTGGTCGGAGTGCATCAAACAAATCAATTTTCATTTTTGGCCTAAGCTTCCATTTTATAAAAATCACATCAATATACATGATCATGTTTATTTCAGAATGTCAATCCCTTTCATCTTCATTTTAAACATATTTCCTTCAAATTTAATTTATAATGTCATATATATAATGTCACTGCATGACCATTTCATACTTTAAATGAAACAGCCAAAGTAACCTTTGCAAAGCTTCTTAATTGAAACAAATGTATCCTTTGACCTTGGCAATGCTCCATATTTGGTAATGATTACACAAACTGGTGATACTAAAACAAGAGGGCCTTGGGCCACATCGCTTGCCTAAGTCACCTTGGCCCATACACAGAATTTTCCATACAAATATGCATTTGATTCCCTTTTGTGGCCATTAAACCTGATCCCTGGGAGGTAAGAGTTTAACAAATGTGATTCTGCTCTATGTCAGGAAGCTTTCATGTAAATTTGAACTTATCAGCTAGGCCCTGTAGTTCTTTAGAAGAAGAATTTTTAAAGATTTTCCTTTAATACAAATGCATGTAAAAATGGTCTCTGATCCTACTGTGGCCCCAATCAACCCCTGAAGGCCATGATTTTAACAAACTTGATTCTGTACTATGTCAGAAACTTTCCATGTAAATTTCAAGTTATCTGGCTAGTGGTTCTTAGGAAGAAGATTTTTCTTATATAAATGCATGTAAAAATGGTTTCCCCCATTGTGGCCCCACCCAACCCTCAGGAACCATGATTTTCACAGACTTGATTCTGCGTATGTCAAAAAGTTTCCATGTAAATTTCAACTTATCTGGCTCAGTGGTTCTTAAGAAGATTTTTAAATATTTTTCTTATATAAATGAATGTAAAAATGGTTTCCCCATTTGTGGCCCCATCTGACCCTCCGGGGCCATGATTTTAACAAACTTAAGTTTGCACTATATCAGGAAGCTTCCAGGTAAGTTTGAACTTATTTGGCCCAGTGGTTCTTGAGAAGAAGATATTTGACTGACCCAGCACATTTTGTGCATTTTTGTGATTATCTCCCCTTTGAAGAGGATATGGCCCTTCATTCGAACAGATGTGAATTCCTTTCACCAAAGGGTTATTTGTACTAAGTTTGATTGAATTTGACCAACTATTTCTGAAGATTTTTAAAAAAAATTAATGTATTTTTACAACATGTATTTTGCTATTATCTCCCCTTGGAGAAGAGCGTTGTCCTTCATTTAAACAAACTTGAATTCCCTCCCCCCAAGGATGATGTGTGCCAAGTTTGGTTAAAATTGGTCCAGTGGTTCTGGAGAAGTCGAAAATGTAAAAGGTTACCACAGACAGACGGACGACGGACAACCGGTGATCAGAAAAGCTCACTTGAGCTTGAAGCTCAGTTGAGCTAAAAACTGGATGTAACTAAGTTTGCAACATGCAGTGTCTATTAATTATGAAAGCACAGTCAGTTTCAAAAGACATCAGGAGGAAAGAATGAATGTGAATACTGTGAAAATGATTGGGCACTTTCTTAGGCAGTTCTGTTCAATTTGCAGGCTTTTTTGCATGTATGAATCTTGAAATTCAGAGCAAGCATGAATAGTCTGTCTGACATGTTCAGCTCATTCACACAATATACTGGGGAAAAAAAAGGTTTGAAAATGCTTTTTGTTCAGTATGTTCAATAAAACATATCAGACTACCATTTTAGAGTCCAGTTATCTGCCTAAATAAATATAATATATACTTACATTTAATGGACTCCATACGTGGATCCGTAATCACCATTTCTGTGGCCGTTTTATAAGCCAATTCATCAGGCACATAAAAGTCATCCATTAACTTTTTCGCTACGAAGCTTGACCCATGGCCTTTACATTTAGCTATAATACAATGAAGCCATGTCCTGGGTACAATGACTTTCCCTAAAGTGCTAAGTCTGGTGTAGTCAGGCCAAAAAAAAAAATGTGTGTTTCCTATTACATTAAATTTTGAAATAGGGTCGGTAGGTGTGTGGGTTTTTTTTGGGGTTTTTTTTGGGTTTTTTTTTTTTAATAGATCTGCCAGATTCGAATTATGTGTACTTAAGGTTGTGTATTTCAGCAATATTTGCTCAAAAGAATGGATATGGACATACTGTTCTACTTTTGTAGAAATAGTGTGGTCTATCTCCCTGACTCAAGATTATCCCATATCTTTTCATTTTATATGAAGCTCAATGAGAAAGAAATCCACGGTTCAATGGCTATATTGACTACAATAAAACAATACATGAAACTGAATGAAAACATATCAAGAGTATTAATGCTTTGTCTTTCATGAAAAGTTTGAACGAAATTTGGCCAATTGTCACTTTTTGGCTGACTTTCCATATGGGTGTTGAACAAATGGCGAAATTCCTTTGCATTCACAGGTCTTGCATAGTGGTAAAACTGTTTTGTACTGTTTTTTCAATTCTACATTAGTGTCCGCTTCTGGCCCGCCACAAACAGAGCAGACATCTAGTTGGCCTAATCCACTTCCATAATAGGCCAATTCAACATGAGAGTTACAATTAACATGAAGTCTGCACATGACTTTTTTGTACATCGAGTTAGTGGGTGGCAACAGAGGACTTCTGCATGTGTATTCATATTCACTAATCGAAATAGTAACCAACATCAGTTGTCTGTCTGTTAGCTTGTGATGACTATACACGATGCGAGGCTTTCTACATTCTACACATTCAACTACAGCTCTTGCATTTTGTGTAATGCATAGGTGTGCATCAGGAGCTGGTACTCCAAATTCTTCTTAATGCTCATCAATCTCTTGATGGTCTTGTAGTACACTTGGGTCTGCATTTTCCCCAGGATTCAAGCCCTTGTCTTTCACGGGTTTAGCTTTAAAGGTAGGCCTGTCTGTTTCATCTGTGTCTACCTTTGACCTCATTGTATGACTTGTAATGTTGCTTAGTCTCATTGAGAACAGGGTCAGGCAACCACTGCATCTGATCATCCGTCAATTGTGGAGGTAGACAGTTCACGTCCTTGCACTTCCTGATTTGAAAGGTATTAATAATGTCTGCTTCTACAATGAGTTTCCTGCCATTTCTGAAAACTCTCAATTTTACTAGTATATGCCTTCTGAAGTTTTTCCAAATTCATATCTGGAAAAAGTTCGCTGAGATGTTTCTTCAAATTATCGATTTCTTGGTCATTAACTGGATCTATAGCCTTCAATGGTTCGTCTTTCAACTTTAGCCTCAAGAAACGGTTATGGAGAAGAGATGCAACTGGCTCTATTGAATCATTCCACGCTGTTTTCACCTCTGGAGTTTTTTCAGCAAGAGTTCTCACAGCTGCCATATTGTTGCAGTTTTTCAGGATTTTATTCATCTCCTCTCTCGACTCTTTCCTCTCTAATGCTACGTTTTGCAGGGCCAAGTTAAGAATGCTCATAACTCTCTCAGCAGGGTTAACATACTTGTGACCGGGTGCACACCTCGCCAAGATCATCATATCAAGGTTCAACTCCTTAAATGTACTTTTATTCTGGCAGTATCGCCAGAATGTCACCAAAAGTTGTTGCCGCTATACATTTCACTTGTCTCAAAATCAGGTTTCTGGCAACAAAAATGTGTTGCTGCAATATTGCCGCAATATAGCAGCAATATTGCCACAAATATTTTACTTTGGTAAGGGATATCAAAGAAATCCTCGCATGGTTTAGCTAGTGCACAAGTTAAGTTTGCCATTATTGATCAAATATGAAAAATTGTAAATTAGGTTGGTTTTTTTCATTGTTGCCAAATTTCTGTCTTTCCCATTAAGAGTTGCTGTATTTTCTTGAAAGTGTGGTATTGCCAGGTTTTGGTTGATTTTCCCTATAGGCGTCTAGCACTAGGCAAGGAATCCATCATCTTGCACCCCCAAATATACTCTTTTCTTTGTGTACTCAACAACAGCAACAGTAACCTTGTTGTACGGTAGTTTCCTGTAGTAAAATTGCATACATTTACCAAAAAATATATTTTAACAATTGATTATACATTTTGTAAAACCTTTGAAACAGACGACAGTAGAAATACCATGCGATTTGCATTTATATGTATCAAAATATGATAAATCAAATTGCTCCACGTTAAGTACATGCATTGCCAAAACGATGAACAATGTTTTTTGTATAATGTCCCTAGCTTATGCAGAGGGTTGAATCCCAGCATTCCTTGTCTAACCTGTAATGCGTTGTCTGCCAGCTAGGTGAAAAAACTCCTCAACAGCCAAAATCTGTTTCTATGCATCACTGACAGAAAAAATGGTGTCAAATTCACTTCAAAGGTTGTTCAGTGTTCTCTGAAACTTCCAGCTGAACTATCGGGCCCATAGCAGTTATCAGCTTCATTTCCTCCGTAGTCGTTGCGACCAAGTTCTGAAACTTTGACGTCCGTTTCAAGTTGCCGGCATTTTCTTGAGGAAACTGGTTTGCACAACGATTTGTCTCCTTGGCCTTTCTCCGGAAATCATGGTCTTTAATTGATGAATAAACTCAGAAAGTCCTGAGGTGAACGTTTATCTTCAGGGAAATGAGATCGCAGTCCAGGTACACATGTAAACCCCAAGTCAACTCTGGGATGATCACCGGCCATCACACCAATTCTCCATAAAATTAAATACACAGGCCATCTTCTTCGTCATCATTACTGCTGTCTGGGATTTTCTCAAATTCCTCATCGCTTTCACCATCGTTGAGGATTTCATTAAAGATATTTTCATGTTGTGGTAAGAATACCGCCACTTTGAATAACACAACTTTCGCACCTATTTTTACACAAACTCATCAAATTTGAGCAGATGTCATGGAATGATTTCGTTTAATGATTTTTACTTCCAAATAAGGAGATGTTTTTTATGTTTACAAGTATTGGATAGCTATAAATACGATTTATAAAATAAGTTATATTCGACTTTTTTAACAACTGGAGTATTCCTGGGTCAGCTCAGAGCACATGGGTTTGTTTACCATAAGATTCCGGGTTCACAGTTACTAGGTTCTTCGATTCCTAGCTCCTGAAAAATAAACTCTCAGAGTTTCCTTTCGGTATTTTCTTCTCTGTTCTCACCTCCTAAACCAGTAAATACCAGATTGTATTTCATTGAGCGGCAGCGAAGATCAAGAACCACTTCTTCAAGGTCTTTTCTGTTTTCCGTCATTTTTTTCATCTCACCCCGTAGTTTCTCAAACTCATTTTTCTGTCTGTTGATAATAGTCGCCAGTTCAGAGATATCATTTTTCTGTTTATTCAGAGTTTTTGCTACTCCCTTGATGTCAGCACATTTTGACTGAAACTCGTCACATTTTTCGGACACGAATTTAACGGATCTTTCAAACTCGACGTTTTTCTTTTCTGTGGCTATACTACACGACTCTCAAGTGAACCCATTCTCGAATCTAATTTATTCATTTTCTCCTTAATAGCGTAGAGTTTCTTCAGTTTATGCATGATCCCATATCGAAAATAAATATGAAAATGATACAAGAAAATAATACTAAAATGATACCAAAAAAATATATTTTTAATGACCAAATTTGGAACCATCTAAATCTTGGTTCCAAATTAGGTCAAAAATAATACACTTTCTAAATAATGAAACACACAAAAATATATTTTTAATATACTTTATTTCTTAGTAAAAATACAAAAATGATACATTTGATGTATTATTTCTATACTCTTGTATTATTTATGTATTAAATCCCAATTTAAAGTACAAAAATAATACATTTTGGAGTAGGATTAAAAAAGTACCAAAAAAATACAAAGTGTATTAATTTTGTATCAACATATTAATTTTGTATTATTTGGTTCACCTTGAAAAAATAGGGAAAAAAATATGATTTGTATTAATTTTGTATCAACATATTATTTTTGTATTATTTGGTTCACCTTGAAAAATTAAAATAGGAAAAAAATATGAATTGTATTAAATTTGTATCAACATCTAAGTATTCAAAGATGGGGAATAGAAATAATACATTACCAAAAAAAAAGTATAAAAACAATACATATTTGAAAAAATACAAAAAAAATACATTTTGTATTTCAAAAAAGTACAAGAATGATACACAAAAAGTATATTAATGTGCCAAAAATAATACAATTCAGTGCCTAGAAAAGTAAAAAGAATTGTAAAAAACATGTTTTAATAGTTTTTGAAAGCAGCTTTCAATCACATTTTAAGAAAGAAATCTGACATCTTTAAAAATATATGAATAAAACCTTCAGTCAAATCAACTTAGTTATGCAAAATCAATCAAAAGCAAGGGGAAACAAGATGTGTTTGTGAAACACATGTCCCCGATAATGACCAATCCCAGAGATGGCCAAGGTCACAAGGACAAATATCTTGGTACCAGTAGAAAGATCTGTCACAAGAAATGCTCATGTACAATATTAAAGCTCTAATATTTACCATTTAGAAGTTATGACCAATGTAAAAATAAAACTAAAAGTAGGTCAAATGTCAAGGTCAAAAGGTTTAGTACCAACGAAAAGGTCTTGTCACAAGGAATACTCATGTGAAATATCAAAGCTCTATCACTTACAGTTCAAAAGTTATTAACAAGGTTAAAGTTTTCAAAAAGGTCAAACTCCAAGGTCAAAGGGTCAAAAGTGTTGGTACTCACGGAAAGGTCTTGTCACAAGGAATGCTCATGTGAAATATTAAAGCTCTACCACTTACTGTTCAAAAGTTATAAGCAAAGTTAAAGTTTTCAAAAAGTAGGTCAAACTCAAAGGTCAAGGTTACAGGGTCAAAAATGTTGGTACTCACGGAAAGGTCTTGTCACAAGGAATACTCATGTGAAATATCAAAGCTCTATCACTTACAGTTCAAAAGTTATTAGCAAGGTTAAAGTTTCAGACAGAATGACAGACAGGACAAAAGCAATATGCCAATATGCTCCCCCCCCCCCCCCCCCCCCCCCGATCTCGGGGCATAAAAAGACATGCATTGGCTACTAATTCAGCTACTATTAAAAGTTAAAACCATTGTTACAGTAAACATAATATCCCATGTCGCATTGGCTACTATTGTAGAGATTTAAAAAGCGACTATTAAATACTTTGGGCTATATTATCATAAATATAATAAATAATAACAAATTGTTGTCATTTTCATTGTACAAGATTCAATAAATTGCTAGATGTTTAATCAGTATTTTATACATATCTAGCCTGTCCATGATGTTATATGGTACATACATATCTAGTCTGTCAGTGAGCTGATGATATGGTATGTACATATCTAGTCTGCCCATGATCTTATATGGTATACATATCTAGTCTCTCTGTGACCTTATATGGTATTCATATCTAGTCTGTCCATGATCTTCATAACACATCAGTCTTGAGACTCATCCTCCCTCTGCTTCTGCCGTTTCTTCTGCGTTGCAAAGTGCACTAACTTTGTTCCTAAGGGCTATCTTCAAGTCACACCACTTGTCGTCAGCCTTGACCACTGCATAATCTGTAATAGAATATTATAAAAAAATATATATATAAAACATTATCATATAGTCTATCTATTGTCCCTTTATAATCTATACAAATGCAAACGGTTCATATCACATATTCACCGGATTTGAGACCATATTCACTGGAGGTACCCCTTCTGGAAATCCTGGATCTGCTGCTGTCCACCCCACCCCCCCCCCCCCCCCCCCCCCCTTCTATATAGATCTATGACTATAGTGTGGAAACTGGACAAGCTTGAACTATGCAGGACGAGTAAACCCCCCCCCCCCCCCCCCCCTCGATCTTTTTTTTTTTAAATTGGACCGCTAAGGCCTAGGTTTTGTTTTGGAATATAGGCCTAGCTATAATTTTCAGAAAATTATAAAGTCAACTTTACTTTGAAAAACTGTCCTTCCATACTACATAAACTGAAATAGTTTCATCTGCTGCAAAATAAAGAAATCTTGGGCATTACTTTAACTTACCATGTTGTGATGATCACAAGAACTTTACGTACACCCGGCCCAAAACGTCTGGACATGCTGTTCTTGCAGGATGTCACCTTCCTTATATATTCCGTGATTCTGGACTCCGGTCCTCATTCCACTCAACCACGGAATATTTAGCAATTTATGCAAAATAACCTCCGAAATATTGCGACAGTCTAATCACTTTGAAAATGGCAGCGTCACACATTCAACCAATCAAATTTGAGAGCTACAGATTTTGGAACTTCGACCAATCGCGTGAAAGTACGAAGACGGCCGAAAATTCTAGTCTTGTATTTATCTTTCGTAAATATGCTGTTATTATCTCGTTTGTTTAAATTTTCTGCTATTAGAAACTAATTCATAATTCATAGCTGTTTTTTTAAAACAAATACTAAGATTGTAATAATTTAAAATTGATTACGGAGTCACCCGAACTCTATCTACAGTCACTTCCGCTTCCATATTTTGAAATCGTCGATCTGTGAACATTGTGAGGAAAGGAAAGCAAAACAATGGGAGAAACACGTGGAGAGTATACAATCTATTTTGTGGACAACTTGTTAAAGGCTCCTAGAGTATTCTTATGGGGTAAGCGACGTGTATAACACTGGAAGAAGCAGTCCTACCAAACTTGAAAAGCCACGAGGTCGAGTGGTAATGGCGCGCCCGTGCCGATGAACTTGCACGTTGTTTTCACAATCGGTATGCATTTTTCTTATTCATTTTCTTTAATATTATTATTTGATAAATCCTATAATTGCGTATTTGAGAAATAGATATTTATTTTTCAAAGTGACTTGTGGTAAAATCGCACCTGATAGTTGCCCGATGATGATCAATGTGAAATAATATATCGTTGTTTAAGTTCATAAATTTTAGTTGTGTTTGTTTTCATGTTACCAATTCTATCATAGGTTTTCCCAACTGCCGACTATTCCTTGTCAGATAATCCTAAAAATCCGGGAGATATAGCATAGCCTATCTAACTTTGAAGTTTGAGGAAGCAGACTGACTTTGAAGACGACAATGATGTTGATTGAATAATACCAGGATGCAGCATTGCAGAAAGTAATGACGGTAAACGTAATTCAATTCTTTAACATGAAATATTCAATTTATGACCTTTAATAAACCCAAGTAACTGTTGATAGAGTATGTCCACAAAAAATAATAAGCATGTTACAATCACAGACACCTAAAATTTTAACAGCAAGTTGCATGTATTCATTTATAGGGAGGGGTGTGATATATGTTTTTTCAATCTATGGCATTATTTGTAACTTAAGGATAAAATTTCAGGTGCCTGTGTTACAGTTTTAAAAAAAAAATTCTTTCATTAGAGGACATTGAAGATATATATATATATATGCCCCTGCGGTTGAATTTAAAAAAACAAAATTAACTCTGTGAACCTGTAGATCAAAGTGTCAGACATCTTTAGAATGAATTGTATGAACAACAATGCTGCACATCAGCATACTTTTGTTGAAGTGCTAACACGCTTCGTAAAGCATGCTGGTATAAAACAGTAACAAGTAAAGTTCATACCCTCATTTATTTTTGAAAATGAAATTTTTTTTTTTTGAAAATTAAAATTGCAGAGAAAATGTTCAATTTCAGTTGATTTCTTGTGTTTCATTTTCAGGTATCTGACATGTCTTATGCCAATCAATTCCTCCAGAAGATGACACAAACTTTAAATTATGGAAGTTGCGAGCAAGAATTTTTCAAGGGAATGTCAGATGGAGAAGAAACATCAGTCAACAAGACAGTACTAGTGTAAAATGATAAAGTATCTGTAATAGGTGCTTACCATATTCTGCCTATTGTGGATTCAGTGATGGTTTTTCAAACGAACTATGCTCATCAACCAAATGTCCTTAAAATTTGTGGAGTGCAGAGCCACTTTCAGGCGAGACAGTAGTGTGGTTCATTTTAGTGGACATGATTTTAGACGAGATGTGCTTTGTGAAACTTGAAACATTGTTCATTCATCATAGTGTAATGAGAACTGTTGTGGTCCATCATTCTATGCTTTAGAGAAGTAATGGATATAATGTGAAGTACATGTGTAAATGCTCATATTCTGCACAACATATTTTTCAGTGACATTATTTCTTTGAGACCAAGCTCTGGACAGTTGATAGCCATTTATGTGTAGGACTTTATTTATTTTTCTGTGTGTGTAATAGCAACTGTCACTTGCAGTAAACCCAAACAAAGTGGAGAAATAATTTGTTGAGTTCAGAGATTACAATTTTTATTGTGTTATTTTGATGAGAAGATAGTATTAATAAGGTACAATGGTACATTGTATCTTATTGAAAAGCTTATTTAAGAGTTATCAGTAGAATTAGACTGCATGACAATTATTAGAATGGGAAACCTAGATGAAGTCAAAAGAAACTATACTGTATTTTACAGACTGTCCTGGAAATATCATGCAATAAATAATGTCTCCAGTGTTATTTAGAAGTATACTTCCTTATTATTTCATTATGCATGCAACTGATAAAGTTGTCTAAACTTAAAAGTTTGAAATCTTTACTGTGAAGTTGAGAAGCTAAATCTTGCATCATGTTTTCCACAAGTTATAAGTTTTATATTTCAATTTAAAAATTAGTCAATTTTTATACAATGAAAATCACTGGGAAATTTTTTTAAGTCCAATTATAATACAAAATTAATACATATAAAATCAAAGATTGGGATTAAAAATGACTAAGTTAAAAAAAATACAATTATAATACAGTGAAAAATCACTGAAATTTTTTAAGTCCAATTATAATACAAAATTAATACATATAAATTAAAAGATTTAGATTAAAAATGGCTAAGTTTTTTAAAAAAATACAATTTTAATACAGTGAAAATGACTAAGTTTAATTTTGATACAAAAATAATATGCTTGAAAAAAAACTAAGTCCCTAAAAATACAAAAATAATATATTGAAAATAATCTAAGTCCAAAATGATACAAAAATAATACCCTTTAAAAAATCAAAGTCAGAATTTAATATAAAAATGAGTTACCCAATTTTTTTGTGATACAAAAATAATATATTTTTTTTATATTATTTCAAAAAAGTACAAAAATGACTGTATTAATAATATATTAAAAATATACTTTTATGTATTATTTTTCCATATGGGATAGCTAGTCTAGCTTCCTATAAGTTTCCACAAATTGTGAATTCATACTGACACCTCCGTTGGGTAGCGGCGTAGATGAATAAGGAACATTTTCATGACTGTTAGGTTCGTTTCCACCAAGAGCTCCATATAAAACATTGCTCGCTTGCTGCCTGATGATAACCTATTAACATGCCTTTGATAATTAATTTATTTATAAATTTTATTTATAAAGTTTAAAGCTTTTTATTTATATTTTCAGGTTATAAAGAAGAAAATTATAGGTTCTAATGATATATAAATTATCTTGATTTAAAAGCATTTAACTTTGTAAAATGAAAAAAAAAACTTTTCTGGACACAGTATTTTGAGCATATTACACTACAAACACAAAGTAACTTTTTTTACTGTCCATAGATAGCTTTAAACTGTTGCAAGTAGTATGGCTTAAAACAGTAATTACACAGGTCAATGTTACACTGAGTGCATGCAGCCACTCCAAGGCTCGATCCTGATCAATTCTTGCGTCTCCTCCTCTTGGGCATGGTACGTGGCCAGTGGTGATCTTTGGACTGTTCAGGATTAAAATCAGATTTCCTCTTTCTTTTTGATGTGAATGTACATATCTATCAACTGATGGGATAAATTCATTCTAAATTCAAGCTGGTTTCTATGCCTGATTTTATTCGTCTTTGTTTTGATAACGTGGTTACGAGACTCTAATCAAAATGCATTTACAATGTGCATGCTTTAAAAAGGAAGAAGAATAATTTATACTTCCACCATTTTAGGCTTTTTCTTGCAATGTTATGCGTTGATCTCAGCTGATCAGCATGATCAACACCATTCATGTGCACATTATAGAGTTTCACTGCTATTGGACACGAGACTTTCTTCATGGTACCATCCTTCTGCTTTCTGATAACCTACTGGCCCTCTTGGTTTGTGTTTGTTGACAACATGGTGAGGTTTCTTTTATATCCCTCCACACCGCCACAACAACATGGTGAGGTTTCTTTTATCCCTCCACACCGCTAGAGCTAGCTAAATTTACTTTCTGCTTCTGTACACGATTCCCTTGTTTTTTAAAAAATTTATTTGTCTGGGTTCTTTGGCATCCCCTTGCGACTCAATTTTAGATTGTCGCAGGCTACCGTTCCTTTTCCCCATAGCTTCAAAAAGAGATCCGTTGATGTGAAGAAGCTATCACAGTACACATGGTGGCCAAGGTCCAGGATAGGTTCCATCAGACCCATCACTACTCTCCCTCCGAGATTGACCTCCGGAATTGTGTTTTATGTTTTCCTGTGTATACTTGAACCATATGAGATATCCATTTAACGGATTGGCTCAAACCACACTTTTATGTCAGTCATTTTTTGGGTTTTAATAGCGCATATTGCTTGAATCCAAGCCTCCCCAAAAAGCCTATCATGGCTTCATCTAGGAATACTTCCCAGGCAAAAAATCATGGTCAATGACCCTGGTCAACCATGGTTGACCATGCAAGTTCAACCATGGTCGCCGGACCATGGTTGAACCTGGTCAACCATGGTTGACTTCCTTCCGTTAATTGGCACCATGGTCGACCATGTCCATCAGTGACCATGGTCAAACATTGCCATTGACCATGGTCAAACATGATCCTTGATGGACATGGTCAGCAACCATTTACTGTCCATCAGTGATCAGTCATGTTCAACTATATGGTCAAACATTGTCATTGACCATGATCAAACAGGGTTGACCATGGTCAAACATGGTCACTGGCCATGGTCAAACATGGTCGATGTACATGATCCCTTTTCTGAAAACCAAATGATTAATAGATGGATACAGATATGAAGGAAAATGATCATTTAATACTTTAAGAATCAATAAACAGCAAATTCATTAAATTGTCAGCTTTTAACTTTAAACTTAATTAGCTTTGATACTTGAACATTTTGGTTATTTTGTCTCTTGTTCACGTTTAAGACTCTTTTGCACGGCATGCACATGTTCAGTAATGTCTTTCATTGTAACAAGTGTGAATTTCTTCATGATAACGGATAGCATTGTGCAATGTCACGTTTTGTTGTCAGGAAATATAACAGATAATGGTACACTTTACATCTTTATTATTTTTACATCAATTTTGTTACTAATTATTACAAAAATAAATGAAATATAATTTAAAAACACAGTCTTGTGATTGTCACTGTAATGGCACTGCGGTTGTTTCAATAACTACACTGGGTCCAGTTGGAATGGTGGCTCCGTGTGAAACTCGTATACGTTTCCTCTGGCTCCCACTCTTACTTCCTACTTCTTGATTTCTTTTAATTTGTGGCTAATTTAAAGGATCTATAAAATCAAGTTGCACATTTCAAATATACATATTGTTATCTCACATTGCACATGTACCATAATCTAGTGCGCATGTGTACGCATCACTACTACACTGTACATTTTTTTGTACTACAACTACGATATATTGTATATATTCATATATGTACTTTACTAATTACTTCATATGTTATTACTCAATACTCAGTATATACATATACTTGTGCATGTACTTTACTGACTACACAATACACATACTGGTATGATAATTGACAATGTTTTTCTCACATTGTTACTAATACTCGTCACTTTACTTGTGTACTCTTCAGTGTTCGCGAAGGTCTAAATTATATTACCAGTCATTCGGTCTGGTAAAATTTCTGTTTTTACCAGACCGAATGATGATTTACCAGACCGAACGAAAGTCATATACAAATAAACAAAAACTGACAGTGCACCAATATTTATTATTTAATCTCTAACTAGCTCAAACATCAATGCCCAATTATCATGTTCATCTCGAAATTCATCACAATAATGATCGTTTTCGTCATCATCCTTGGACTCATAAATTTCTTCTAGAGCAAACATGTCGTCGTTGTCCATAACTGCGTTTTCTGCTGAGCCTGGAAATTAATAAATTGTAGTGTAGTTGTTATTAAATTTGACTTGTGATACTTATGAATATTGTCAAAAATCATAAAATTATATGCGAAATTACTATACATACCTTGAAATTCATCAGCTTCAGAATCAGTTGTGTCTTTGTCCATGCTCTCAGGAATGTTATTTATGTCTGTGTTTTCTGACAAATCTAGGGGAAAAAATAAGCTTTTCAATATTGAGAGATTAGAAAGAAATTGGGGGGAGGGGGATTTAAGTTTACCAACCTTGAAGTTCAGTGATGTCAATGGAGGATCCCACATCAATCACATTGGTGGACTGACCAGCTTTCTTTGCCCTCTGGTAGTTTGGCAGACGTGGCTTCAGAGCTAAGGACTGTGGTAGAAAATGTGAAGCAACTGATAACAAATAGAGAATAATGCATTTGTATCAGCTAGTATGAAATTCCATCACTTGACAAAGTTGTTTTGAGAGAAAAAAAAAATCAATTAATTCATGTATATTCAAATATTGTTTCTTTAATTTGATAATGCAAATTATGTCATTCAATACTAAATTTGAATTACCAGCCATTTGTCAATAGATGACGTAGGGTCAAATTCTGTAACTCGTGGACTTTGAAGTTTGACCATGAGAATATCGTTGAGGGTAGAGGTTTGAAGGCGTGTTCGTCTACTTGTCTTAACAAGTTTCATGTGAGAAAAAGTAGTCTCACAGCTGACGCTTGTAGGGGGAATGCATCCTAGAAGCTCAATCACGGCCATCAGCATTGGAAACTCAGGATCATGAGCATCACACCATTTCAATTCCTGAACTTTACTTCCATGTCTGTAATTATATTGATTAATTTATGATGATACTGAAATTTTATTTTGGCATACCAGTCATAACATTATGATATTTAGTTTTAATATCACCACTGGGATAGGAACCTACTTTCTGTAGAGAATTTTCTTGAAAAGCCTGAGCTCATTCATGGTCTCCTGAACAGAAAAATCTGGTATGGCTCTTAGAAGAGTTTTGCTGTAATGGTTGGCAATGGTCATTATTTCTGTTTCAGCAAAGACTGAAATGAAATAAACAATAATAAATCAGAGGTCTTTTATTTGTACATGGTGATGCCAAATGGTTAAGTCAATAAGTGAATATTAAAATTACAGAGTCACACAATACTATTACAGCATATATTGTGTCATTGTTATTGTAAATAATGTACATAATTATAAAGTATATGATCATCATAATGCGAATCGCACTTTATCAGAACAACCATATCTTACCAGTTTACTTAATAACTTGATTTCATATCAATTGAATGCGTATGTTGAAGAATATAAAGTCTTTTACACTACAGTCTACATTAATTTGTAAACAGACAAACACATTCATATGAATAACACAGAAGCAGTAACATTTATGATTAATTGAATAAAACCAAAACGTGTCAACTAAAACAAAACATCAACAAAGAACTTTAACAAAGTTTGTTGATATAACCTCCTAAATCTGGACTTTCAACTGTTGGCCAATTCTTAAAGTGCAGAATTCTTGTTGAGTTCATAACATTCGTTTCAGAAACGCCCAACTCAAATCTCTCTTTCAGTGCATCTATGAGCCCACTAAGAATTTCATTCTTGTATGACAACGAAGGTGTATTACCCCGCAGAGTAATGCCCTCATATGTGCCTGCTTCCATAATTTCGGAAACACTTTTAAGGTCCCTAAATGACAAAGTAATTTTTGATCTACTTATGTTATTGCTTTTTGATTAAGAAGCAAAGCAAAACATTTTTCACATGCATCTCAGTATTATTTAAAGAGACAAATGAGATTGATTTTATTTTATACATAAAATTTACATGAATGATTCAGAGTGTTAACACTTCAGTGAGTCTTACCTGGTCTTGAACTCTTCCAACAACTCTATGGTGGATTCTGCCCAAATAACACTATCAGCCACAGTGGATTCTGTTTTTTGCAGTTTAAGCGACAGTCTCATGTTCTAAAGCTTCCTGTTAATAAAATTTGATGACAACACACATGAAGATGATGGAATGTGGAGATTTGCTTTATGCATGTATGATGATGTTTGATACAGTTTAATTTAAAGAATTTATCAGCTCTCAGTTATTGTCGTAATTATGAGACATTTGATTTCTTGAATAGTTACCATATCTACCAATTGTCGGACTAATGTTTGATTTATTCTATAAAGTACAAACCTGGAGAAAAAGAACAAAGCACACAAGGTCTTTCCTCAACAAGATCTTTGCCAGGCCCTCTGCTTTAGGATTCTTGTGGCTCAGGCTACAGAGATGTGCCTCATATGCTTGGAAAGTACGCATCATGTTGTTCATCCCACGGAACAAATGGGCTAGCCAACGTGTTCCGGTCACCTTTGTAGGCACCACACCCTTCACATTTAAAGCTCTGATAGCATCAAGTAGCCCCCGCTTGTTTTTGTACTGTTTTGTGTAAAAATAGTACAGACCTATCAGTAACGTCATAAGTCTATCGTACAGTTTGCTTTTTTTGAGTACATCCCTGAACGCCAGTTCAAGTCTATGCGCAAAGCAATGGACATTAACAAGTTCATCGTTAATGTTGTTTTTCAACAGAGCAGAGAGTCCTCCTTTTTTCCCCACCATGTTTGAGGCCCCATCACTCCCCATTCCAACCAGTTTTGCTGTAAATAGTAATTGCAACCAAATGTTATCATGTTTCTAATTCTATACATTGTTTTTTGATAAAATTTAATTATTAACTTTCGTTTCGTCATGTCTCTGCTGAAATAGTGGCAGGACTGACTGAATGAACTAAATTCCTTTTCTTTTAGATATTTGAATGTTATGCATAATTTACGTAGTGATTTCAGATTAGTCACTGCATATTGTGACAGAGCATATATATGTAATTTCAACAATAACATAGACATGTACCACTACCTTCAAAAAGATGTACCTTTATCAATCCTGCAATCAGTAAACACCTTCATCAAAAAGGATTCCAAGTCAACTGCACAGGTGCTATTTGGTGTTCCAATTGCTAGGAATCTCTCTGTGACTTTTCCATGCAAGGAGAACCGCAAATAAAGTGCCTCCTGTTCATCACCACTGATGTCAGTTGATCCGTCCATCATGATAGAGAAAAAGTTGACTTTGCTGAGAAAATCTACAGTGTTGTCTCTCTCGGTAGCAGCTATTGACTTCACAAATTCAATGGCAGCTTTGTCGTTGATATATGTGCCGCCTAGATCAATACCTTAAAGATATAATATTACATAAGCTATTTTAGGTTGATATTTCATAACAAGAAAACACAAGTTCTAGAGATTTTTTAGACGTAAGACCAGCATATAATATAAAAATTTACATGTACTTTACCTTTAACTTGATCCAATGAACACAACCATGTGTAGTCACGCATTGGCCGATTGTGCTTCATAACAGCATGAGCATTTCGAAATAAAAAAACAAGTCTGTCTTTTTCAGCTTTTCTTAACGACTGTAAAGCTTTGCCGGCAGAAGTGTTGGTCAAAATATCCGACCCTGTCTTAGCAGACGCATTTTGAAATTCTATGGCCTTTTTATGAGCAACGCTGGACTCGTGGTCGACCACAGCAGTCACTCTGAAATTTGTGCATCCGTCTAAAAAGGTGTTCTGACCTTTTAAGTTTGAGCTTATTCCAGTTGGGGTACGATTGGAACCTGACTTTGAAGCATAACGCTCGACACACACTGAACAAGTCATTGCACTTTTCTCGTCGTTGTAAGTCAGCCATGATCGCCCCTCCTTCCATTTTGGGTTAAATTTTCGTGGAGGTCTTTTCGCCTCGTAATTCTTGTTGTTTTTCGTTGAATCGGGATTGCTAAGCTTTAGTTTTTTTCCTGGTATAGCACCCTCAACAAATTTCAGTCCCAACATTTCACGGTTTATACCGGAACTAAAATACTGTATGTAAATGTCGAACCCGATATATTTAGAAGCGACGATCCCGTGTTGGAGTACGATAACAACGACACTTTTTGAAAACCATTTTAGGAATCCATGGAAAAGATGAACATGTTTTGAATTTCAATTTTATTTTATTCATTTATCATTATTCTCCCAGTTTTCATTGCCTCTACATTACCGGACATTTGGTCCGTCACGATTCTAACTTTTACCGGACCGAGTCTATTTTTACCGGACTTGTCCGACGGTCCGACGAACCTTCGGAAACACTGTACTCTTGAGAGTTTTACACATACTCTATACTTAAAACTATACACAGTACTTGCAAAATTAACAATATGCAAACTTCAAACCAACTTTACACAACAAAGTCAACAATAAACTGCAAGTGAAGAAATTTGGAAGTTATATAAATAAACTGAAAGGAAATTAATATCAATAATGAAATAGATAAGCTTACCTCAGAAGTGCTATAGTGGAACCTGTCTGAAGCAATATGACAAACTGAATACCTTACAATGTTAAGAATTTTGATTTACTTTTGACGTCCGTTACTCGTGCCTTCTACGCCCAAACTGACCAAAGCAAACACCGCAAACCAGTTCGAATACTAGAATTTAAAAATAGACCTTGCTTAGTCGGCAATTTCAAACCTGATTTAAATGTATGGGTGAAAGTTGGGGATAAAATTTATCAACTTACCTGAACACAGATTTGTTAATGGACGAACGGAAAGCAGTTTGGACTTTAAATGTGACATCCAATACAGTCTTAGATCAAACTGTGCTTGGAATTGCCACTTTTCCCTGAAACACTATGGCTGAGAATGTATTCTTTCGGAAATAGTTTCATAAGAAGACCGTTAACTGCATCATAAAGCTGGTCAAAGTGAGATAAGGGAGTCTTGTAAATTGTCAATGGTATAACCATTGTATGAGCTGACATCTGATTCATCTTCATGAATTATTTTGATTTCTTCTTTTTTGCTCCGAGTCTTATCTATTTTGCTTGGGGTCTTTTCAATTATTTTTACTTCATCGCTCGGATTTTCAAGTTTCTCCCCACCCTTCAAAAAAAAAGTAATCGCGCGTGACTATCTTTACTTACCATGATTCAGGCAAATCACGGTCCCTTCGTACATGACATCTCTGTATACCACTTTACCATCTTCTGACAGATCTTCCGTTTCAAAAGTTACTGCACATTTATCCCCAGGATTTAATATGCTTTCTTTACAATGAACTTTCGAACTATTTACTGCTGACCCTTGCGAAAATTGACCAGGATATCACAGGATTTCCTGAGATTTTCTCAAGATTTCCTGGTTAAAAATCCCAGGAAATCTCAGAATAATCCTGGTCCCTGACCTCAGGAATTGTCAGGATGGTATTGGAACAAGGATTTCTCAGGACATCCTGGTGAGGCAGAAATATCCTGGGATATCTTGAGAATTCCTGAGACCACAGAATTCCTGTAACTATCCTGGCATCAGGAATATATCATAGTGGCATAAGAATCCTGAAATATCTTGAGATTTCCTGGGATCACAATCCTAGCCTCAGGAATTTGACTTAGAGGTGTAAAAATCCTGAGATATCTTGAGATATTCCTGAGACCACGATTCCAAGCATTACCCTGACCTCAGGAATATTTCATGGAAGTATAAATCTTGAAATATTCCTGAGATCAAGAATTCACCACACTCTCCTGACATCTGGAATTCTGTGACTTTTGAAACTCTCAATGCATTTCAGGGTTGAAAGTGTCCCATTCTTTTACACTAAAAAAAAATGACAATGAAAAAAAAAGGAATTATCAATCAATTTATTCTTTTTCTTCTTGTATGAAATGTCTCTTTCTGAGGAGTTTCAATCTATCTCTCATAATATTATGGATGGCCGTGATGGTGACACCCTCAAAAGTTTCTGCTATTAGTCCTGTTAAAGTAGAAAGAGATAACTATTCTAATACAGTCATTTGAATGTTTACGTAGGTCCCCAAGTAAAAAATCAACATGTTACTAAGATTTTTCATATGATTTTCTTTCGGGAAAAAAAATTACCTTCAATTATTGTCCTCTTTTTCTTCTTTGAGTCCTTTTTTTTTTGGCCCTTTTTGGTACCGACCCCCATGACACTGGAAGTTGTCAACTCCTCAATAGAGAACAACTTCAAGAGTAAAAAGTTAATCCCCTCACTGCAGTTCTTTTTCAATTTTAAGGATGATTTCAGCTCCTCCTGTATTAATGAAAGAGTTTTCACATTTTGAAATACTGGTAGTTAAGAATAGGCATGACTGGTGATAATTAAAAAAAAAAAAGTAAGCATTATATTAAATGTTTTACATGTAATATTTTATCTCTTCTTACCTTAATGAAATATTTTCTAAATTTTCACATGAAAGATGACCAATTATTTAAAAGTTCAAATATATGTAGGAAAAAATACCAAGTTAACTCCACATGGATTTGGGGATGTCTTGTCTTCTTCACAGCTACTGGTTTTATTTTGCTTCTGATGGGAAAAAAAAATTATGAAAACAATCATTATACAGACTGTTAAATAATGTTGAAGTATTTTTCAATATGTTCAGCATAGGACAAAAATTGTAAAAAGGTCAAAGATTACGTTTCACGTATAAATTCTTAGCTTTTGTATCAACACACCCTAATGTTGTAGCACATTTTTCTATAAATGTTGATATTCATTACAGAAATGTCATTTCAAACCACTTCAGAATACCTTTTTTATACTCCTCTGCAAAGCTTCCAGAGCCAGTTCAAGATTAGTTATTCTGTTCTGGTGTTCCCTCATATGGCATTTATTGCTGCATGTTGAGTCTTCTGGGTAGAGAGTGTTAAAGTCACTCCTCATGCATTGGGAAGTACTTTCGTACAATGGGATTGGCACAGGTCGTATTGGGCCATGTGTGTTGTTGAGTCGGTAAGCACTATCTGCAGAACAAAGATTATAATTTTTTAGATATTTTCTTAATTAAATTGAATATACCTTGTTTAATGCATTAAACAACTTATTTTTATTCTAAACTAAAGTGTTTCAAGGAAAATATTTACATCGAATTTCATTTTTTAAAAAAAATTACTAGTCTATATGAGTTATTGCATATATTAAATCAGATCTGAAGTAAACCTCAAGTACAAAAAGTACAAAGATTTGTTGTTGCGTATGTTTGATTTTCCACAGCTTTAACATCATTGTAATTAGTATAAAATATGGTATTTCAAAAATTAAGAAAAATGACAGATGGCTCATTATTTTTACAGTGACAGTACCTGAGTATGTTGGCAATGTTGACAGACTTGCACTCAGTGTTCCAATGCTTGTGCATGATCTAGTAGGATAGGATAAACTTGTTTCTTCTATATAAACAAAAAGAAGCACCGATATTTAATTTCACTTTAAGATGGTCAAAGATTAAGTGAGGCATAGTTGTTATTTTTACATTAATCGTACCTGTGTATGATGGAAATGTTATCCTTGCTCTTGGAGTTGCAATGTTTGATCTTGAGCTAATGGAAGGGGAAAAATTTCTTCCATCTGTAAACAGAAAAAGCATTAAATTTTAATATCACTATTAAGTTGGTCAAAGGTTAAAAGAAACAGACTGCTCATTGTTTTTACAGTAATCGTACCTGTGTATGCTGGCAATGTCGTGTTAGCAATTGGTGTAGGAATACTCGAGCATGCAGTCAGCAAGAATATGTTAATTTTCAATCCTGCAATATACTTAAAAAATAATTGACACAAATGGAATATATCAAGTATTTTATTATTATTATTATTTTTCAGTTATTTTAGAGTCTATTCTGCCTTGCAAGACGCCTCTTTTCTGATATTTGGCCTTTCAAAGTATTGTAATCTCTGCAATGGAAAGAAAGCACTGTAGTTCTTTATTCCAGCAGTTACGATAATGCAGGGTGCATCATCGTTATTCATAAATATTACAAACATCAATTACAATCATATGTTAAATGTCTTCATATTTTTTTTTTCTCTCAAAAATTGTCCGCAACACTACTAAAATAAATATCCAAGAAAGGGTCCAATTAACATATATATACACATAATAGCTATTATTTACCTGTTGGCATATGTCAGAACATTCTGCAAAGCCTTCTTTACTTGGTAACGATGTATGTCTGGAAGGGCATTATATGTTCCTGACGGTTTATATCGTAATGCTGCAGATGCTAAATGAGGAGAGAAACATTGATTTTTATTACTTATTTTTTCCGCATTATTTTTTTTCTATATATTCGATTCATTTCATTCAAGTCAAATATACTTTATTTTACATACTTTTACTTAAGTCACAAATCGATCACAGATTGGTAAATGTCATTTTCGTTGTTTTGGTCACGAATCGGTCAAGTCACAAATAAGTTCTTAGTGCCTGGTTCGCTCTGCCTTAGGCCTTTTACGCTGGCATGGTTTCTGGGCCACTTTGGATGTTGGTGGGATCTATTGAAAAGAACACAAGTATTATTATATGGATGCATATATTGGAAAGAAAATGATCAAGTAAGTTTTCATGCAAATAAGAAATAGTTCATTAATTTTATTCCTCCACACCGCCACAGCTAAATTCACTTTCTTCGTCTGTACAAGATCCCCTTGTTTTTTTTTTTTAAATTCTATTTTGTCCAGGTCCTTTGGCATCTCCTTGCGACTCAATTTTACCGTGTCGCAGGCCACTGTTCCTTTTCCCCATAGCTTAAAAACGAGATCCAGTGATGTGAATGATTTGAGATATCATCACTTAACAGTTGTGACAATTAAGAAACGATTTCTTGTGTCTGCCACATGTTTTCGGGTGAGGCATGTTCCCGTATTTTAATTAATTCCAAACTTGGTTGACTTAGCTGGTAAATATTGTTTGAATGAAAGTCTTAAATTCCTTTTGGATCTGCTTTTTCTTTCAATGCATTTATCTGCATACGCATTCGTTTCTCTATCAATATTGGCAATCAGATCCTCAGAAAAATGTCTCACGAATTTTCATTGGTTGTTCACATGATTTTAACCCATTTCCTACTAGAACCCTGCCTGCAGAGCTTATCAATAGAACGGAGGATAACATGGCTGCTGCTGTGATGGCTAAGTTCATTAGCACCATGTTTGCAATCTGCCTGATAACAAGATAATTAATTCCTATATGTATATAAAAGTATATATATCTGAAAAGCTGAAGAATTTCTGCATCTAACCATATAAATTTTATATTGCAGCATGCAGTAATGCTATCCTAAGTTATCAATGCTTTAAACAGAAGAAAAATTAAAAACATACACAATATTTACAAAAAGTTTTTATTCAATTGCATTTTATGGCAAAAAAGTGAATGCAAGTACTACTTTTTTATGAAATACAAACATAAAGTGATCATATCTGTTTCTTTTACAATTTAAACTTTGATAATATCTTTAATTAATAATAAAAAAGTTATTGATGTTCAATGTAATGACTCGATCAGGATTTCAAACAAGAAATTCACAAATGTACTTCATATTAGATCTCATTGAATTTGGAGTAAAAGGATGAAAAATATTTAATATTTTCTTGTGAAAATTTTAAGAAATGATGCTAAAATCAAATCACCTTAATAGATGGCTAATATGCTATTTTCATGCATTCAAAATTTTAAAATAACAATTTTACTTATTTCAACATGTTCGAAGTAAATTGTCACAGATATCACACAAAATAATATATATTATATATTTGATAAGTCCAAAAACACATAAAACATTTGAAATTCAAACAGTCATCATCCTCATATGTTTTGAGCTACACTCAAGGTGCACAGCAACATTACATTGCTGACATCCAAATTTTGTCACACCTTTTCTTTCTCCTGACTGTCCGGAAAGTGAACATTCACGACACACTTTATTTTTGGGGTAATTAAAGCTTGAATTCACTATGTTGTGGGCTGAAGCTCTTCCCCCACAGTCAACTTCCGAAGGTTTCCTTTTGGCCCTAATATCTCCAATGAAATCCTCAATGAGTTCCTCAATAAAGTTTTGAAGCTTTGGCCATCGTTCCCGGGCAACATCAGGGTTGGTGTCTTTCGCCACAATATAAGCGTTATGTGCTGAAGCCATCATCACAGGTAGAATATCCTCTGTCACCATTTTTTTTTACCTTTGATTTGGCATGTAAAAGCCAATCATTTGGTCACACAGGTCCACTCCTTTCATTTGTTTCTGATAGTCTGAGAGCAATTTGGGTACCTGAACTACTATGTTCTCAGATACGCGTCTGATGACTTGTCCACGATGAGCTGGGTCATGGAAATTTGACAGGACACACACAGGTTTTGTATCCTGCCAAACACAGAAACTAAGATTGTACTTCTGAGCCAGTTTGAATTCATGCTTTTTTAGATTAATTTTGTTTGGTAGCAAGTCCTTGGGAAGACCCTTTCGGTTGACTCGCACTGTCCCGCATGCCATGATACCACGGAGATGGAGGTCACTCAAAAGGTCAGGATTTGTGTAGAAGTTGTCCATATATACATTTAAGTTTGATCCAAAGTAGTTTCTGCACAGGTCCATTACTACCCTGTGGGATAAGCCTTTTTCTTGATGTCCTTCTTTGCCATTATACACTTTCAGTTTACTTGTCGGTCTTGCCATGAGTACATACCTGGTAAGTTTTGGGTAGCAGGTGTTGGGCTGAAGTTGCCGCAGGACATCGTTTACGAATTGGTCTCGATCTTCGCTGATACCTAGGGGCTGCCCTACGTCCTCGGCGACAGGATTTTCAGAGTTTTTGTTGGCAACGGCTCCCTCCGGGAATGTGGCTTTAACTGCATGTAATAAAAGTTTCCGCTGGCCTCGCGGAATATCTGTCCCAAGTAGATCGTCCTCAGTTATTAGACTTAAAGCTTCCATGGAATCAAAACCGAGCTGAATGAGGCTTTCTGCCGTTTTCTCGGACAGTTTTTTGGCTGTCACCCACTTTTCGACTTGATCGAGTCATAATTCTTCTTCATCTTGTCCTTGCATGATGAGATATATGTATGTATCAAAATGAAAGTCAATGAAAAGGGGAAACAGGATCGGGAAATAGTCTAATCACATCTGGGCGCAGAGCGAGTGCACGCGCAGGCGGGTGCCATAATGTCACAAAAATAGCATCCGTTACAGAAAGCAGAACAGTCCAGACTGATGAAAAATAAGACATTGTCTCTGTTACCATTGCATTCACGGATATAAGCATCATAATGATTGGCCTAGTTGCTGGATATTATGTACCACGCTGGAATATCCAAGAAGCACCGTAAATGTTGGTAGTCCGCCATTTTGGAACAGGGTAATTTCAGTCAAGGTTCAAAGGTGTCAACAATAACGAAATCACGTATCACACACTAATTGCCCTTCGATTTCCGTATTGGATATTACAACAAAAAGAATTTGTTGTTAATATTAAAAATCTGTGGCTAAAAGCAAAGAAAATTTCGACGAGGTCTGTCTGCAACGGAAATTTTTTCAAAGTGACACTAAAATATATAGTCTTTCTTAATAATGAACAAATGCTAAGATCTCATTGGCTAAGATTTAAACTGCTGTCTAGATTAAATTTGATTGGAAGGAAAGTAATAAAAAACAAGATTGATTGGCCAGCGCATTTTGTTTTTTCTAGAGGGCGCTGTTGTAACCTAGGGAACCAAATATGGGCCCAGCTTTGCCCCCAGGGGACATGCACTTAATGACCGGAAGCAAGATAAACAAAACAAAGCAAAACAAAAAAAGGCGTCTTTTCAGATTTGATTAATAAATATTAAATTACTTCAATCTATCTAAGAAGGCTTTCATTTCATTCTTTTCAATGGTGGTCCATTTAGCAGCATATGGTGGGGGTGGATTTTTTTCCCGTTCTTGGCAAGCATAAATGTTAGTTTCTCTAACAAGTCTGTCCAAAAGTTCATTTGTCCAGAAAAGTTCGAAATAGTGGCCTGCTGATGCTTCCTCGGGATGTTGTATAGTTGCCCCACCAACATTCCTATACTGACTTTCCATGTGGGGTTGAAAATTTTCTTTCACTCATTCGTTTTGAAACCCCAAGAATTTGCTGTCATTTTCGCCCTCTTCATCAAACAAATTCAAAATCCAATCGTCAACTTCTCCACGATTAACTTGACGTTCGATGTTTCCTAAATCCTCAGTTATTTCTTCTTCGTCATATTCTGCTTCGATATAACTGCCATCACTCAACTCGTCACCTCGAGCTCGCTTCGCCATTTTGAAATCTCGATCGCGTCTGATGATACGAGTTTTCTTTGTTTTAACCAAAATTTTGCATCAAAAATAAGTATCTAGTTTCACTTTTATTTGCACACGAGCAAGCTTCATTTCCACTTTGTCTTGCTCAGTAAAATGTTTTATATATCCAGGCATTTCAATGGCGAAATCAAATCACAAAGTGACGCAGGTGTATGTGAAGTACGACTGAACTCGTATCCCGGAGGCTATACTCTCAATACGACTGCAGTCGTATCGCCTAGTAAATGGGTTAAAATATTGACCAATCAGCCTTTATATGCGACATCAATTATACAAACATGGGGAAGTCCAACACATCCTGTGTTATTGGGGTGCAGACTGTGAGCTCACATCGGCATCACTTTATAATGTACAATCCCTCGTATGTTGTCAGAGAATGGCAAGTATGAGAACCATGCAAGTCCCTTGAATTGATGAAAATGCTGGACCTTTATTTCCTGCTTTTCATTTTTAGCTCAAGTGAGCTTTTCTGACCGCCTGTTGTCTGTCCATCTGTCTGTAAATATTTTACATTTTCAACTTCTTTTCCAGAACCTCTGGGCCAATTTCAATCAAACTTGGCCAAAAGCATCCTTGGGTGAAGGGGCTTTCAAGTTTGTACAAATGAAGGGCCATATCCCTTTCAATGGGGAGATAATCACAAAAATGCAAAAATAGGGTGGGGTCAGTCAAAAATCTTCTCAAGAACCATGCACTGGGTCAGACAATCTGAAATTTACATGAAAGCGTCCTGACATAGTGCAGATTCAAGTTTTCAAAAATCATTGCCCCCAGGGGCCACAATAGGAGATCAAAGTTTTACATACAAATATACAGGAAAAATCTTCTCAATAACCACTGAGCCAGAAAAGTTGAGATTTACATGAAAGCTTCCTGACATAGTGCAGATTCAAGTTTGGTGAAAATCATGGCCCCTGGGAGTAGGTTGGGGCCACAATAGGGATCAAAGTTTTACATGCCAATATATAGGGAAAATCTTTGAATATGAGCCTAGGTGACTCAGGCGAGTGATGTTGCCCATGAGCCTCTTGTTCAAGTGGAAACTGTTGGTTGTCATCTCATGATGTTCATTTGCACTTTCTGTGTTAAAGAGGTATGAAAGAATGTAGCCTCTCTCATTAACATGTTGAAATGGTGAAACAAATGCATTGTTCCCATGTTTGTATTAGTACGTACCATAGTAGAACACTTCACCAAAGCTATAGTCCTCATTACCTCATTATGGTCATCACAGGCATACTAGGTTATGCTGCAGCTATTCTGTTGTAACAGTTCTTGGTATTTTTAGAGTGGATCATTTGTCCATTTACTAAACAACATTGAACGTGGTACATCACCAATTTTCTGTCATTGAATGGAAGTTTTCTGTAAAATAATTTTTTTCTAAAAACTCAGCATAAAAGTTTTCCTCGAATGTTCAGTTCTCACTACTTCGATCTCTTCACATTAAACTGCTTCTACGAATGACTTACTGAAAGTGTGAAGTCTAACATCATCATCAACCAGTTTTGATTATACAGGCCATGGATTAATCCTCGTGTTGAGCGTGTGTCTGTCAATCAAAAAAAAAATAATTTAAAAACCTACCTACCGACCCTTTTTTAAAATCGGAGGTGACCTGAAACAAACTTTTTTTTTGGCCTTGGACATTCGCTCTTGGTCGAAACAAACAATTTTTTATTTTGGCCTAAGACTTCTTCTCCATGGCTGGTGATCCAGTGGGTTTGTAGAGTCCATGTTCAGGACTACACGATCACACTTCACGATTACAATTAGATTGTAACCCAAGCACCATTTATTTATATGACCATCATTTTCAATCATAAATTATGATTTTGTTTTTGAAACTTACTTTTTTTATTAGGCAGAAAAATATGTGACCTGCAGGCTCTCTTCTCACTGGGTTAATTGACACATAATCTCGTTATCTGTTTTCTTCTGATGGTGATGGAAATTGCCAATAAATTTCAAAATATAAATCGATGTAAAAAATTGTAGGAGAAATATTGAGATGTATTTTTCTTTTTTTCCCCTGCAATTCTGAGACAGCTACTAGAAGCAGACAAATTTTTCATTTCAGTCATTATGGTGGCGTCACCCATCACTAGGTTTGTCCCCCTCCTTCTCTTGGACCACAATCTTTTCAAACTACATACTCAACAGCTAGGCCGGCCTTCAACTCGCTTCTATTTAAGCACTGCCAATTACTCGAGTCAATGTATGCTTTATGACAACATTATGTCTAGCTTTTAGGATTATTAGAACCGGTGGATAATTTGTCCACTGAGTTTCCTTTAAAGATGCATATGAATAAACTCAATTCTTGGTCTGCATTTGTACTTTTATTACTAAATGTGCTCACCTGACATTTAAGTACTGAAAGTTGGTCATGCACATTCAACTGAAAATTGGACATATTTTCTACTACGTACATGTCTACCAAACTATTCCACTTGAGCCTAGACACACTTCTGCTCCCTGACGTGGTATAGTTAGTTAGTCAGGGAGAGAAGCTTTCCCTATGTTCAATATCTATTATAGTAGTTTTCACAATAATATGACTGTTTTCATCAGAATTAATTGCTTGATGTAAAATGTTAAGCAAAAGAGGAAAATGCTTACATCATGCACTTAAACCACAAGATTATAATTACCCTGAACTTGTATTGTCCCTGCATTTCCATGTGTAGAACATCAACTGCAGAAATGTGAACGTAGGTGTTAAATGATAATAGGTGAACTTAATTGTGTCGCTGTTTTCATGTTGAGGATGATTATTCCTTAACCTTGTAGTTTCCAGTGTTCAGGTGAAATTCATGGATTCTAGAGTTTTTAAACCATGCTTCAATTCTTTCTTTGTTGAAAGGTGATGCATTTTCATTTTCTTCAAAAAGACTGCAATCAAAATATTTTTAAAACGAACAAAATTTTGCTTTGCCCTGCATTTTCTGCTGCGATTTTTCAGGAGGGGATGTGGTCATTAGTATGGAGCAAAGGATTGATATCTATGTGAATCTTTGCTGATAATAAAATTCACCATACCTTTTTTTACACATGTCACAGATGTATTACGGTAAAGTGCAATGTCGCTGTCTGCACATAATGGGTCAGACAGAAACAGAGTTTCCTTACAGGGCTAGGGATCATCATATTTGGTACACACCCATTAAAGATTAATGAAAGAAGTCTATTGTTTTTCAAGGTCAAGATCAAAACTTGCATGGGTAATTTAATTTCTTGCCAAACAATAAGACAGAAACAACACTAATAAGGCCAAGATAAAAATTTGATACACATTGAAATTTCATTGAGTTTATTGTATGTGGTGCTGTGCTGTGCTTTGATGTCTTTCACATGCCTGTTCACTTATTTGAACACCTTATGGGAAGAATTAAAAGAGCAGTGCATGATATAATTAAGGTTAGGATAATTTAACCTTACATGTACATATGTCTCCCATGATGAGAGATCAGGAAGACATCTGTTATTTTTTAAGGTCAAGGTGAAGGTCATGTTTTCCTGTGTAATTATAAGAAAAATGATATTGGTAGGATCATCAGATTTGGTGTACACATGTTCCCTATTGGTGCCAAGTATATTTTGTTTAAGGTAACTCCAGCCTTGCATTATTATCAGGATAAAAGTTTTTATGTGTATTCATTTCAATTTATTCTTTAGACTATCAAATAAAATATGGAGGTCATCACATTTTTGAAGATGCAAGACATGTTCAAAATCATATACTAATGTCAGAAAAATGCAATTTTCCTTTCAACAGCATAAAATGGAAAACTGTGTGTATAAGGTTCTTGGTACTCTGTTGTATGAACTGAACCACTAGTACATGTATCTACTATTATTATCTGTTGTTCTAGTTAAGTATCAGTAACATGGTACTCTGTTGTATGGACTGACACACTAGTACATGTATCTACTATTATTATCTGTTGTTGTAGTTAAGTATCAGTATCTAGTAAAACAACCACTCTTACTTGATGGAATCACCATGATTTGTTGCAGCCTTTTGTTTTCTGCGGTGATTTGAAAATTATGTAGTAGTTATGGTTTAGCTGACTAATTTAACACTGAACTTGTAATTATACCCCCCCGCAACAAGTTGTGGGGGGGGGGGGGGGGGGGGGGGGGGGGTATACTGGAATCGGGTTGTCCGTCCGTCCGTCTGTAGACGCAATGGTTTTCGGACTCTAAAGCATTATCCTTTCCACCTACCATCACCATATCATACATATGGACTACCCATGGGATGAAGATGTTCCCTATCGATTTTGGGGTCAAAAGGTCGAAGGTCAAGTGCACTGGACATCGAAGTAGCAATATGGTTTCCGGGCTCTAAAGCATTATCCTTTCCACCTGCAGTCACCATATCATACATATGGACTACCCATGGGATGAAGATGTTCCCTATTGATTTTGGGGTCAAAAGGTCAAAGGTCAAGCGCACTGGACATCGAAGTAGCAATATGGTTTCCGGGCTCTAAAGCGTTATCCTTTCCAGCTACAGTCACCATATCATACATATGGACTACCCATGGGATGAAGATGTTCCCTATCGATTTTGGGGTCAAAAGGTCGAAGGTCAAGTGCACTGGACATCGAAGTAGCAATATGGTTTCCGGGCTCTAAAGCATTATCCTTTCCACCTGCAGTCACCATATCATACATATGGACTACCCATGGGATGAAGATGTTCCCTATCGATTTTGGGGTCAAAAGGTCAAAGGTCATGCGCACTGGACATCGAAGTAGCAATATGGTTTCCGGGCTCTAAAGCGTTATCCTTTCCACCTACAGTCACTATATCATACATATGGACTACCCATGGGATGAAGATGTTCCCTATTGATTTTGGGGTCAAAAGGTCAAAGGTCAAGCGCACTGGACATCGAAGTAGCAATATGGTTTCCGGGCTCTAAAGCGTTATCCTTTCCACCTACAGTCACCATATCATACATATGGACTACCCATGGGATGAAGATGTTCCCTATCGATTTTGGGGTCAAAAGGTCAAAGGTCACGCGCACTGGACATTGAAGTAGCAATATGGTTCGGTTTGTCATGCCATTTGTTTTTTACACTCAGAAAAGAGGTAGTTTATACCTATTACCAACACCCTTTGGGAGATTGGGGTAAGCGGGGGGTATTCTTAGTGAGCATTGCTCACAGTACCTCTTGTTCGAACCTAAATTTAATGTCCCCAAGATTTAAAAAAAAAAATATTATAAAGCAGATAAATCATGCAGAGGGGTGGCATAATCTTGATTATAAAGTGAGAGTAAAGTAACATTTTAAAATTAATCTTCAGATATTGAGACACTAGCAGAATTTATGTTGAGGTTAGATTTTAAATTGCTGTTCGAAATGTTAATAAAGTATTTGAGTGGTTTTAACAAGCCAAGGATATAGTACAATATGTTATAATTTGAGTTTATTATTAGTTTATAGTCTATGTCAGCCTGTATGAGAGATGTAACGATTAGATTAGTTTATGGTCTGTGTCAGCATGTATGAGAGAGTTGTGCCGCACTGTGTCTGCATTATTACTTGATGTTAGTGTTAATGGGCGAGTCCATTTTCATTGTTTTACAGGATTTGTATTTTTAAAAACCCAAACCTATGGCACTGATGACTGCACGTTTGATGTTCATGATAATTTTTTGTTTGTTTTAATTATTATTGGTGCACATTCATAGTGATCAGAGGCAATTAGCAAACAATTTTGCTTTATTTTAACAGTTAATCAGCATAATTCTTTCTATTTGTACAGTGTTATTTCATGTTTACAAATGCATTAAACTGAAAGGAAAAAACCATTCAAATTACTTTTTTTCTTCTTTGTATGCTGCCTTGAAAAAGAGGTCATATTGGTATGCACCTGTTGGTATGTAGATCGGTTGGCCAAGTGTTGTGTCCACTCAGTATTTTGAGACATCAAGCTTGTTAATAAGCTGATTTCCCCTAAAGAGTATAGATGAACCTGATTGATTTTGAATTCACAGACCCAAAGATTATAAGAGTCAAAATACTCTGACATAAGAAGATATTGTCCACTCAATATCTTGAGAACACTTTGCTTGATAGACATCAAATTTAGTGCACTGGTTCCTGCTAAGCAGATTTTGAGTTGAGAAGGTCAAGTTAAAACTACTCTAATAAGATATTGCCTGTTCAATATTTTTAGAATTGCCTGTTCAATATTTTTAGAACCCTTTGCTTGACAAACATTAAACTTGGTAGACCTGTAGTTAACATACTAAGGAGTAGATGCCCCTATTGATTTTGAGGTGAAAAGATCAAGGGTTAAACTACTCCACTCAATATCTTGAGAACTATATGCTTGACACTAAATTAATGCTACACTGGTTTTACGGAAGAAATATATTGCATACTGTTGACACAAGGTCAGGGGTTATACCACTCTGGACATAAAGTATTGTTTGCTCAAGAACCCTTTCATTGACACACAAATTGTTAGTATGCTGTTTTCCAGAAAAGAGTAGATGAATCCTGAAGAATTTGAGGTCAAAGGTTAAGGGTCAAACAAACTACTCTGACATAGTTTGATATTTCTGCTCAATATCTTGAAAGCTCTTAGCTCTACAGACATCAAACTTGGTACACTGGTCCTGTAAGAAGTAGATGTCGATCCTTTATAGATTATGTGGTGAGGTCAAGTGTCAAACTGAACAGACAAGATATCGACTGCTCAATATCTTGAATCATAAAATTGCTTGACGTTCATCAAACTTGGTACACTGGTTTTGCCTAAGGAATATATTATCCCTATTAATTGGTAGGTTACAAAGTCAAGGACATCGTAAGATAAAAACACCATTGTTAAATTGATTTTTTGACCAATGAAAGGTGAAGGCAACGAACAGTAATCAATCTCGTAACTCCCATAAGCAACACAAAATGGACAGCTGGGCAAACATGGACCCCTAGACCCACCAAAGGTGGGATCAGGTGTCCAAGAGGAGCAAGCATCCCCTGTCGACCGGTCACACCCGCCGTGAGCCCCATATTCTGATCAGGTAAACGGAGTTATCCGTAGTCAAAATCAGTGTGTCAAGAACGGCATAACAATCGATATGAAACACGTCAGACAGCATTTGACCCAATGATAGGTTGTATAGACGAACTAGATCGTTATAACGACCATATAATTTGCGAAATGCTGACTTCAATCGAGACTGTTGAAACCCCTGAACCATCAACTTGTTTGTCAGTAGCTTGCCTCGATTTAAAAACTAACTGTACGCAGAACAAGCTCTTGAGTATCGAATCAGTTGAGAGATATAAACACCATATACAGAATGGAATATTGCTACTTGAATATGGGAAGTTGACGATGAACAAGCTGAAATCATCCCGTTTGTCATACAGTTGAGTTGTCAGTTTGCCGTTAATGTCTACTTTCAATAAAATATCCAAGTATGAAGCAGAAGTGGACGACTCGGGTGTTTTTATTTGGAGCTCACAGGGAGTAATAGACAAAACGTCGTCGATATACATGTATCTAAATGTCGAATTGAAGGACACAGCAAGTTATTTTTTTCTCCTCATATAGAAGTTTAATAAATTACATTTATTACTGCACAGCTGAATATAAACAATTGGACAAAATTTAATGTATTTTGCAGGGTGAGCATTGCTTCTTTTCATTTCTTGTATTCCAATCTTGGAACACGTTTGGGAAGAAACATGAAAGGAATGAAGTGCAAATCAATTTCTTTCCATTATTGGCTCACCTGAGCAAGTTAACTTTTCTGCTCACCTTTTGTCTGTCGTCCGTCTGTCCGTAAATTTTGCTGTTTAAAGGGACATGGACACGATTTGAGCTGAAAATGTTCAAATTCTATTTTTCCATTTTTATCAATTACAATATTTCTGATCGTTAATCAAAATATGAATATCAATAATTGAGTTACAAGTGAGATACAACACTCATAATTCCTAGTTATGTAAACAAGGCCCGTGCCACGTTTTTGTTTACATTTAGATTGCTCAATAGAAAATATGTTTAAAACAAAATAAGATGTATCAAATATCAGAAATTGTTAAATTGTGTTCAGAACAAACGTGTAATTTGGAAAATCTGCTTTAAATGAAACTTTTACTAGTATGTCTAACCTATGTAAACGAACACATGATACGAACCTTGTTTAGATAACAAAGAATTGTGAATGTACCTGGACAACTGACATTCAAATTTTTGCTGACCATTAGTAATACCTTATTGAAAAATTGTAAATATTCAAAATGGAAAAATAAAATTTGAAAATGTTCATCTCAAACCGTGTCCATGTCCCTTTAATGAAAGCCAATGTGTGCTGTTTTATGGTTCAAAGTTGAAATTTACATGAAAGCAATTTAAGTTTGTTGAATTCGTGACCCCGGGGTTAAGGTGGGGGGCCACAATAGGGGATCAAAGTTATACATGCAAATATATAATGAAAGGTTTCTGATGAAAAACCACGGGACCAGAAAAGTGGAAACTTTCTGACATAGAGTAGATTCAAGTTTGTTCAAATCATGGTTCCTGGGGGCAGGGTGGGGCCACAATAGCTGATCAAAGTTTTATATGCTGATACAATATATAGGAAAAATCTTATTTTGTATATACGTGTATCTTCTTTAGGGCAAGGCCTTTCATGTGACCCAATGATATAAAAACAATGAAATATTTTTTATGGAACCCAAATTTCACTTAGAGAGATAGAGAAAGAAGTGGGACCATGATTTCACATCGAGGGTCACCTGTTTAGGTATAGAACTTTCATGTTTTGTATATAGATTCTTCATGGCACTACCGTATACTGTGGTTTTTCACCTTGTGCCAAGGTAGCTCAGGTGAGTGATGTGACCTATGGGCCTCTTGTTTTTCATGGTCCCACTTCTTTCTCTATATTTCTCGATCTCTCTAAGTGTAATTTGGGTTCCATAAAACATTTTTCATTGTTTTTATATCATTGGGTCACATGAAAGGCCTTGCCCTAAAGAAGATGCATGTACATGTATCCAAGACAGGGGCGAAAGGGAACGAAAGCTCAAACCACTGAGCTACCACAACCGGCCAAGACCTACACAGACTAAAACTTAAACAGATGAGTACACCTCAGTTCAAACATACAAATTGTACATGATATGTCATGTACGTGGCTAACTTTGAATAATTCGTTTAAACATGCTTTGCTTCCATCATTAAAAGAACATTGGAAATTTCAATTTGCCATCATGTTATGCAAGGTGACCCCCTATTCCCAAGAGATACAAAATATCGATAATAGGAATCAAAACATGTAAAATGCCACAAAATTAGTTCCCTACCCTAAAACAAATGTAGGTAACAACCAACCAAAGGCCACAATTAATCCAATTACCAAATAGATCCATTCACCCATAATATAAGGTTGGTCACTATTTCTATTTCTGCTGCCAAAAATATTTCGGCAATATCACGGACCATAGGTAAATGAAAAGTACCATTAAATCCACTCAAATTTATAGTTGAATGCAAATATTTTTTTCAGCACATGTTATAACAATGAGCAGACTTGTGGAATACGAGTAGTCTTATATGATAGTTTTATAGCGCATGCTCATTTCTTGACGTTCGTCGCTTGCATAATACATCAACGCACAAGTACTCTGAAGATGTTAAAAAATGCTGGAGTTCCTCATTGGCGATATTTACGTAGTCTTCAGTGATCAGGTTTTCTAACAGTCTTTTGGAATTAACATGGACATGAATTGTGTTCCTTTATTTAATCGTGGAATTTAGATATATCGACTACGTTTTATATTGGTAATTCTTATTTTCATTCAAGTGTCGATTCGATATATCCCAGTGAACTCGAAATAGAAAACACCACAGAGTTGTCCACTTCTGCTTCATACCTGGATATTTCATTGTACATAGATGATAACGGCAAACTAACCACACAACTTTATGTCCAATGGGATGACTTCAACTTCTCCATCGTCAACTTCCCATATTTATGTCGCAATATACCATTATCACCTGCATACGTATGGACATATGTTCTGTGTATGGTAAGTTCTTAAGTCAAGGTAGGCTACTGACTAAGAAGTTGATGGTGCAGTGGTTTCAACAGTTTCGTTTAATTTTAGTCAGCATGTTTGCAAATCATATAGTCGGTATAACGATCTAGTTTACCAATACAAATTTTTATAAGGTTGAATGGTGTCTTGACATGTTTCATACCGATTGTTAGGTCCTTCTTTACATACTGATTTTGACTACGTATGAAACCGCAAAAATCGAGGTCCCGTGTCACAGCAGATGTTGCACGATAAAGTTTCTTGCCTGGTCAAAAGCCGTGAGCGCCGAGCATATGCCTAAATTTTGCAGCCCTTCACCGACAATGGTGATGTCTCCATATGAGTGAAATATTTTCAAACGGGACGTTAAACAATGTACAATCAATCAGTGATACTTCATCAAGATATACAATGTAGGGCTCACGGCGGGTGTGACAGGTCAAAAGGGGATGCTTTCTCCTCCCAGGCACCTGATCGCACATCTGTTATGTCCAGGATTCGTGCAAGCGTGCTTTATGGAATGAGAGTACCAAACCCCCGTATGCGTAACCCGGACGGAGTTTACCCAAGATTGAGCGGAGGTATAAATGTCTAGGTGTTGCGTGATTGGCTAATATCAAGAGTGAAATTATTTGGAATTGAAAGAAATATTATAGAGGTTCAAATTAATTGTCAGGATGAAAAATTATCGTACAAAATCGAGAAATGACTGAGGAAATTACCATGGTAGGGGTGTGCTTAAAATGAAGTGTGTAATTTACTGCAGATTGCTATGTGTTTTAAAAAAGTACAAATATGGCCTATAAAAGGCACGGGACCCTATATATTTTTTGTCATTTTTTATCAACACTTGGAATGAACATTGAAATGTTTGCGGTCATTTATTTAAAATCGATCTAGTTAATTAGTGAGAGGGCCAAAGGTTAACATTGAGGTCTGTGGGAAATGAATTGGTACTCTTTTCCCTATAGAGTCCTCATCAGGTAACTTTTCAATTTGGAAATAATGCTTATTTCACTTTATTGGAAACCAGAATCACGTTTTTCATACATTTGTATGAAAATTGGATCACACAAGAGCCAATGGGATTGAGATCACAAACTTTCAGTTTTTTGAGGTTCTATAACTAAAAATTAGTATGAGGTTCTGAAAATATCCCAGTAAAGGGGGAGGGTAATACCAGATAAGTACCAGGTGCCGTGCATAAAATACAGAGATGCCTCACCAGGTGTTAGTATCTTACATATCAACCGTTATGAGATTATAATCACTGTTCGTTATTTTCACTTTTTCATGTAACAATATTGACAAACGAGATTTGCCAACTGCATGTATACATGTAATCTTAATTCATTTTATGACAAAATTCATACATCAAATGGTTTTCCAGATGCAAAATAGAAACCCTTAACGATATTTTGTCATCGTCACATAAGAGACAAGCAGCGGAATAGAGAACAAACAAATGTCCAACTTTCACATTAAAAATCCCAAAATTTTCAGGTTATTTGATTAATTTTTTTTTCAAAATAACCCTCTTCATAAAACTTGATCGTTTTAAGGACTTTGAATTGGCTACTAAGTCTGGTAATATACTGCAGTCGTTTTTGTCTCCATACTTTCTCACTGGTTTGCACGTATTTTCAAGACACTGCGCATGCGTATACACCAAAAACTGAGTTTGGTATTTCTTTTTACGCCGAAAATGAAGTTTGACTGGATTGTTTTGTTTCTGTATTTGTTTGGTTACGTTTTGCGTTTTGAGTGTTCAACACTGTCTGATCTTTTTTCACCTTACATGTGCATGTACTTCCGGCGGAACAGAATAATTGCTTTATCGCCTTTCTGCTTTCCTTGAATCTGATCACATATAGTATTGGATTAAAGAGACTTTCAAATGTCAACAACGGGTAAGATATATCCAAGAAGAATTGTGTAACAGCCATCTTTCGTTTAGGATCAAAAAACGTTAAAATGACGAAAATCTGAACAGGGAGATAGAGTGCAAAAAGACAACCAGAAGCAGTGGTTACAACAATGGAGAGCCGGAAGGTGTTGGAAATGCGTTGATCTCCTTCTGTTTGTACTTGATGTGGACGGTGTGACAGTCTCTGAAGGTGGTCTCTGGCGCACGCTATAATAGTTTTACTCGATCCCAAGTAAATGAATAGACAGCTGAAGTAGACGGAGAGGAAAATGGTGTAGGGGATTTTGTCGAACTGTCCACCCATCGTATTATTGGACGAAAATGACGTCACAACGACTTGATATACTGACAATACCAACCAAATAGATATGCAGATTTTGATACAAATTCTTTTAGCCACATGCAAAGCGTAAAAGTTGGGTTGTTTCACGGCTACCAGCCTATCTACTGCTAATCCTGTGGTGTGCAAAATCGATATGAGAAGCAAGGTTCGAATCGCGGCAACGCTCAAGTCCACGAGCTTTGTGGCACCGACGAGAAAATTTACGATGGGAACCACCAACAAAATGAATCCTGTAAAACAATCACATATCATCAGACTGCAGATGTACACTTTAAGGTTCTCGGCGATAGTTTTTGACCTGAGGAAAATGATGATGGCTATGACGTTCACGGTTACAACGACGGCCCCCAGGATGGGCAACGTGTTCGTAAACCGTCCGTGGATAAGAAGGCTCTCATCGCCTAAACTAGACTGGTTACTCTCCGAGATATTCATTGTACAAGCGATGTTTCTTGACCTACTGTCTATCAAAATGTATATGTTAGTGGTCGATTAAAGTTCTTTTATAGGTAGACTCTAGACCTGATTCGTCCGGTAATTAGCAAGAACGAAAATATGTTTTGCTCTGTCTAAAAAGATATGCCTTGATTAGGTCTGAGAAGGGTGATGTGTGAAGTACAGCTTCATTAGGGGAGATGATATGCCTTGTAATCGACTGCATCGTCGTTAATAAGGACGCTGATTACTACAGAACTGTGAATACGCTTTTTGTTGTTAGTAGACGTTAATGTTCGACGCTCTGTCGGAAATTAGTGTGGAAGGGAATCATTCCCTTCAATGCTTAAGCATAATTCTAAATGGGATATCATTCCAGGTGACAGGCAAGTTCAAAGACGTCTCCATAATTATGTTTACGTAAGTCGGAGGGACGGATCCAAAAGATTTCCATGGGTTGCGTGGTAAGTCGCAGGGACGGATCCAAAAGATGTTCATGGGTTGCGTGGTAAGTCGCAGGGACGGATCCAAAAGATTTCCATGGGTTGCGTGGTAAGTCGCAGGGACGGATCCAAAAGATGTTCATGGGTTGCGTGGTAAGTCGCAGGGACGGATCCAAAAGATTTCCATGGGTTGCGTGGTAAGTCGCAGGGACGGATACAAAAGATGTTCATGGGTTAAGTGGTAAATCGCAGGGACGGATCCAAAAGATTTTCATGGGTTGCGTGACCAAACGTTTGTACCTTTTCCCTTCAAAAACAAAGGAGGGGGAGGCAAATAAGGCAATTCATTTTTTTTTTTTTACCATTTTTGTTTCAACAAAAGGGGATGAAATCCCCTATAGATCTGCCTTTCTGTAGTACAGCATTATGTACATATACCATGTTTGCTTTATAAGAAAACTTACGAAAGGTAATAATGTAATCTCTATTCATTTTCAGGTGTAGCGGAACGCTTTGTCGCAGGGTAGATGAACGCAGCCAAGGCACCAGTGCAATTTATGCCTACGTGTATACCTAGCAATCTATATATTTTCTGTCTTATTGTTATATTCTTGGGATAAAAATCCTCATCCTGTGTTTTATTTGGGATATTTATTCCCATTCATGCTCAAATAAGATATTTATTGCCATTTCATGTTCATTATGGCACATTTCTTCCTATGGGACATTGTATCCCATATTAAGTTTAAATATGGGAGTTAAAATCCTATGGGGAAAATTATATTTTTTCGCCCATGGGATTTTTGGTGGGAGTGAAACTCCCACCAAAATCCCATGGGATTTTTTGATTTCAGGTGAAATATCTTAAAAACTACAATAGGTACAAGTGTAAATGTTGGTGCATGTCTTGTGAACATAAAATCCCATCTTTTTTGTAAAAGGTTTATTTGTATCCTTAATAAAGGGGTTGGCAAAACTCCGGACTTTTGTAGTGTCCAGAGTTAAATGTCGCAATGTTTCCTACATATATATAATGAATACAGACTAAAAGCAAATTTAAACAGATGAGTGCATCCACCTCAGTTCAAAAATACAAATTGTGCATGATACATAATGTAAAACTTATACGGTACCAATTTTGATGCACCAGATGCACATTTCGACAAATAATGTCTCTTCAGTGATGCTGAACCGAAATGTTTGAAATCCGAAATAACTATGAAGTTTTAGAGCTAAATATAGCCAAAAACAGCGTGCCAAAAAAAGTGGAGCCAAATTCGTCCAAGGATAAGAGCTATGCATGAGGTAGATCATCCTTAATTTTGAAATGAATTAAATATACATCCGTATTTTCAAGCTAGTAACGAAGTACTTAGCTACTGGACTGTAGAGACCCTCGGGGACTAACAGTCCACCAGCAGAGGCCTCGACCCAGGGGTCATAATGTAAAACTTATACGGTACCAATTTTGATGCACCAGATGCGCATTTCGACAAATAATGTCTCTTCAGTGATGCTCAACCGAAATGTTTGAAATCCGAAATAACTATGAAGTTTTAGAGTACTAGGCTAAATTACTTTGAATATTTCGTTTAAACATGTGTTGCCTACACCATCCAAAAGAACAATGGACATTTCAATTTGGCATCATATTAAGAAAGCTGACCCCCTTTCCCGAAGGATACAAAATATTGATAATGGGAATCAAATTATATAAAACGCCAAAAGGTGGGTAACATCAAAACAAAAAGGTCACAATCCAATTACCAATTGGATCCACCCATCCATAAGATTGGTCACTATTTTTTTGTTAATATTTCGGCAATAGGTATAACTCGATTCGCAGAGCATTCCATTGCAAAATGAAAAATACTATGGAAAACTCCCATTTATAGTTGAATGCAAATATTTTTTTTCAGCACATGTTATAACAATGAGCAGACTTGTGGAATACGTGTAGTCTTATATGATAGTTTTATAGCGCATGTTCATTTCTTGACGTTCGTCGCTTGCATGCTATATCTACGCACAAGTACTCTGAAGATGTTAAAAAGATGCTGGAGTTCCTCATTGACGATATTTACGTAGTCTTCAGTGATCTTCTAACGGTCTTGTGGAATTTCCAAGGGCACAATTTGTGCTCATTTCCTAACTGGACTGTTTTTATATTCTTATGCGGCAAAATTCATTCAATAGCTTCTACTTGAGAAGAAATAATCTCTTGCTATAGGTCCTTAATCTCGTAATTTAGATACATTGTATATCGATGACAATTTTTTTTATAGATGATATTCATTTTCACTCATATGTCGAGTCGATGTATCCAAGTGAACTCGAAATAGAACAAGCACCACAAAGTCTTCCACGTCTGTCTTACCTTGATATCTTAATGGACATAGATGTTAATGGTAAACTAACAACTCAACTTTATGTCAAACGGGATGACGTCAGCTTCTCCATCGTCAACTTCACATTTTTGTATCAATATACCATTATCACCTGCATGTTCTGCATATGATCAGTTTTTAAATCGAGATTGGCTACTGACAAAAAAATTGATGGTGCAGCGGTTTCAGCACTCTCGTTTAAAGTCAGCATTTTCCAAATCATATGGTCGGTATAACGATCTAGCTTACCAATACAAACTTTTAATAGGTCGAATGCTGTCTGACATGTTTCATACCGATTGTTGGATCGTTCTTTACATACTAAGTTAAACAACGGATTACTCCATTTACCTTATCAAGATAGAACTCATGGCGGGTGTGACTGGTTGACAGGGGATAATTACTCCTCCTAGGCAGCTGATCCCACCTCTGGTATGTCCAGGGGTCCGTGTTTGTTTTATCGAAGTTATGAAATTGGTCACTGTTCGTTATCTTCACTTTCTCATGTTATGATATTGGCAATCAAAATTTTCCAATTGCATGTATATTTATGATTTTATTCATTACAGAATTCATATGTTAAATGGTTTTGATCTTTTTGTTAGAAATTTCAGAGGAAAAATAGAAACCCGTAAAGATAATTCGAAAGCCCTGATATCACAGTCAGCTCCGGTCGTAAAATGCAGTCGTAATCGCATACACCTTTATTTTCTCACTGATTTGTACGTATTTTCAAGCCACTGTGCATGCGTATACACCAAAAACCGAGTTTGTTATTTCTTTTTACGCCGAAAACGAAGTTTGACTGGATTGTTTTGTTTCTGTATTTGTTTGGTTACGTTTTGCGTTATGAGTGTTCAACGCTGTCTGATCTTTTTTCACCTTACATGGGCATGTACTTCCCATGGAACAGAATAATTGCTTTATCGCCTTTCTGCTTTCCTTGAATCTGATCACATATAGTATTGGATTAAAGAGACTTTCAAATGTCAAAAACGGGTAAGATATATCCAAGAAGAACTGTGTAACTGCCATCTCTCGTTTAGGATCAAAAAACGTTAAAACGACGTAGACCAGAGCAGGAAGATAGAGTACGAAGAGGCAACCGGAAGCAGTGGTTACGACAATGGAGAGTCGGAAGGTGTTGAAAATGCGTTGATCTCCTTCTGTTTGTACATGATGTGGACGGTGTGACAGTCTCTGAAGGTGGTCTCTGGCGCACGCTATAATAGTTTTACTCGATCCCAAGTAAATGAATAGACAGCTGAAGTAGATCGAGATAAAAATGGCGAAGGGGGTTTTGTCAAACTGTCCACCCATCGCATAATTGGACGAAAATGACGTTACAGTGACTTGATATACTGACGATATTAACCAAATGCATATGCAGATTTTGATACAAATTCTTTTAGCCATATGCAGAGTGTAAAAGTTGGGTTGTTTCACGGCTATCAGCCTATCTACTGCTAATCCTGTGGTGTGCAAAATCGATATGAGAAGCATGGTTTGAATCGCAGCGGCGCTCAAGTCCAATAACTTAGTGGAGCCGACCAACAAACTTACGATGGGACCCGACAGAAGAACTAGTCCTGTAAAGCAATCACATATCATCAGACTGCAGATGTACACTTTAAGGTTCTCGGCGATAGTTTTTGACCTGAGGAAAATGATGATAGCTGTGACGTTTACGGTTACAACGACGATCCCCAGGATGGGCAACGTGGTCTTAAACCGTCCGTGGAGAAGAAGGCTCTCATCGCCTAAGCTAGACTGGTTACTCTCCGAGATATTCATTGTACAATCGATGTTTCTCGAACTAAAGTCTCTCAAATGTACATGTTACTGGTCAATTTATAGATATACTCTAGATCTGATTCGTCCTGTAATTAACAAGCGCGAAAATATGTTTTTCTCTGTTTGAAAAGATATATACCTTGATTAGGTCCGAGAAGGGCGATACGTGACGTACAGCCTCGCTCGGGGAGAAGATAGTATGGGTCTTAATTGACTGCATCGTCGGTAATAAGGATATTAATTACTACAGAGCTGTGAGTGCGTTTTTTGTTTGCTATTACACGTTAACAGTCGATACTCTGTCGGAAATTAGAATGGAATTATCCCACGCAATGCTTAATTATTGATCAATGAGATTCACAACTTTTATATCCATGTTGCCAGCGCATGTCAGTATGTGAATGAAATCATTCAAGTCATAGGCAAGTTCAAAAAGCGGCTTCATAGTCATGCTTTTGTAAGCAGCAGAGAAGGACCCGGAAACTTTACATGGGGTATTTACCCAAGTTTGAACTTTTTCTGCCAAAGAGGGTGATGGTAGTGGTGGAAAAGGCCAAATCGGCAAAAAATAACCATTTTGTGTGTGTGTGTGTGTGGGGGGGGGGACTTTTTTTTCACGAGAAGGAGATGTACATGTAAACTCCTATAGGATCGCCATTGCGTGGTACAGCATTATCATATGTATATACATATTTGCTTCATAAGTAAAATCTGCGGTCCCGTGGGGATCAGGGTTAGAATAGATCCTCCGTACCCCTTGCTTGTTGTAAGACGCGACTAAATTCGGGGGGGGGGGGGGGGGTCCTTTGGATGAGACCGCAAAAAACCAAGGTCCCCGCGTCGAACATATAGGACTTTTGAAGCCTTTCACTGACATTGGTGACGTCTCCATATGAGTGAAAAAATATTGAGGGGGATGTTAAACAAAATACAGTCAATCAATTCAACATATCTACAATAGAATCAATGATCTCTTCAGTGGAATTGTTGCTCTCTGTAAAAGAATTTTTTCTTCGAGTAATGATTCCACCACATTGATGCACGCATACATTGAATTCATGAGAGTAATATTGAATTGATGCGCGCTTCAAATCAAGTATAGAACACAAATATTGAATTGATTCAAGCATTGATTCAGTTGAACATTGCCACCACATTGAATCGTCACGACAACCGTCTTGTTTGATCAGCCAAGCATAACAAGATTTTTTTTTCTATCAACAACATTATCTAATATAAAACCAGGGGCGGATCCAGGAATTGCGGTTACGGGGGCGCTGCTTCATGAGGTAGGGGTTCTGGGGGCCGCCTTGAGGTCGATTTTACAGATTTTATAGGGCTTGAAGTATATCTCCTATTTAGTCATTTGTACTATTTTCTATCATTTGTTATAAGGTGAAATTAATAAAATTACGCAAATTTTAAGGGTTTTTCGAAAAAATTAAGTTCTCCCAATAAAGTAATTCAAGAAATCAAAATATTTTGTCATTTATTTCTCCGGGAGTGGAAGAAATTATTGCTTCTTTTATTGTTTAGTACATTTTCTTAACAAGATACCACGATTTACCTTATAAATTTTAGGGGAGGGGGGGGGGGGGGGGGCGCCGGGCGGCGTCTCCCTTAAATCCACCACTGATAAGAATATACACTTTTTACAATATTACATTAAAAATTAGTTCAATTGTCCATGATAACACCACGTCCGTGGTGCCGGAGGTAGAAATGTCGGTATCATAGAAACTGTGTCCATGACATTGACCCTGCCCCTTTTACAACAGACTTCCGTCAACTGGCTTCTGGTGGGTCCTTCATACAATGACCTTGACATGACGCTCCCAGTGGGTCCTCCCTACAATGACCACGACATAACATCCCCAGTGGGTCCTCCTTACAATGACCACGACATAACATCCCCAGTGGGTCTTCCTTACAATGACCTTGACATGACACCCTGAGCAATGGGTCCTCCTTACAATGACCTTGACATGACACCCCCATGTTAAACAAGGATTTGGAAAAATGGATAGGAACCTTTTCACTTAGATTAAGAAAAACCTACATTACAATTGAGGAACACCCGTATATAAAGACGCTCCATATAGTCAAGACTTGATGCTATATATATACCTTTATAAAAGTGATAATAAAACAATCCAAACGCTCGATCATGGTATGATATTTTGCTTAAATCTCTTAGTTCTAACTTGAAATCCTATCTGCTTTTAGAATGAGAGATGCTAGCCTTTAAGGACAAAAGTGCTAGAGGACAAGGGATTGAATTTAGTCCTACCAAAATTCTTATGGGAGAAAAATGTAGGATAATTTCTCCGGTAGAGTGGTTCGTTTACGGAAGGAATTCTGTAAGGAGTTTTTGATGTAGCATAATTGTTTCTGTTTTATGCAATTTAATTAAAACTAAATGATTTGATTCACTCATCTACTACCACTTCACACCCCCTATGTGTAGTGATAGTAGATGAGCAGACCAAAGGATCTAATTTTGATTAGGTTGTGCCTCATGAAAAGCAAATAGGTTACGAATGAACAAAAGACTGCCAAAGTCTGACATAAAATGGGACATTCAATCCTATCGTGTTTTGTTTGTGATTAAGGATGTTCTCTACATCGTCATAATGGCTGACTTTCTTTTAAAACATGGATGAAAATATAAAGATCAACAATATTTGTCTATTCACTTAAAAATTTTTCTGGTGTAGCATACCTCCTTAAATACCCCATTGTAAATGATTGGATTATATAATTATCCTATTAACAATTTTCTCCCGTAAGATTGTGGTATATACACATGTACATATATGTAGGTCCTGCAAAGCTTAATAATTTTGTTGTTTGAGTCTGATATTGATAATTATACAAGCAAACATGTGTGAGTTGAACCTTGAGCCACGAGATACTGACAATAAGATTAAATAAATCCCATCTCACGCATTTTTACCGACTATAATATCACTTTTACTGTAAAATTGTGAATCTGGATTTTTGCACCGACTTATTTTTTGTCAGTTTTGGAGAAAATACTATCGATTTATTTTGATTGGGGGTAATTATCTAACTGTGATAGGTCAAACAGAAATTCAATGGGGGAATTCTATATAATGGGACATACACAGCCATGGATGAAAACCTAATCTAGACACATGTTTTACCACGGGGGGTGGGGGACATACTGTCAAACTTTGACCTTGAAACCCCGGAGGAGGTCACATGGAGCCCAAGAAGTGGTCACAGTAAGAATAAGGATATTTATTCAACCAATTTGGGCCCACAGAGAAGCACGCGTAAGATGCACAAAGCCCAAAATCACAGGAACAATCAGAGGAAAGCAAAGACAATTACACTGATGAAGAGAGAGGTAGCCGTCAAATCTAGCAATGCATAAAATACACACAAACACATATGTCCATGGAGTACTTGTAAGTATTGTAACTATGTTGCAGTAACCAACGTGTATGTTATATACATGCACATAACTATATTGTACATGTATGTTGTTTTCTTATAGTATTGAAATTTACAATTAGCATAATGAAACAGCAAACTCAGGATCTTCATTTGACACAATCCATGTAAACAGATCAGCATTGTTAAGCAGTACAAGGTTTTGAATTAAAGATTTTGAATATCTTGTTTAGAAATTCTCTATGGAGCGCCAAATTAACATAAACTCAAATAATTAAAGATATCTTCAATTATTTGAAGATATCATCAATTCAATTATTGCTCTCTTTAATTGAATTAATGCGCGCATTAAATCAATTATTGCTCTCATCAAATGAATTAATGCGCGCTTCAATTCAACTATTGCTCTCATCAATTGAATTAATGCGCGCATCAATTGAATTAATGAGAGCAATGATTGATTTAATGCGCGCATTAATTCAATTATTGCTCTCTTCAATTCAATTGATGAGAGCATCAATTGAATTAATGAGAGCAATAATAGATTTGATGCGCGCATTAATTCAATTATTGCTCTCTTCAATTCAATTGATGAGAGCATTAATTTCGTAGAAATATTGCTCGCAATAATTGATTTAGAGCTCGGTATAAATAATTTGATGATCTCTTTAATTCAATTGAAGATATCTTTAATTATTTACAATGCTTTTGTATAAGGAATTAATGCGCGCATCAATTCTTTTAAAGAGAGCAACAATTCAATTAAAGATATCATTAATTCAATTGTGAATATGTTGAATTGAAGATATCTTTAATTATTTAGTTGCTCTCTCTAAAAGAATTATTGCTCTCTTCAAATGAATTAAAGATATCATTAATTCAATTGAAGAGAGCAATAATTGAATTAATGCGCGCATTAAATCCATTATTGCTCTCATCAAATGAATTAATGCGCACATCAATTCAATCATTGCTCTCATCATTTGATTTAATGCGCGCATTATATCAATTATTGCTCTCTTCAATTGAATTGTAGCGCGCATCAATTCAATTGTTGATATCATTAATTCATTTGAAGAGATCATTAATTCAATTAAAGCGCGCATCAATTCAGCAGAAGAATTAATGCTATCATCAATTCATTTAATGCGCGCAATAATTCAGAATTGAAGATATCATTAATTATTTGAAGAGATCTTTAATTAAATTGTTGCGCGCATCAAATGAATTGATGATATCTTCAAATAATTGAAGATATCTTCAATTATTTGAGTTTATGTTAATTTGGCGCTCCATAATTCTCCTCTATGAATATTATATTAATAGGACGCTGATTTTTTTTTTTTACAGGGAAATCAAAAGCCCCTCCCGTTATACTACATTGTACGTCCATGTACATAGGCCTACATCAATTTCTCAGATTGTGTCAAAACTCTGCGATCAAAATTAATGTGTCTTCAAAAAAATTCTTTACCCCTGGATCCAAAACTGAGGAATTTATAACTTTAGGCCCTAGGAAGGGGGTAAGTTGGCCATATATTGAAAATGCAATTTATATACATGTATATTTCAAGGATATTCACTATTTACGGGATTAATTTTTTTTCTACATATCTGCGGGTTTCTTTCTTAAATTTCTGTTCTAAAAAAAATCACTGGACTGAACGAACGATCGATAGCAGGAAGCCACGGGTGTGAATTTACCTGGAGAGAATTCGCCTGTACACCTAAAGACCGATAACTCTTTCAGGGCCAATATGGCGAACCAAAATGGGAGAAAAGGAAGGCGGAAAAGTTCCTCATGAACAACTTTGAAAATACAACTTATAATGGCGCATTTTGGAAAAGACGTGGACAATTTCAGCGCCACGAGAACTATCAGGATTGTTGGTGCTGAAACTAATGAAAAATTCACAGTAAGGGACTTAACCGAGCCGAGAGCTAACGATTTCCCAGTTTTGTTTTTTGGAAGATGATACTGGGCGGACAAGGACTACAGTTGCTAATATTGATATTTTTATTTCCAGACATACACAATAGAAGTAGCGGTTGGACACTATGTTTGGAAAGTGAAGCATCGCTACAACGATTTCCATGAACTACACGATCAAGTAATTAACACTGAATGACAGTTCTGTTATTTCATCATGTAGATCTTCATGTTGACATGTTTAATTACCAGTTACATCTATTAATAGCTTTCAATTATGTTCTTCATCAATATAACAGTTAATGTGATACAACTGTATGAGATGTCGTGATTAATGTATGTTATGCAACTAGAATTGAGACCAAGGTAGGCTATAACCACCCCCCCCCCCCCCCCCGAAAAAAAACCAAACAACAAAAACAAAACAACAACCTACATCTTCAGTCATTCTTCATGATGTAATTCCGAAGTCTGCAATTTGTGATTTGGTACTGTGAACACACAGTTCGGGGATTTATCAGTACCTTCTCGGGGGCCGATATTCGGCCCCATTCCCAATCGAAAATAGGCTCAAATTTTTCCAATTTGCGGGTAAAAATTCCCAAAAATAAAATTTTGAAAAAATTGTGTTGTTTTTTAATCATGCATTCTGTTTCCTGGAACTTCTTTGCATTGTTCTTGTCTCTACCGCCTCTGTAGAGAAAGGTTTTTCCTCAATGAATTTTATTTGCACTCCATGCATTAATAGACTTAATTGTAAACACATATCTTTGGACAGTATTATTAGAATTTGCTTATGCGGTCTGACCATTTTAGCACCGTGTTAGTTTTCTATGAAAATTAAAGGTTATGTTGGAATATTCTGAAATATATATGAAAACAAGTATTTATATAATTTTGTTATTTTTCCCAATTTCATCAAATTGTCAATTAAATTTTCCCAATTTTGAAAAAAATGGCGTTTCCCAAAATAGGCTGATAAATCCCTGCAGTTCATACTTTGTCGGGATTAATTTATTATGTACAGTATTTTTCCAAAAAAATCTCTCTCTCTATATATATTTCATACATGTATTTAAATTTTCAAAATCTTCCCTTGGAACCAATTTTTGCTCTATTTGGATGAAAAAAATACCATTTCGTTTAGAAATATCAGAAGTAACTGTGAAAAAGCTGGGATGAAATATGCATATTGCAGAGATGACATTTTATTCATTATGATAATAAAAACAATCCAAATGCTCGATCATGTTGATTTTTTAATTCCAAAACTACACATCTAGGTGTATAAAGAGTAAGTCGTTTCAAATTAGACTTGGTATTAAAATTATCATATCTTTACAACAGATTATGATATAATTATTCTGAAATTATATTTAGATGATACTGTGAATACGTCCAAGGTCAGTGCTTTTGATTTCGTCAAAATTGATCAAGAAAAGAGTTCAGGAATTTCCGAAAATTTTTTTGAAATTTTATGGTTTTGTATGAAATATATAGTGGAAGTATTCTTTGGGAAAATACTTTTGACCAAGTACTGTATTCAGATACTGAAAATATACTAATTCCGTCCAGCTAGAAACGTGTCAGTATTTTGCACCAAGAGAACTATGAACGAATTTAACTCTAGTCATCATATACATGTGTTTGTGATTATGTGATATAACAATTATCATGACCATGGCACCTCATCACATGCCCAGTAGATAACTATTTTGTAAATTTATCCAGGCATGTAAGTGACTTTTTAAAACCGTTATGGCATAATTAAACCACCCAGCTCTCTTTAAATGAATGGTATATGTTTCAGCTGGTATATTCCTGCAAAGTTGACAAAAGCCTTTTACCTCCAAAGAAGGTCTTCGGGAACCAGAGTGAATCGTTTATAAAAAAGCGTCAATCAGACTTGGAGGCGTATCTACAGACCATTCTGTATTACCTCGCCCACAAAGTCCCACCTGCCTTGGCCGCATTCCTGCACTTTGACAAATATGTGAGTTGCTTTCGTATTCCTTAAGCTGAAGATTGTATCTTCCACATCTGAAAAAAAAATTTCACGGGGTGACCACCTGAAACTGTACATTAAAACAAATTTAGATTAGGGAGCTACCATTCAGCAGCGATAATATTTTTCTTGAAATTTGTAACTCATTAGTGATGTATATGCTTATCAAATGGTTGTAATCCTGTAGAATGAATTGTTGAGAGGAGTTTTGAAAATAATTCATGTTGTATTCCAGGAGATACATGGCATCACTCAGTGTATGGCGGAGGAACTATACAACAGAGGTACTTTTAATATTAGTCAGAGTGTTTCTGATATGTTGCGAAATATGCACCCTAACCCCTGGATTGATTTAACGTCCCTCTCAAAAACTCATATGAAGATGTCAAAATTACCAGTGAAGGGGTTCAAATTTAGGCCTATGCTTGATGCTTATGGCCATTGAGCAGGGAGGGACCTTTATCGTGTCACACCTGCTGTGACACGGGGCTTCCATTTTTGTGGTCTCATCTGAAGGACCTAACTACCATAACTGGTATAAATGCATATAGGTCAATTTAATGAGTTACATTTAATGAGTTAATTGTACAGGTGTTAATGAGTTGATTCTGTGTTGTACAGGTGTTAATGAGTTGATTCTGTATTGTACAGGTATTAATGAGTTGATTATTGTACAGGTGTTAATGAGTTGATTATTAATGTACAGGTGTTAATGAGTTGATTCTGTATTGTACAAGTATTAATGACTTGATTATTGTACAGGTGTTAAAGAGTTTATTATTGTACAGGTATTAATGAGTTGATTATTAATGTACAGGTATTAATGAGTTGATTATTGTACAGGTGTTAAAGAGTTTATTATTGTACAGGTGTTAATGAGTTTATTAGTGTACAGGTATTTATGGGTTGATTATTGTACAGGTGTTAATGAGTTGATTATTAATGTACAGGTATTAATGAGTTGATTATTGTACAGGTGTTAAAGAGTTGATTATTGTACAGGTGTTAATGAGTTGATTATTGTACAGGTATTTATGGGTTGATTATTGTACAGGTGTTAATGAGTTGATTATTGTACAGGTGTTAATGAGTTGATTATTATTGTACAGGTGTTAATGAGTTGATTATTGTACAGGTGTTAATGAGTTGATTATTGTACAGGTGTTAATGAGTTATTTCTGTATTGTACAAGTGTTAATAAGTTGATTATTGTACAGGTGTTAATGAGTTGATTATTGTACAGGTGTTAATGAGTTGATTATTGTACAGATGTTAATGAGTTATTCCTCTATTGTACAGGTGTTAATGAGTTGATTATTGTACAGGTGTTAATGAATTATTTCTGTATTGTACAAGTGTTAATAAGTTGATTATTGTACAGGTGTTAATGAGTTGATTATTGTACATGTATATTATAATGAGTTATTTATCTATTGTACAGGTGATATCCTCCTACAGTCCCGGGACTTGTATACAGTGACTCCTCTACAGTTGTTTTCCCTGACAGAGAGACTCAAACTCCCCGAGCCTACATGTGGTGCGCTATTCCTTTAAATGTTGAATCTCATGATGTTTTATGCACCGTATTGAGTCAGAGTTCCTGATTCTGCAACATCTCAGTAGCTTTGTTTCTTGATTCCATTAACTAAAAAAGAAATTGTACATTGTCGAGATAGAGGACAGAGTTCCAAATCTGGAAATTGTGGTAATCTGTAATGAAGCAATGAAAATCCTGCTTAAGGAACCCAGTATGTTCCTGCTTTGTACAGAAAACTGTGTATTGATAGGGATAAATGTAATCATGGTACAGTTTATCTGTTAGCAACCAAAAAGAAACAAAGCATTGTGATGTGTACAGGTTCTTAATGTTATTCTCACTTCTCTTACATCTTTATAGCCTGCATATGTAATTTCAATCAGTTATGATTATCAGATTTACATTTGCTATGCATTAAATAATTCCATTACCACTATATGAACAAGTGTCAAGAAAAAAAAAACCCAAACTGGACATGTAGCTGAATAATGTGTTCTGTGTCTGTGTATGATACACGATCAGATCTAGATCAGGGGCGCGTTTTACAAAAGAACTTACGACTTACAACCAACTTTACATACTGGAATTTTTCAGTTTATTATATTAAGATAATTCACTCCAAATGCAAAATATTTTTTTAAAGTGTTGAAAATTAAGCCTCAGAAAAGTAATAACAGTGTAATACAATTTAAGACTTAATTACAACTTTGTTGTTAGTTGTTTTGTCAAATGGGCCCCTGTGTCCTCCAGACTCATGTTGATCATGATACATATAGTGGTAATGAGAATGCTGTGTATTTTATTTGTACATGTGTATGTGTAATCACTGTTACGTATTTGGTATTCTGTTCAATATTATTATTTTTTTCATTTGCATGGGTTGTGTGGTTCATATAAGTAGAAGGTATGTTTATCACTATTTAGTACCACACCTGTTATTTCATCAAGCTTTATACTAGCTTTGCACTAAAAACACAATCCATTAACTTGTCGATACTCACTCCATTAACTTATAGATGCATACTCCTATAGTAAACAGCAGTCTCAATGTACAGTATTCACAAAATGGCAGTCATCATGAAATTTCAGAATATTAGTGGTTAACACTAAATGACAAATTCCCTATTGTTTAAAGCTCTGTGCCATCCTAACCAAATGCAGGGATGTGATTTTTTCCTCTTTTTATAGGAGATCCTCTGATTGGCTCAATTTAAAAAAATAATAATTAAACACTGTGGGTTTGATCTAAATTGAATGAAAATGATATTTTTCCAGGTAGGATGAGGTGTTTTCCTCCCTTTTTGACCAGTTTTCCTCTGATTTCTGAGGAATTCAGTCACATCCCTGCAAACACAACCTTTTATATTTTTATCTCTGTACCGTCCTAACCAAACACAACCTTTTATATTTTTATCTCTGTACCATCCTAACCAAACACAACCTTTTATATTTTTATCTCTGTGCCGTCCTAACCAAGCACAACCTTTTAATTTTTAGCCTTGTACCATCCTTAACGAAGCACGAGCAATCATCTTATTGGGTGCAGAAAGTAAATTCCATCTCGGCTCCATCAAAAGCTGGGTCTGATTTGCATAATTATGCTTTTGGGTCCACTGAATCTGGTTTGTGTAGTGAAGTGTGACCTCGTCTGCTTTACCCCACCCTGTTTATTCCAAATTCACATTTGTGGCTTCCATATATTTTTAGAGTCATAATCTATTGAGCTGTAAGCACGCACTTAATTGTTTTCATGGAATAAGCCATAGACATGTATTTCTATCAATTACTGTCCAGAGTAATGGTTAACGTACAAATGTACATGTGTTTTTGCATATGATTACTAGACCTGCGCTGTCAACATTTTACATGTGATATCTATTGCTCATGTGACATGAATTACATACTTGTAAATGTACCAAAAAAAAATCTAACAAAGAAACAAACAAAAACATGCCAGAGCTTAATGTAATGATATTTGAATATGGGTGATATCAAACGATTTCATAATTAGACACTGTTCGTCTTGTTGGTTTCCACAATACTGTACATACACATACGTATCTGTATTTGTTCATATACATACATTGTACGTATCTGTATTTGTTCCACTTTATCGATTTTACATTTTAAATTAGATACAAATTCAATCAACGCATGTAATTCAAAATGTAAAACCAGTGAATGTGATATTGTTCATACCTTAGAATTTCTTAGAATTGATTAATTTTTATTTAATGTTGAGTCTGCTCTCTCCCTCTCTGTTTTCGTTCTGCTTTCTTCATGTTATGTCGCGTGGGGACTGTAGAACATGGACATTTTGTTGTTTTGTTTTATGGGTCACGGAGTTTCATTTTGACATCACTTGACTTACTGATATTAGATACATTTTCTCGATGACTGCCGAAGAGCTGTCTTTTCTTTCATCATGCTTGTTATGGATGGTTGACAATATCAAACAACTGCATGTGACTTCTTCCTTTTGATAATTCACATTGGGTCGTACTATGCACTTCGAAAGACATCACATTAAATTCTTCTGTTTAGGGATAGTTTCCGCACAAACGTAGAATTCAGTAATCAGAAATAAAGATGATAATTGTTGTGAATTAACTTTCCATCTTTTCTTATTATTATTTTCTACAAAATTATACACATGTAGTAGTAAGTGAATTAGTAAATGTATGACACCATAGTAATGTGTAGTGTATCGTGCTGAATATGATTTATTTTTATTCTACTCAGACAGCGGTGATGTGAAGAAAGACATAGGACATATTTTGGATTTCATCACACGAGTGAAGTGCTTAAAGGTTGGCAGCTGTATATTGTATACAGGGCTTGAAACTAACTTTTTATTTCACCAGTCCAGCCGGACTGATGGGGTATAATTTCAACCAGTCCGCAGAAAAATTTACCAGTCCAACAGTTTTCCAAAAATAATTAAACATATTTCGTTAATGTTATTAAAATGAAATTTTAACTCAATATGCCTCAGACAATATTGTAACATTTAAATGTGGGATTTATATTTACGAACCAGATTTGTCTAATATTTACAGATTGAAGAATGCCAAATGTGTGTATAAAATTTCATAAATATATTTTCCAAAATGATGCTTTAGAAAATTAACCAGTCCCATCGGACTGACTAAAACAAATGTATGTCAGTCCGCCAGACTTTTAACCAGTCACAGACTGACGGGCATATGTTAATTTCGAGCCCTGGTATAGTAACACAAATAACTTACTCACTTTTTAACTTGTGATGGGCAAGTAAACAGTCTATGAAATATTGCATTTGCCCACATAAGCAGTTTATTTTTCAATGTGTTTATTGTTTTATATGTTCGGTTCATGTAATTGATGTGAAATTCGTGACTTTTTTGTTGCTGTAGGTTGCAGGGAGCCGGGAGAGAGTGGGAACCAGCAACATTGACATGACTCAGCTTAAGTTTGACTTGTCACTGTTTAAATCTCTACAATGTCTAGAGGTCAGTTACAGTTAAAACTCAGTTAAATCTCTACAATGTGTAGAGGTCAGTAAAACTCAGTTAAATCTCTACAATGTGTAGAGGTCAGTTACAGTTAAAACTCAGTTAAATCTCTACAATGTGTAGAGGTCAGTTATAGTTAAAACTCAGTTAAATCTCTACAATGTCTAGAGGTCAGTTATAGTTAAAACTCAGTTAAGTCTTTACAATGTCTAGAGGTCAGTTATAGTTAAAACTCAGTTAAATCTCTACAATGTTTAGAGATCAGTAAAACTCAGTTAAATCTCTACAATGTTTAGAGGTCAGTAAAACTCAGTTAAATCTCTACAGTGTCTAGAGGTCTGTTATAGTTAAAACTCAGTTAAATCTCTACAGTGTCTAGAGGTCAGTAAAACTCAGTTAAATCTCTACAATGTTTAGAGATCAGTAAAACTCAGTTAAGTCTCTACAATGTCTAGAGGTCAGTTATAGTTAAAACTCAGTTAAATCTCTACAATGTTTAGAGATCAGTAAAACTCAGTTAAATCTCTACAATGTTTAGAGGTAAGTAAAACTCAGTTAAATCTCTACAATGTCCTGAGGTTACGTATAGTTAAAACTCAGTTAAATCTCTACAATGTCCTGAGGTTACGTATAGTTAAAACTCAGTTAAATCTCTACAATGTCTAGAGGTAAGTAAAACTCACTTAAATCTCTACAATGTTTAGAGGTCAGTAAAACTCACTTAAATCTCTACAATGTTTGAGGTTAGTAAAACTCAGTTAAATCTCTACAATGTTTAGAGGTCAGTTATAGTTAAAACTCAATTAAATCTCTACAATGTTTAGAAGTCTGTTATAGTTAAAACTCAGTTAAGTCTTTACAATGTGTAGAGGTCAGTTATAGTTAAAACTCAGTTAAATCTCTACAATGTGTAGAGGTCAGTTATAGTTAAAACTCAGTTAAATCTCTACAATGTGTAGAGGTCAGTTATAGTTAAAACTCAGTTAAATCTCTACAGTGTCTAGAGGTCAGTTATAGTTAAAACTCAGTTAAATCTCTACAGTGTCTAGAGGTCTGTTATAATAGTTAAAACTCAATTAAATCTCTACAATGTGTAGAGGTCAGTTATAGTTAAAACTCAGTTAAATCTCTACAATGTCTAGAGGTCTGTTATAGTTAAAACTCAGTTAAATCTCTACAATGTCTAGAGGTCTGTTATAGTTAAAACTCAGTTAAATCTCTACAGTGTCTAGAGATCAGTTGTGATAGTTAAAACTCAGTTAAATCTCTACAATGTCTAGAGGTCAGTTATAGTTAAAACTCAGTTAAATCTCTACAGTGTCTAGAGATCAGTTGTGATAGTTAAAACTCAGTTAAATCTCTACAGTGTCTTGATCAGATATAGTTAAAACTCAGTTAATGGTGATAACTTTAAGACATTTGATGTTCAGCTCATTTAGCTTAATGTACAGGGTGCAGATACTAATTGTGAGGTTATGCTCTGATATTACAGTCTGAGTGCTGTCATGTCTCCAACATCCTGGGAATAGAAATTATAAAGGAAACTCTGGAGAAAGTCAGCATACGACAGGGACTGACCTTTATCAGGGTAAGTACACAAAGGTCAGAGTGTCACAAAACTGACCGTCCTATATCTGTACATAAAGGTCAAAGTGTCACATAAAAGGAACTGTCCTATATTGGGTAAGTACAGGTAGTTTAAAGTCTCACAAAACAGTGACTGTGTTATACCAGGTACAGAAAGGTCACATAACAAGGGACTAACTTGTATCAGGTTAAGTACTTTCGTCCTCGTCAGTTTGCGAATTTAAGAGTGGGCGAGACTGTTTTCTCTCAAATCTCTCTTTTAACATAACTATGTCTGGGCAAATTTAAAAAGGTGCGAAACTGTCTGCAAGCGTAGAACATGGGGCGAAAATAATCCTGTATACGGTATTATGTGCAAAGAATGGTCAAGGTGTCAGTGTTTTGTATAAAAAGGTCAAGGTGTCAGTGTTTTGTATAAAAAGGTCAAGGTGTCAGTGTTTGGTATAAAAAGGTCAAGGTGTCAGTGTTAGGTATAAAAAGGTCAAGGTGTCAGTGTTTGGTATGAAAAGGTCAAGGTGTCAGTGTTTGGTATAAAAAGGTCAAGGTGTCAGTGTTTGGTATAAAAAGGAGGTGTCAGTGTTTGGTATAAAAAGGTCAAGGTGTCAGTGTTTGGTATAAAAAGGTCAAGGTGTCAGTGTTTGGTATAAAAAGGTCAAGGTGTCAGTGCTTGATATAAAAAGGTCAAGGTGTCAGTGTTTGGTATAAAAAGGTCATGGTGTCAGTGTTTGGTATAAAAAGGTCATGGTGTCGGTGTTTGGTATAAAAAGGTCAAGGTGTCAGTGTTTGGTATAAAAAGGTCAAGGTGTCAGTGTTTGGTATAAAAAGGTCATGGTGTCAGTGTCGGTGTTTGGTATAAAAAGTCAAGAAATAATGCTTAGAAAAATATGGTTAGTGGTATTAAATACTTCTTATGCTGGCAAGGTTGCTCGATGTTTTAATTAGATAATGCTGTGTGACAGTTTTGAGAACAAATCTTTGTCTAAGTGTATGCTTTCTCAGGAGAAATGCAAGGTATTTCCTTTATTGCAGGACTTAATACTGAATGGCTTGAGACAGTGGAAGGCTGAGGATGGGACGGTACTAGTGACTCACTGGGACAATCTGGTGGAGGCCGACTTCAGTCACAACTCCATCAAGGAGATTGATGATAGCGTGGTCAGTGTTACAGGATTTCATCATTAAATTATCAACAGTAAACAACTGCTGTTATATGCTTGTTGAATATTGGCATTCATTGTGTTTAAGAATTTTACAAATTTTTACACCCAACATGTGTCAATATTCACTAATATATTGATTGATTGAATATTGTTTAACATTCCACTCGAGAATTTTTCACTCATATGGAGACATCACCACTGCCGATGAAGGGCTGCAAAATTTAGGCCAATGCTCGGCGCTTATGGCCTTTGAGCAGGGAGGGATATTTATCTTGCCACACCTGCTGTGACATGGGGCCTCGGTTTTTGCGGTCTCATCTGAAGGACCGCCCCATTTAGTCGCCTCTTACGACAAGCAAGGGGTACTGAGGATGTATTCTAACCCGGATCCCAACGGGAATTCACTTATATGAATTCAGTAACACTGTAACACTAGTTTGTAATATGATATGCATTGTACATGCTTTATTATAGCTGCATTATGAATTGCATGTATCTATGCAACTTGAAATGATTTTTTTTATATTTATTTAGTTTTAGTTCTATTTTGTATATTTGAACTTAACCCAAGCTATTGAAATCTTCAAAAAAATGCTAATGAGTAATAATTCTTCACTAAATAATCCACCCTACTTTCAGCAATTGATTCCGCGGGTGGAGGTGTTGGATATGAGTCATAATCGACTGTCAGGGATCCAGCACCTGAACTGGCTCAGCCAACTGACTCAGCTTGATGTCTCAAACAACGAGATCAAAGAGTTAGACGCGCTGCACACCAAGATAGGCAATCTCAAAATACTCAACCTCTCTGGGAACAAACTGGAGAGTTTAAAAGGTTTGGAGAAAGAAAAATATTCATAATTTCCTGATACAGTCAAACCTGTATTAAGAGACCGTCCAACGGAGAATGGAAAAAAGGTCACATATGACAGGTGGTCTCTTAATACAGGTTGCCTATTTTCCGCAGTTAATGGATAAAATTTCGCAAATAATTTGTACAATGGAGAAAAGGACTACATGTATTTGGAATTTATCATTAAGAATATCAAGTATGGTTTTAATAGTTGTAAAATAAAATTAAATACACTGTAGTTAAAAATCTAGAATACAATGGGTTGTATCATAATTTTTTATTCATTAAAAATTACATTTAATCTGTTTAAGAATGATAAATTTTCTAAAACTTATAAATACTTTGTTGTAAAGGGTATTTATGTATAGCCTACTTGTACAGTGTAACTAAAAAATACAATGCTTGTGGTAAGAAAGCAAATGGTGAAGTGTTGCGTCTCCTTTTGTACAATACATGTTGGAAAAATGTTATTCAATTTGAGAAACATTTAAAAATAAATCACAATATCCATTGTACATGCACAGCAAATCTTTTAAGCTTAGAACTAATGCAGGCAACTTTCTTGAACTTGGACGTATCAAATACTCGGGACATGTCGAAGTGAGCCGCTAGTTCCGGTCATTATTCTGGAAACCTCGAGTATCTCATGCAGGAAAACTGCGAATACTCCGTTTAAAATTTCAGTCCTAAGCACAATATTTACCTGATTTATATCGCAATCGGGCAGATGTTTTACTCTTGTTGAACATAATGGTATAAGAAGTGGTAGATTTTCATTTCCGATCTAGCCTACCCGGCACTTAAAGTTTGTCGAAATTCACACCTTCAAATACACCGGCCTTGATTCCCTGATCCTTGATTTTGTTAAACAAACAACAACTCGGGTTTTATTAATTAACCACACACGACACTGAATGTTGACAGCTTGGGTATAATAATTTATTCAGAGGGCTGACTAAAGAAGATCATCGCCAAACTGTGCGTATTTAAACAAAAGTGTTAGGGGCGATAATTCCCAGAATAGTCGCGTGTTTGAAAACGAAAGTGTTAGGGGCGATAATTCCCAGAATATTCGGCTCAACCGAAATCGAAAGTAGTAATCACGTTGTAATCGAAAAATGTTCAGTCGTTAAATAGAGGTAAAATTTCATTAAAATACACGAAAAGGTTGTAAAAATCATGGTCGTTGGTCGCGTCAGACAGGTGGTCGTTTAATACAGATACAAAATATAGAGTAAAGTCTTGGGGGGAACTTTTTATGGTCACATACGACAATGAGTCGCTTAATACAATGGGTCGCTATGGCAGTTTTGACTATGTGTTTAAGATTGACTGCAAATCTTTTACATGTTAAACTGTAGTATTTGAATTAGGAAGAAGGCACACTTTATGGTGCTATGGCTCACTTGAAAAAAAACTTGAACCTAAATATGGATTTGAACAAGTTGCAATTCGAATGTTACTTACATGTAATAAGTAGATATCCATTTTAATGACTGGACTATGAAGCGGGGTGTTCATGTAATCAAATTCTGTGAAGCCCAAGAAGCTGCTAAGTGAATTTGATGAGTAGTTTTTTTTATGGTTATTTTCCTTATAAATGCATTTGAGACAAATGGGCCATTTTCAAAAGTTGATAGTAACCATCTTCTGTACACTCTGATGACTGATTCAGAGATCAGAAACAACACAAGCAGTTCCTTAACTTAGTGTAGCCTGAGTCCTGGATAAATCTAAATATGCTGTAGCAGGAATTAAGGATTTTGTGACGGAATAGTGTTGTCATTCTGAAAGAGCATGTTTGTGCATCATAATGTTTATTTGAGATTGTGAGTTGGAAGTAATGGAGGTCTCAGTTGAAGGGTTTGACAATTTGTGTCTCACAAACAGGACTAGGTTATTGTGATGCTGAGGATTTTACTTCGCAAAAGTAACGAGTTAGTTCTCCTTTCTAAGCTACAGGTAGATTCTTGTTACACCATAGCTGTGTGTTTCATCTGGTCGATGTCCCTGTCTGAATCCTCAAACCCATAGTCTGTGAACTTTAACCTCTCAAAGGGTTAATGGGAAATTGAAGATTTGTTTTAGTGTGTTTATATAACAAGGACTGTTTTGTAGAGGAAAAAATTTCAAATTTGATTACAAATTGGCTTACTATTTAGAATAGAAATGTTAGTGCTGATGTTATGTATAAAAGATAATGAATTTTACCTGAATGATTTACTATATCTGACTGTATATCCACTGCAGGTCTATCAAAGCTGTATTCATTAGAAACTCTGGATGTAAGGAACAACAATCTGTCACAGGTAACGCCCTTATCTCATGTAATGTCACAACAATCTGTCACAGGTAACACCCTTATCTCATGTAATGTCACAACAATCTGTCACAGGTAACACCCTTATCTCATGTAATGTCAGAACAATCTGTCACAGGTAACGCCCTTATCTCGTGTAATGTCACAACAATCTGTCACAGGTTATACCCTTATCTCATGTAATGTCACAACAACAATCTGTCACAGGTAACACCCTTATCTCATGTAATGTCACAACAACAATCTGTCACAGGTAACGCCCTTATCTCGTGTAATGTCACAACAATCTGTCACAGGTAACGCCCTTATCTCATGTAATGTCACAACAATCTGTCACAGGTAACACCCTTATCTCGTGTAATGTCAGAACAATCTGTCACAGGTAACACCCTTATCTCATGTAATGTCACAACAATCTGTCACAGGTAACACCCTTATCTCATGTAATGTCACAACAATCTGTCACAGGTAACACCCTTATCTCATGTAATGTCACAACAACAATCTGTCACAGGTAACGCCCTTATCTCATGTAATGTCACAACAATCTGTCACAGGTAACACCCTTATCTCATGTAATGTCACAACAATCTGTCACAGGTAAAACCCTTATCTCATGTAATGTCACAACAATCTGTCACAGGTAACACCCTTATCTCATGTAATGTCACAACAACAATCTGTCACAGGTAACACCCTTATCTCATGTAATGTCACAACAACAATCTGTCACAGGTAACAGCCTTATCTCACGTAATGTCACAACAATCTGTCACAGGTAACAGCCTTATCTCACGTAATGTCACAACAATCTGTCACAGGTAACACCCTTATCTCATGTAATGTCACAACAATCTGTCACAGGTAACTCCCTTATCTCATGTAATGTCACAACAACAATCTGTCACAGGTAACGCCCTTATCTCATGTAATGTCACAACAATCTGTCACAGGTAACGCCCTTATCTCATGTAATGTCACAACAACAATCTGTCACAGGTAACGCCCTTATCTCATGTAATGTCACAACAATCTGTCACAGGTAACACCCTTATCTCATGTAATGTCACAACAATCTGTCACAGGTAATGCCCTTATCTCATGTAATGTCACAACAATCTGTCACAGGTAACGCCCTTATCTCATGTAATGTCACAACAACAATCTGTCACAGGTAACGCCCTTATCTCATGTAATGTCACAACAATCTGTCACAGGTAACACCCTTATCTCATGTAATGTCACAACAATCTGTCACAGGTAACATCCTTATCTCATGTAATGTCAGAACAATCTGTCACAGGTAACACCCTTATCTCATGTAATGTCAGAACAACAATCGGTCACAGGTAACGCCCTTATCTCATGTAATGTCACAACAATCTGTCACAGGTAACGCCCTTATCTCATGTAATGTCACAACAACAATCTGTCACAGGTAACACCCTTATCTCATGTAATGTCACAACAATCTGTCACAGGTAACGCCCTTATCTCATGTAATGTCACAACAATCTGTCACAGGTAACACCCTTATCTCATGTAATGTCACAACAACAATCTGTCAACACCTTTATCTCATGTAATGTCACAACAATCTGTCACAGGTAACACCCTTATCTCATGTAATGTCAGAACAACAATCTGTCACAGGTAACGCCCTTATCTCATGTAATGTCACAACAATCTGTCACAGGTAACGCCCTTATCTCATGTAATGTCACAACAATCTGTCACAGGTAACGCCCTTATCTCGTGTAATGTCACAACAATCTGTCACAGGTAACACCCTTATCTCATGTAATGTCACAACAACAATCTGTCACAGGTAACACCCTTATCTCATGTAATGTCACAACAACAATCTGTCACAGGTAACACCCTTATCTCATGTAATGTCACAACAATCTGTCACAGGTAACACCCTTATCTCATGTAATGTCACAACAATCTGTCACAGGTAACGCCCTTATCTCATGTAATGTCAGAACAATCTGTCACAGGTAACACCCTTATCTCATGTAATGTCACAACAATCTGTCACAGGTAACACCCTTATCTCATGTAATGTCACAACAATCTGTCACAGGTAACGCCCTTATCTCATGTAATGTCACAACAATCTGTCACAGGTAACACCCTTATCTCATGTAATGTCACAACAATCTGTCACAGGTAACACCCTTATCTCATGTAATGTCACAACAATCTGTCACAGGTAACGCCCTTATCTCATGTAATGTCAGAACAACAATCTGTCACAGGTAACACCCTTATCTCATGTAATGTCACAACAATTTGTCACAGGTAACACCCTTATCTCATGTAATGTCAGAACAACAATCTGTCACAGGTAACACCCTTATCTCGTGTAATGTCACAACAACAATCTGTCAACACCCTTATCTCATACATATATCTCGTGCAATGTTACACCAACATTTTACATATATCTTGTAATGCTGCAATGTGGGTGTTAAACTGTCAGATCAACGTTATACATATACAAAGTGTATTAATGTCTGGTGCACATACGATGTGGAATTACCAGCAATTCTGAAGGAAACAAGTAGGAGATGTTCTGTAATTCATGATTTCGACAGATGAGAGTTTTTGAATTACAATTTTTACGGTGATTGCGTATATTTTAGGTGAGTGAGGTGCAGTATGTTTGTTGCCTCCCCTGCATTGAGAACCTGTACCTTCAGGGGAATCCCGTGAAACACGTCCTTGACTACCGAACCAAGATCCTGGAGCAGTGTGGGGACCGAGTATTGGAGGTGAGGGACCAGGGCTCTGAGTGATCAAGATTACTTTGTAAATTTTACTATGTGAAATTAAACTGTGGGTGATCAAGATTATTGTGTGAAATTGAACTTTGGGTGATCAAGATTACTTTGTATAGTTGTGCTTTGGGTGATCAAGATTATTTTGTAAAATTGGATTTTGGAATAATGGAGGTTAATTTGTAAAGTCTTAAACATTTTTAATGCAGTTGTACAATATACATTTGTAACGACTGTTGGTTGTATATTATATAATCTATGATAAGACACCAAGAAGGTATCTACCTGGTACCTATGAGGCTCGTTACAATAATAGGGTTCGAAGGTACCTATCTATATCAATGAAGAAAATGTATAATAGTTAATACAATAATTTATTGATAGTATAAAAAACACAAGTATAGTCACAGTTCAAGTGCTCGGCTAAAATGTCTTGGTAATAAAACACTGATGGGAATCCGGTGTTGATCGGTGCCCGATGCTACTAGGTGCTCGGTCCTACTTTGTGTCCGGTGCTACTTTGTGTCCGGTGTTAGGTGCTACAGGTTTAGTCGTTCTCGAACACTACTGCTAGTCTAGAATACTATCAGATTATAATTGCAAAGTCTGGATCTCCGACTCATTGATCAGGATTACAACCTGAACTAATTCAATTATGCATAAAATCCAACCCCCACAATCTATTGCACATCATGCAAATAGAACGTTGTTAAACTAAGTACGATATCTAAGTAACTCGGTGCAAGGTGCTTCTGCACTGACTCTAAAACTACTCCGTGCGTAATATACATGTACTAAAGTCCACCACCCTTAATCTATAACACCGTCATAGACTATATATTCAATGAAATGGGGATATATATCATGCATGCCATGCAAATCTACCGCTACCAAGTTATACATTCACACAGAAGATATAATTAATCGATTCTAAATCCAACGCACCTGAAATGTGTGGTGACGGTGCAACTTCGCACCGAACTATCAAATTATGTAAGTTAAATTCTAATTCATTAAATCCAACTAGATCCGTTGAAATAACAATAATTCCAATGTTATTTATTACAATTGTTTTGATTGGATGAAAATAAAGCTGAACAAAAGTTTACACATCAATAAATCCAAAAACGCGATGTATTCATACACACCTGAAAACAAATAACATAGTGCAGGGAAACTATTCAAATTTTTGGAATTGTTAGTAAAGTGAATGAATTGGAATTATAAGAATCAAACGTTCTTTTTGAAGAATTTATCGATGTGTAAACTCCGGACATTTTACTCACAAACTTAACATAAAAGTGCTTCGCATTTTTATTCAGTTTGTGAGCAAAATGTCCGGAGTTTACACATCGATAAATTCTTCAAAAAGAACGTTTAATCCTATAATAACTTCAATACTAACTATAAACTATAAAATAATTAACTAACTGGGAGAGACCTTGCATGTCTCCCAGGGACAGAACCCCGAGTGCACCGACTATCAAAATTCACGTCAAGAAATTGAAGAATTAATATGAATTTCTAAGTACTCAATAAATTTACTATACTTTAATTCTCTAGAATTCCCTTTCTTGTACTATCTAGATAATTTAAATCAGCTACGTATTATAATACTTAAAGTATTTGCTAAAATAAAAGAAATACCTCAACTTCGGTGCAGCAGTCGGTGCCAAACTTAGTAATGGACTATGTAATACAGAATTCTGTCGCCGCGGACTATGATTCACGGCTTTTATATTTTGACGCAATGATGCAGCTGATTACGTCATGTACCGTACATAAAACTCCTAAAACATGCTTTTCTCAATAAAGTAAGATCTTCTGACATACTAATATAATTCATATAAAACTTGTTAATTTATCTATCATTTTTAATGTAATCTAAGCATTTTATCTATAAAGTTTTATTTCTAAAACTATTTGACGTGTCGACGTGTCCTTCCTAAATCCGGAAAATATCCGTCTCTATCATACGGATTCTGTAATTATCGTGCAAAAAGCATTTCCTGTCACTACATCTAATGACATCCAGGTAATAAACAAATGAGAATTTCTAACACATTTAAGTGATATCAGTCTTAAACTCCATCGGAATCATCCTAACAAAAGTATATCTCACGAGCACAACACATTAAGGCAGTATTTATCATGTGTTAGTGTACATGTTTGAACCTTGAATTGTATTTGAGATGTGAGGGAGCACATGTTTTAGTGTATTCTTGTAAATGTTGGATGATATGGTACTGCTAAAAAATGTCATATTGTGTTCGAAATTTTCCATTAGCTACATATACTGGATTTTACTATGATACAGTTTTGAAATACATACCTTTAAAATGGGATAAAGTCATTGGACCTCCTAGGAGGACTCCTAAAATACTGATCAGATGTTGCTTAAGACGTCATAGTTACATCTGATCAACATTTACCAGTTATAGAAGTGCAGGTTTTCATAATAGACTGTTTTGACTGGATGTATTTGTGGTTGACCTGCAGGTGAGGCTGGACGACGTAAAGCCAACCCAGAAGGAACTGGACACAGTGGCTGTGTTACAGGCCATCAGGAAGTCCCGAGAAAACAAGGCCAAAATAGACACCACCAGAAAGGTATGTGTTACAGGCCATCAGGAAGTCCCGAGAAAACAAGGCCAAAATAGACACCACCAGAAAGGTATGTGTTACAGGCCATCAGGAAGTCTCGAGAAAACAAGGCCAAAATAGACACCAGCAGAAAGGTATGTGTTAGCCGAGAAAACAAGGCCAAAATAGACACCACCAGAAAGGTATGTGTTAGCCGAGTAAACAAGGCCAAAATAGACTCCACCAGAAAGGTATGTGTTAGCTGAGAAAACAAGGCCAAAATAGACACCACCAGAAAGGTATGTGTTAGCCGAGTAAACAAGGCCAAAATAGACTCCACCAGAAAGGTATGTGTTAGCCGAGAAAACAAGGCCAAAATAGACACCACCAGAAAGGTATGTGTTAGCCGAGTAAACAAGGCCAAAATAGACACCACCAGAAAGGTACATGTATGTGTTACCCTAGTAAACAAGGCCAAATTAGACACCACCAGAAAGGTATGTGTTAGCCGAGTAAACAAGGCCAAAATAGACACCACCAGAAAGGTATGTATTTTCTGAGAAAACAAGGCCAAAATAGACGCCAGCAGAAAGGTATGTGTTTGCCGAGAAAACAAGGCCAAAATAGACACCACCAGAAAGGTATGTATTAGCTGAGAAAACAAGGCCAAAATAGACTCCACCAGAGAGGTATGTGTTACTCGAGTAAACAAGGCCAAAATAGACACCACCAGAAAGGTATGTGTTACTCGAGTAAACAAGGCCAAAATAGACACCATCAGAAAGGTATGTGTTAGCCGAGAAAACAAGGTCAAAATAGACACCAGCTGAAAGGTATGTGTTAGCCGAGTAAACAAGGCCAAAATAGACACCAGCAGAAAGGTATGTGTTTTCCGAGAAAACAAAGCCAAAATAGAAACCACCAGAAAGTTATGTTACTCGAGTAAACAAGGCCAAAATAGACACCAGCAGAAAGTTATATGTAACAGGCCATCAGGAAGTCCTGAGAAAACAAGGCCAAAATAAGACACCAGCAGAAAGATGTAAATGCATGCAGTCCACAGAATCACTACTCGATACAGACAAATTTCTTATGTTGCCAACCTTGAAAGTAAAGCACTGTTAGAGCATGCAATAGTGTGTTATGAACAAAGTTAAAGCTTGTACATGTATACCGGGTATGTTACCAATACATTATCTGTAAGGCAGGAAAACTTTGTGTAGCGTATTGTTTATCATGCTACTGTAACCTCAAGACAAACACTGTTTAATGAAGTGTGTACATTTATTCTGCAGCTTTCAGCGAGTGAACTTCAATCAGCCAGCAGTTCTAGACAATCCAGTTTGTCCGGTACTGACGGAAAACTGCCATCAAGACAAGGTGAAAATCTGTTATCAATGCTGTATACACTGTACATTACCACTGCATCTAATTAAATTATTGATGTAAATTACCGTGTACGTGTAACACATTTAAGTTACTGTACCACTGCATCGAACGTACATTATTGATGTAAATTACTGTGTATGTGTAACCAGTCTGCGAAATTAGCGGTAGTCCGAACGCCCGCGGCCAGTGCATTTCCTGTCAGACTTGTAAAATCCGCTTGGCAACAAGTCCGACTGGCTTGTAAAAAAAAATTACCCGTCAGAGTTTTAATTTGACAGTTGGAAGTAAATAAATATTACGCACATGCTCAAGTCATAGAATTAGAATAACTCGCCCCAAACAAAGTCATTCGTCCCATTAATTACGCATCTTCACTCAGTCTGTTCCGGATTTGTCTTGAAAAATATTCAGATTTCGCATGCGTATAATTTACTTTCATTTTCAACGACTTTCATTATTTTTTCGGGCAAGTGAAATTGAGTTCGGGCATGTGGATTTCCTGAAAATGATTGCCCGATTGTCTTGTGGTTTGCAAATCTTAATATTATTGACTGTGTAACACATTTAAGTTACTGTACCACTGTATCTGATGTAAATTAATACTGTAAATTACCGTGTACATGTAACACATTTAAGTTACTGCATCTGATGTAAATTACTGTTATAGTAGGCACTGTAAATTACCTCTCTAAATTATCAATTACCACTAGCTACTGTAAACTGTGAGTATTTATTTCAACAAAATAAACAATGCATTTTAAATTGTGAAAATATGAAAATTTCAAAATTATTTTTTACTATTTTAAAATAGTGAGTTAAGGCCACATAAAATTAATTCTCTGGTTCTTGGACCAATTTACTATAGGTTGGAGGGGGGGGGGGCTTTTTTTTTTTTTTTTTTAAATCATCAATAGAATAGATGAAGGGGTATTTTACTGTCTGAGAGAACGTCTATTAATTTCTATATTCCAAAGAATTGGAATTGATGAATGCTGACTGAAACTGCAGGCATTTTTAACACATTCTTCACTAACTATGTGTTTTTTCTAAGCTTATGTATATCTTGCGCATGACAAGAATGACTAAAAGTGAAAGATATGCAGATATCCCCCCCCCCCCCCCATAGGTCATTGTATTATGAAATTTTTATTTCATTGAAATTATAAAATTTCAATGCTGCTACATCTAAACTGATGTGCTTTGGCCTTAGAATCTTAATTTCAATTTTATTTGGTCTAAGGTCAAGGAAAGTATTGTGATTTTATATGTAATTGTAAGTGTCTCTTGTCGACAGTGTATTTATGGGATCCCATTCATTTCAGAGCTAGGTTGGAGCACACATGGTTCTTTCAGTGCCACACCCCCTTTAGTATCAGGTGAGGAATCTTCAACCGTGGATGTTTCCGCTAACTCCTCACGATCTGGATCTAGCACAAGTCAAATGGAGGTAAGACAAAAGTCTAGTTCATAAACTCAAAACATGTATTGCTTGAAAGCTTTCTCAGAGTTCATAAATGCATGCTTGCGTCATTAGCTGAATTGATTTCACAACTAAGTGCATGCCTTGTGAAGATGGGGCGAAATTCTGATCATTCATATCCTGTTCTTAATATGATTTCACTTTGATCGTAGGTATTATATAACAAAGAATTAATCAGACGGGGCTTAGTGTTGAAGTGTTAGAAATGAAGAGAAAGTTCTAATCTCATTAATGTTTTCTTTTCTAATTATCTACTATAGTATTTTGTGTCTTTGAGGCCTTACATCTACCCACCCCCAATTCCCGATGTCTTTTTTATGCATATACAGTTGCACATGCATAAATATAAGATAATTAACTGACTGAAGTTAGTCCATATTCGTATAGTTGATAATTGTAATGTCCCCTCTCCTAACTTGAAGTTCTGTAATTTATCTTTGTGAAGGACCGTAGCTGCCACACCAGCAGATCCAGTTTTTCAGGAAGTGAAGGGGACAGTAAGGGGTTGGTCTTTTTTCTTTCTTTTATTCCACCTACACCTAAATTTTTTTCCCCTTTGCCAAAAATATTGAACTATTGCAACACTCCTAAACCAGAGTCCCACATATGCCACATCTTTAAACTTATTTTGAAAATAAGCTGACATAACAATTTGTGCAATTGGAATCGCTTTATCAGTAATCATTTGTACATATATTTTGCTAATTTGCACTTCTTAATGTAATACATATTCATTGTTATTGCACTACCCACTTTAAAGCATGAGTTTCTTTTGTCTCAAATGTATGTTTCAGTTAAAACCAGATTATTTCATTTACACATATTCATTTGCAATAAAGCTTGGTAAAATTAAACTCCGAATTTGTAGCATTGACAGTCTCGAAACTTGAACAGTTTTGTTTTTGTTTCAGAGAACAGAGACCTCGATACCGGACGTTGTCCCAAGATGACATCCCCAACACCACCACCATCGCCATCAACTCACTGCCCACCCACCTTGACCAAGGTTTTATGGCCTGGACACAGGAGAGACTCTTTGGTAAAGACTCAAAACCTGGAGCTATTGTGGAACAAGTCTTAAATGTGTTGTGGTGTGGGGTCATTCAATTCACACGACAGGAGTCCATGGTGCCCTGTTGTGCGGTTCTGTCCCAGAGACGAGTCTTCATTCTTCGTCTGAAGCCTGGAGAGAGTGGGTATCCTGGTGTCCCAGACTTGGAGACATTTTACATACTTCCTCTCTGTAATGTACAGCAGATTGTGATTGGTCCATGCTATAGTTACATCAGACTGGAGGAGTCTTTCGTTGGGGCGAGTGGTACCTTCACACTCATTGTAGCAGACCCTGATGACGGGAAGTCGTTTTCTGACGGCATCACTTCAGCTTATAATGATGGGGATTTCGGTCCTCTTAATCTTTTAAACTGTTCACAAAACTCAGATTTAGCCTCTCACATTTTTTCTTTGGAGGATTTGGAAGGTCTCTGCACAGGTAGAATAGCATATGGAATGTTTGTAACCATTGCAGGTGTGGACCAATCCAGTCTTCTCATCTTGTCAGAAAACAAGGTTTATCTTGTCCATATTGACTGTCTTTTCTGGCCCAGGCCTTCTTTCCTAAGTGTACTCGAAGACATCAAAAATCCAAACTTTACATTCCTTCAGCACCATTCCATCACAACCAAAATGAGTGACATTAAAATGAATGTGAAACTGAAACTATCTTCTAGGTCCAAGAAAACTGTAAATGTGGACACAAAACCAATACAGTTTGAAAAATATGGTTTGTCCATAATCTTCCACGAATTGGTAGGTCCCGTTGGTATGCATTTATACTTCTTCTCAACAAAAGCCAGGGATGGATTTCTAGATAGGTTGACGAATTTGAGATCTGAGCATGCTCACAGATTGTCGCCAACGATACGCGAGGAACCAGAAGGGGGAAATGAGTCTTCGGACAGCCTGGACAATATAACAAACGCCAGTCTGCCCCCTGTATCTCCTCAACAGGATCAACAGGCTCATGTAGTATTGAAAGAAGACAATTCACCGAGAGATGAAACTGCCCCAGAAGACATAGAACATGAATTTCTGGCTGGAAACATGGCAGACGATAACATCATACAGCCTGGTAAAACTCGGTCAGCTACAGTTCCAGAGTTTATGCTGAAAATAGCATCTGATGATAAAAGCAAAGCAGAAGCAGTGGAGATTGATTATCTGACAGATGAACTCTGTAATCAGCTTACAAAATCCATACAAAATTATACCTTAGCCAAGGAAATTCCCTCAAAACTGAAGGTTCTTAGCAATATGACTGGAAGAGAGCTAGCACAGTATTTCCACAGCGACATCGCAATGATAGGAGTAGATTATGAACAACTTCACTTTGTGCTCTGGTCGGTTGTCATCCCGTACAATCGCCCTCATTCAGAAATCATATCCTGTGTGATGCTGAGCACCAAAGCTGTGTACTTTGTCTCAAACCAGTTGGTCAAGTCCCCCATGAAGGAGAGACAGTCCTGGATGACCCACACTCGCCACAAGTCCGACTCCATAGTCCTGGGTCAGCAGTCAGTCCAAACGGACCACCACCACACGTCGGGAATCATACACAACAGCCAGCACGGGACGATCATCCGACCTTTCCTCATTCTGCAGTACTCCGACCTCCACCAGGTGAACGTGGGATTGTTCGATCAGTGCGTGAGACTGACTGGATATGACAAACACACGGTCAACACACTAGTAACCCGTGATAGCGCTGTCACCGAGAAGTTTCTACATCAGCTCACTACGATGCTGTCAATTTTCACGTCTTCACCCATGCTGGAGAGCAGTACGTCTGACCTTGAACAAGATTTTTACAGAGCATTTGAGAGAAGAACAAAGACTGTTGTGGATGGGATGGAGTACGTGCACCCCAGCAAAGTTCAGTTTATTTATCCCGGGGAAGATGTTATGTCCGATCTGTTATTCATAATTACAGAACATCTCAAACTGCCTGTGTCGGCCAAACGTAAAGCGGACATATTGATGTATTTAATTATTTACGTTGCGACAGAGGAACATCACGCAGGATCGGTAGATCATGTGGAATCCCGCAGCATGGTGTTGACCAATCAGTATCTCTGTTTCATTGTGGAAGATTTGATTGACTACCCCATTCCAGATTTTGCCCGAGGACTTCCGAATTCTCCTAGATACAGAGTCACTAACACGGTGAAAGTCAGTCACCTGAAGCGAGTCTTGATGTTTAAAGACAATGAACACAAACTTAGTCTGATATTCTCTGACGAAGTAGATGAAATCAATGTGGATACGTCTTCAGATCATTTTAGTATGGAAAATAATTCTAGTGGCCGTCTTTCCCCTCCGGAGATAGAAACCACAGTCCTCATTCAGAGCCCCAGGGACATGAACAAATTCATGTTGCTTCTCAAAAACCAGTGGCGGGAAGTGCAAGATGGCGATGAGCTCGAGGTTCATGTTCTGTAACTATCCCAGCATTCACTAGCTTGTTGATTTGTGCAATACTTGTTCATCAAAGTTTGTTGTGAGAATATGATACACCAATCCATGTAAATACACTAATCCTCCTGTTGCCAAAAATGTTTTTGTATATATGGTAGAATGAGCATTTTCTGCGATTGTCCATGTTTTTGTGGATAGGTAAAATCCGCAAAATTTCCAATAAAGAAATATTCTAAAAAGTAAAATTCAGCTGTTCTGTAAATGCATAGCTATAATGTAACTGCAGGAATGGGAAATTTACCTGTTGGGGATAAAATCACAAAAAAAACCCCCCAATTCCAATCACAGAAAATGCCCGTAATACGGTATATTGGTTAGATGTCAGTAATCATGTTATAATGATATTATAATGGTTGTATAAAACATGTTACAAAGTAACTGTGGTATTATTCTAATGTTAAATAAAACAAACACTAAATGTTACTCAGTAATTCAATGTTTATTCAAATGATCTCTTACTCTATCTCTTTTTCTGACTCTCTCTCTCTCATGAAAAATAAGCTTGATTGTGAATTATTTCTGTTTTTGAAAAAAGTAATTTTTTTACATTACATATATTCAGATTACCAGTTACATGTTTCCTGTTAAAGGAACTCGAGAACGCTTGCTACAAACAGAAGTTAGATAATTAATTGTTTGGTTTCCCCTGGTTGTAATTAGTACAACCATTAAGGATGTATGCTACACCAGAGAAATTTGATGTAGATGAAAAGTGGGGGATATGTACAATAATATTTTGAAGTTGAAAATTTTCGAATTTACTTAATTTTGTCAATAAATACAGTTTTAGTAGAAGGTAATCTGAATTTTTTTAAAACCCCCACTGGACTCGAACCTGCGACCTACACTTCAGCAGTCGGTATTCTAACTTACTGAGCTACTCGGCTAGGTATTTAAATAGAAAAGGAAAAGCCAAATATTGCTGATATCGATTTTTTCATCCATGTTTTTAAAGAAAGTCAGCCATTATGACGATGTAGAGTACTACCTTAATTTCGTAAGATATCAGGAACTCCTAGTATTCTATTATGTTCAAATATTGTTATATAACCCCTCCCTATATATGATAACTTTACAGTTACAGTATTTCCATTGTGATGGACGGAATTGAGATATTGTGGTCAAAAATTATATTCCACGCAGTGAAATATATTCATTTTACCTATAGAAACTTAAATTTAGGATCCATTTTCTTCATTTTTGAAAAAAAAGTGAATATGTGGCAAGTGTCTTTAATAAAGTTGCTGTTGTAGATATAGAGGTGTTTTTGTGAAATGGATATTAAGTATGGATAACACAGTGCAATGCCCACTCTGATTTAAAGAGGAGTCGAAAGTTTGAATATTTAAAAAAGAAATGGCAATTAAAAAATAAATTTCAAGGAAAAGAGTTTTTTCAGAAGGTTGCATGTAAGTGTAGAATGGGACACAACAGATTGATTTAACTTTGCGCAAATGTCTTCTTTTTTCTTAGAAATATTCACATAGTTCTTTATCGAAGCCTTTTTGAAAATGAAATGTATACATGATTTCCATCATTCCAGCCATAATTCAGTTTCTTTCATTATCTCTGCCACAGATGCACATATTCAACAGGTTATACTTTGATGGGAAAACTAAACGTTTGATTTCGACTCAGCTTTGTTATAAAAACAAGAAAACAAAAATGAAACAAGGTCATCTTACAGGGCTTAATCAGACCCACATATTTTTAAAAGGAGGTTTACATTTTTAGCTCTTCTGAGCCGAAGGCTCAAAGAGCCAATCATATGTCTGGCATGCGGTGTGCGTCAACTTTTTGGAAAAAGGGCTATATCTCGAGAACCCCTTTGGCTAATTTTTGTCAAATTTGTCACGGTATCCTTGGCCCAAGGGCTTTCATTTGTACTAAAACTAGGGTTGTGACCCTTTAACAAGGGGAGATAATTAGGAAAATGCAAACAAAAGTAGTGGTTGCTAAAAAATCTTCTCAAGAACCACTGGGCAAATTATCACCAAACTTATGCATAAGGATGAGGATAGGTTGTAGATAAAAAATTGTTCAAGGCATCACCCTGGGGCAAAGGATGTGGTCTAAGGTCACTTCAAAGTTGACCTTAAATTTTGTTTTGTTAAAACTTTGATATTTTGCTTAGTATAAGGACTAGGATCATCAAATTTTGTCAGTTGATGCATCTTAGGACCTAATGTCATTTTGTCTCAAAAGTTGGTCATGGTGACCTACATTTGAATTTCGCAGGTAATTATTATTAAATGGATTTTGATGCATATGTTGGACACTTTTGAGCCTATGATCATCAAAAGTTGTCAGTTGATGGATCATGGGACCTTGAACTGCGTCATATGAAAAGTATGTCACCATGACCTGCTTTCTGAATTATTTGGCTAATCATTTATGAATACATTTTAGGTTGTTATTTCAGATACCGAGAGGTTTAGAATCATCAAACCTTGTAAGTTGATGCGTCTAGAGGCCTCGAAACATATTTATAAAAAAAAGTAGGTCACAGTGACCTACTTTTTGAATTTTGCAGACATTCAAATTTCACATTTTCAATTTTAGATGCATATTTTGGACACTATGAAAGCTAGGATCATCAAACTTTGTCAGTTGATGCATCTTGAGTCTTCATAGCTTGTTGACCAAAAAGTAGGTCACCGTGACCTACGTTTGGAATTTGACGGTTATATTTTAATATTTCAGATACTATTTGCCTTACAATTATCAAACTTTTTCAGTTGATGCATGTTGAGTCTTCAGATGATTGATTGATTGTATCTTGCTTAACGTCTCACTCAAGAATTTTTCACTCATATGGAGACGTCACCTAGACCAGTGAAGGGCTTCAAATTTAGGCCTATGCTCGGCGCTTATGGCCATTGAGCAGTGAGGGTTCTTTTCGTGCCACACCTACTGTGACATGGGTCATCCCTTTTTAAGGTAAACTCCAAGGACCTGTAACATTCACATCTGATGCTGAGCGTTTGGCGATGGAACTCATTACCTGTTTTAACGACTTATGTGTGTCGCGGCCGGGATTCGAACCCCGGGCCTTACGCATGCGGGGCGAACGCTCTAACCTCTCGGCCACTGCGGCGGTAAGTGTTGACTAAAACGTAGGTCACAATGACCTATTTTTGGATTTTGATGGCTATATTTGAATATTTCGGATACTATTTGACTTACAATCATCAAACTTTGTCAGTTAATGGGTCTTGAGTCTTCAGAGTGTGTTGACCAAAAAGTAGGTCTCTGTGACCTACTTTTGGAATTTGACGTTTATATTTGAATATTTCAGATACTATTTGACTTCAATAATCAAACTTTGTCAGTTGATGCATCTTGAGTCTTTGGAGTGTGTCGACCAAGAAGTAGGTCACTGTGGCCTTCTTTTGGAATTTGACGACTATATTTGAATACTATTTGACTTGTCAGTTGGTGCATCTTGAGTCTTCAGTGTGTCGACCAAAAGTAGGTTACATTTAAATTTTCAGGTACTATTTGACTTAACATCATCAGACTTTGTTAAGTGATGAATCTTGGCTAGTGAGAATTTTGGCCTGTTCTACAATGTACCAGAAGAGCGATTCTAGGCCCATGGGCCTCTTGTTGAATTCGCAATAGAGATATGTGTTGCAAATGACCATTAGGACACGTGTATATACCCATGCCGAACTCTAATGTCAGCTTACCTCTCCATTTCTTAAAAATAACGTAACCAAGGCGCCGAAGGGACGGAGAGGTACTCTTATATTAGAGTTAGGCATGGGTTTATACATGTTCAAGGATATTGACCTACTTAAAATCCATCCAGTTTAAATTTTATCATAGTATACTCATATTAGACAATTCTTTTTACAAATTATAAAACTTATTGAATATCATAATCATGAAAGGTGAAGGTCATGAACAGTGATCAATCTCATAACTTCTCTATAAGCAATACAAAATAGAGAGTTGGGCAAACACGGACCCCTGGATATACCAGAGGTGGGATCAGGTGCCTAGGAGGAGTATATATATAATACTAGTATAGAGTTTTGTTATATAAAACATCTGTTGCTTAATTTTTCCAATAGTTATCATTGGACTCGGTGGATAGAGGTCTTGAGTACCATGTGAGAGGTTTCAGGTTCAAATCCCATATAGACCTTTGGAGTATTGAAAAGATGTTAAATCTTCAAGCTTCATAGTGACTGAGGGGTTATAGTGAGGATTTGTTCATAAAGAAATTAAATTGAACTTGACAGATCCTTACTAAGTAGTTGTGTGAAGCTCTCCCTTCCTTATAAATAAGGGAGCGCTTAAACAATAGAATGACGTAACAGGTAGATTTCAGTGACCATAAGAATACGTTAACACGCCATGCCTATAAACCTTTAATTCGTGTTCAGATCATACCCACGACTACACATGTGCAAATGCACATGCATATACATTCCATCGTATTTCGTACTTTAAAAGTTCTTGTAAATGTTCATTATGTTATAGTACAGTAACAGCAGCGTGACACTAAGATGCGTTTTAACCAATCACTTTGACATCACAATGTAAATCAAGCCAATCAAAATGGAGAAATCTGCCTTGGCTGTTACATCTTGTTGACTCACAAGCAGGCTTGGTTGTTCCAAGTCTATTACATCTTGTTGACTCGCAAGCACGAGACACCAGAAGAAATCTAAACAAACAAGGCTACCATTAAAACACTGATAACACAATAAAATGTAGAACGATACTGTATATGAGATACAAAATAAGATGTATATAGTATGGGTGGATGGAGACAAGTTTTCATAATGCACTAGATCATACATGATACTCATATTAGCCTAATGCTTTTTAAAACGTTTACAAAGAATGGATGTTGTAGCACAAAACGGAAATTGCGTTACCGTATTAAGTCGTACATTTATTGTGTGATGGAAGGTATTTTTATTTGATGGGACTTCCAGACGTGGACATACATGTATGGCTTCCTTCTCCGACACATAGGAACATCCTAAAGGTGTAAGACATCTGCCATTGGACTACCGGAATAAAGCGTATCTATTACAAAAAGATTTCACTTTTCTGAAATATACATTTATGATTAGATCAGTATTCAATCTTATATAAAACCAAAATGAGTTAATATTCTAAGTGTATTCAATACTATAAAAAACAAATTGCTGTGTCAATGATTAAGTAGTGTCTGATATATTGAAAGACATGAAGTTCCATTGCACCGAAAGCACCCCCATCATGCATACATACACAACTCAAATACATGACCGTGTATATTCTCATTGATGTAAGCTAAGTTTTAATCAAGTGATAATCCACCTACCTTAAAATCTGCAGAATATGAGGACCACAATGATGATGACCACGACAGAGAGCGTTACTAAGGTGAGGAATAGAGTGATTAATACAGGAACGTCATCCACTGAAAAATGGAGAGAGAAGGAACCATGTCCTCATTCATGTTGAAATACCAACAAAGGTCTTGAAATGGAAACATGAACCTCGTGTGACAACCTGTTCCATTCTGAAGGACTTCATATTGATAGGTGAATACATTAGCGTGACTATTAGAGAGACTACGGATAACTCTGTTTACATGATCAAGATATAGGGCTCACGGCGGGTGTGCCGGTCGACAGGGAATGCTCACTCCTAGGCACCTGATCCCACCTCTGTTATATCCAGGGATCCATTTCTGCCCAATTCTCTATTTTGCTTGTGGGAGTTATGAGATTGATCAATATTCGTCCTCTTCATCTTTACAGGAGTTATGAGATTGATCATTGTTCGTTATCTTCACCTTTCGCTTTGGGTTAGGAATTGTTTAAATGCATTAAGTAGTCGTAAGTATCTAAATCTCTATATTTGCTATTTGTGATTTGACGTCTTGTAGGTAGAATAAGGCACTGGATCAAGATGATGAGTGTCCGTAGTAGTAAAATATAGAATATAAACTTTACAAGGGATGGCAATGAAACCCATTCTGTGTATGAATATAAAGGAAATCCAAGACATCTAGGAAACAGTGGCGCTTTACATAAAACTATCATTTATTTATCTGGTTGAATATAATGTATAGGAAAATGTCTATGACGCATTGGCAGTATAATGAATTGTTCCGAGTCCAGAGACGACATATTTCACCGTCAATCTTAGGGACCTCGGGTATCAGGACCGCGAAGGATCACTGTTCGTTATCTTCACCTGATCATAACATGTCTATCACTTCCATAATGGCTGCCTGCCAATTATAGACAAGGGATCTACGCGTCTATATCCTCAAACAAATTTGACATCTTCCTCAGACTTTTCTTTGTTAAAACAATTTTCTATAAATTTCCTCCACTTTTTGATTCTTCAAACAATCCTCTATAGAAATCTCTAGAATAGATATAATGTGTAATTTCAACAATTATGGAATAATCATAAGCTGCCATAAGAACGAATTCTGTGAAAGCTAAAAGTTGCATTTCAACACATTTAAAAAGAAATACCCAGCATGATCAAACTTTATATTTGAGGTTGATCCATTTGATTAGACGCAAAACATTGCAAGTCATTGCAAGTACGTTATCAAATGAATCAATTGGGCATATCCCCCTCCAGTAGTGCTGATCCTGTCGATATTTATGTCTCTGAAATTCTGTTGCATATTCAGGATCATTGCAATAACTAGTATAATTGAAAAAAAGGTAAAAAGATGTCGCCTTCAGATATTTTAAATACATAGTTACTTCGAATTACACTGTAACTAAATATTGTATGCTTGTAACCTGTTACACTGTAACTAAATATTGTATGCTTGTAACCTGTTACACTGTAACTAAATATTGTATGCTTGTAACCTGTTACACTGTAACTAAATATTGTATGCTTGTAACCTGTTGTTTAGGTGTTTTTGTATTCTTCATCTCTGTAATTCCTTATATTATTTTGCACATCTACACATGCCTTGATTAATGCACTACCATTGCACTTGTAAGAATCTCCATCTGGAGGAAAGGAAGAAAGAAAGATGTTGGTTTATATTTACCTTTCTCACACAGAGAACCCGTGTATCCTGTCTCACAGAAACAAGAGAAACTGTTAATAGCGTCAGTACATGTCCCGTGTACACAAGGCGAGCTTAAACATTCATCAATATCTGTCATAAAAGAGAAATATCTCTCATTTGTAATGATGTTTTTTTTCTTGGATATCGAATTAGTTGAAAGTAGCAGTTACTTTATCAGTACACGAAAAAAAATTGATAAGAGTTGTGTTTGTAAAACACTATGCCCCCACAGTTTTCTTTAATTGTGGCAAATTTGACCCTTACCTTGTGAATGACCTTTACATTTTTAGTAACATATATGACTTCCATTTCATCAATACACCAAATGATGAAAAAAATAGGCAAAGCAACAGAGACATTAAATACAATGCACGTGTGACCTTTGAGAGATGAAATTAAAGATAACGAACTGTGATAAATTTCATCAATCGTAAATAAAGATACAAATTTACATAATAATGTCACATGTAGCAACACATATCTAATATACTATACAGTTACGCTACTCACCTATATCACAGTACAGGGATTGAATGTAAAGTACTGCTTAGGTCATGTTTGAGGCTTGAGGATCATGCTTATTTGATGAGAGAGAGAGAGAGAGAGAGAGAGAGAGAGAGAGAGAGATGTCCAATTATTCGTAATATCACTAAGCTAAAACTTTATTTGTATCTCCGATACTTCTGTTAATCATTTGGGCAGCATCCCCCAGTGGTAATGTTCCTATCGATGCTGTTTACTAGTATTCAAATACACTGATATTACAAATGTAATAGCCAAAGAAAATAGAAATAGATGCAAATAGATATATAGATATCTTGGAATTGCATATATTAAGAAATCTGTAGGAAATTTACCAAAATCGCTGAATGGCGATGTCGCCCTTCAGATGTTAGTTTTTATTTACCTTTCTCACACAGAAAACCCGTGTATCCTGTCTCACAGAAACAAGAGAAACTGTTAATGGCGTCACTACATGTCCCGTGTACACAAGGCGAGCTTAAACATTCATCAATATCTGTGAAGAAAGAGAAATATCTCTCATTTGTGATCATGTTTTTCTCTCTCTTGGATATCGAATCAATTGAAAGTAGCAGTTATTTTATCAGTACACGAAAAAAAATCTGATAGAGTTGTGTTTGTAAAACACTATGCCCCCACAGTCTCCTTAAATTGCGGCAAATTAATCCTTACCTTGTGAGTGACCTTGACATTTTTAGTAACATATATGACTTCTATTTCATCAAGACACAAAAGGAAGAAACAAAAATAGGCAAAGAAACAGAGAAATCAAATACAATGCACGTGTGACTTTTGAGAGATGGAAATTGAAGATAACGAAAAGTGATAAATTTCATCAATCGTAAATAAAGATACAAATTTACATAATAATGTCACATGTAGCAACACATATCTAATATACTTTTACATTGATGACTCTAGATGTAATGAAACATAGAAAAACGTGTTATACAGTAACGCTACTCACCTATATCACAGTTATAGCCGGCATATCCATCATCACAAGTACACGTGTAATTATTAATAAAATCCAAACATGTACCATTCTGACACGGAAATCCCACGCAATCACCAATATCTGAAACGTTTGGATTAACTATTCATTTATGATATAGATCATATTCATTAGTAGAATTATTTTGTAGAAATACAGGGATTTAATGTAAAGTACTGCTTAGGTCATGTTTGAGGCTTGAGGATCATGCTTATTTGATGAGAGAGAGAGAGAGAGAGAGAGAGAGAGAGAGAGAGATGTCCAATTATTCGTAATATCACTAAGCTAAAACTTTATTTGTATCTCCGATACTTCTGTTAATCATTTGGGCAGCATCCCCCAGTGGTAATGTTCCTATCGATGCTGTTTACTAGTATTCAAATACACTGATATTACAAATGTAATAGCCAAAGAAAATAGAAATAGATGCAAATAGATATATAGATATCTTGGAATTGCATATATTAAGAAATTTGTAGGAAATTTACCAAAAATCGCTGAATGGCGATGTCGCCCTTCAGATGTTAGTTTATATTTACCTTTCTCACACAGAGAACCCGTGTATCCTGCCTCACAGAAACAAGAGAAACTGTTAATGGCGTCAGTACATGTCCCGTGTACACAGGGCGAGCTTAAACATTCATCAGTATCTGTGAAGAAAGAGAAATATCTCTCATTTGTGATCATGTTTTTCTCTCTCTTGGATATCGAATCAATTGAAAGTAGCAGTTATTTTATCAGTACACGAAAAAAATCTGATAGAGTTGTGTTTGTAAAACACTATGCCCCCACAGTCTCCTTAAATTGCGGCAAATTAATCCTTACCTTGTGAGTGACCTTGACATTTTTAGTAACATATATGACTTCCATTTCATCATGACACAAAATGAAGAAACAAAAATTGGCAAAGAAACAGAGACATCAAATACAATGCACGTTTGACTTTTGAGAGATGGAAAATGAAGATAACGAACAGTGATAAATTTCATCAATCGTAAATAAAGATACAAATTTACATAATAATGTCACATGTAGCAACACATATCTAATATACTTTTACATTGATGACTCTAGATGCTATGAAACATAGGAAAACGTCTAATACTAGAATACAACTCGCCTATATCACAGTTATAGCCGGCATATCCCTCATCACAAGTACACGTGTAATTATTAATAAAATCCAAACATGTACCATTCTGACATGGGGATCCCAAGCAATCATCAATATCTGAAACGTTTAGATGAAGCATACATTTATGATATAGCAAAATATTCATTAGTAGAATTACATCGAGGAATCACGGGGATTTAATGTAAAATACTGCTCAGGACATGTTTGAGGCTAAACATCATATCTATTTTGGTGTGAGAGAGAAAATCTGTATACGTTGGAACTCCAATGGTGACCCCAAGAGTAACGGTAACTGTAAGTTCTGACTATATGATATACATGCAAATAAGACTCGTGGTTCTTGAGAATAAATTCTTAAAAACTCCTATATGAAAATCTTAAACCCCATTCATCTCCGCCATGACCCCGAAGGTCATGTTTTGAACAACTAGACGACGATGAATGTATCTTACTTTGAAGAGCACATTTTACAAGGTATTACAATCTATCACGGTGTGAAATTTTAAACCCAAATTGACACCTCTATGGGTCGGGCTTCATGGTTTTAAGTTTGAACCGAATTGAATTGGTAGTAAATCATATAAGGAAAAGTTGAAGATAAAAGCAGTGATGAATCTCATAACTTGTATAAAGAATACAAAATTAAGGCTTGGAGAATCTCGGATCCCTGGATACATCAGAGGTGGAATCAAATGCCTAGAAGGAGTAAGCGTCCCCTGTCGACCGGTAATACCTGCCGTGAGTCCCATAAACGGAGTGATAATTCATGCAATTATTGCCATCTATGATCATGTGTTTTACTAGAACATTCTTCAAAATAGTACCCTATCTCACTATTTCCAAATCATACATGTACTAATATTCAACAGGAAAGGGTGACCCTTCAGCAAATCCAAATCTTCTTCGATTAAGGCTACATTATGACAAAAGTGGTGGATTAGAGATATACATGTATTTCTGGAGGAAAACAAATGACACAGACGACGGAATTACTTTGAACAGAAAAGCTCACTTCAACACTTAAAACTTCCGCTCAGGTGAACTAATATTTGAACATCCTAGCACTTTTCTATATTTTCAATATGACAATCTTTCATATGTACTAAGTGTTACAATATATGAATTAATTTACCGATTTCACAACTGCTTCCGTTGAATCCTGGAAAACACGTGCATGTATAGAACACACAGTTATTGGTACATGTTCCATTTCCACACGGATGGTTTCTGCACAATCCGAGATTATCTGTAATAGTATCGCTCTGATAACATCATATATACTTGGGTAATAATCCAAACCAATAACAATATGAATATGATTCTGCAGCACCTGATGATTTAGACATCAGAATGCATGATTACATAAACGTTGGTGGAAAGTACAATACTGAAGCAGAATTTATTTTCCGACAGGTCGCAGTAGCGCTCGATATGGAATAGAAAGGTAGCAGGTGCATTTTACCATTATGGCGCCGCGTCAATCCTTCGGTGAACGGAGTAATCCGTAGTCAACGTCAGTGTAAGAACGGTCTAACAATTGGTATGAAACATGTCAGACAGTATTCATAACGACAAGTTGTATTGGTGAATTAGATCGTTATGAGGACCATAGAATGGAATGCTGAAAGAAATTTAACTAATTCTTTTGTCAGTAACATGTCTCGATTTAAAGATTTATTAAATGTTGAAAATGCTCTTTGGGTATCGAATCAGTTAAGAGACGCAAATACCTTATGTGTGTGATGATGAAATAATGCTACATAAATGTGGGAAGTTGACGACTGAGAATATGGATTAGTCACCTTTGTCACACAAAGTTGAGTTGCTAGGTTGTTGTTTATGTCTATTTTTGGTAAAATATCCAAATACGAATCAAATGTGGGAGACTCTGTAATATCTTTTATTTCGAGTTCACTGGGATTTATCGAATCGACATAAGAATGAAAGTGAATATTATTAACAGATAAAATGTAGTCGAGGTATCTAAATTTCGAGCAAAAGGCCACATCACTTCCCTTGAGGAAGCTATTGAGTACAACCTGCCTCATAAAAATACAAAAACAGGTCAGCTTAAAAAAGCATAATTGTTGCACATAGACAGGGATTGGTGGAAGACCTGATCATAGATATTGTCAATGAGGTACTCTAGCATCTTTTAAATATCAAATTCAGAGTTTCTAGCGTAGGATCAGAGTGATGTTGAACACGAGAAGCTTTAGATGTATGAATATTTCCTAGTTTCATTTTTAATTGATGAAGCAGTTGTTTATATCATAACACCTAGTTTTTACATTGCCGAATGAATGATGGTGTAAAGTTTTAAAAAGTCGTACGTTTTGATGTTGTCGATTTTGGAAAAAAATATGATATATTTACTTAAAAGTTGTTTGGAATTTCTGAGAATCCACATTTGATTTACACCCTCTCTCACATATACTGTTGTAAAATACATTTGAAATTGTTTCTATATTTATAAATGTTATATTTTATTTTTCTCTACCTTGCTAAAGATATTCGGTGATTCAAATGACTAGTTATGCAGTTTGCAACATGTAATACACATGCTTTTTGCGAGGATCTGATTTGCCGACGTTTTAAATTGAAGGTATATGTTAGCATTGTTGCAAATGTTCAAAAGTGTAACAGTGATTATTTGAATATGTTAATAACTTCAAGCTTTTTAAAGAAGAATTCTACATCCTGTTATCAGAACAAACATATCAAGTTATACCTTGACAAACCATGTTCCACTCAAGGGTCTTTTGATAGCCATAACAGGGGTCGATCCCAAGCCACCCATTGGTTGCTTGGACTAAACACGACGTTTGGTTGCAACAATTGATTTGAAGTTTACTCGTGATATTTGCTCCGCATCCGCCGTTGAAATATCTTGCATAAGTGAAATCCACATACTGTCCTTCTGGACATTCAAGGCGAACTTGCTCACCTTCAGTCAGTGTTCCTGTGAAAATCCGATACTGCATCATCATCAAATATGATAGAGAGAAAGTGTGCCAAACAGATTTTAAAATATTTTAACTCACCTTTACATAAATGAAAGTATAAAAAGAGAAAAATAAAAAATCCCATTTGAGTACCGGTATGACTAATATTTTCTACGTGCCGCTTTCACTAATCTTTACGCGTTTCATAAACTCATAAGAAATGATCACGTACATTATTACAATTGTAAACTGTATAAATATGTTCACGTGCTTCCGTCGATTATCAAATCTCTTTGTATGCTTTTTGTCAGGACTTGATTGAATGCCGAATTTTAAAAACCTAATTACAGATTCAATCTTTCATTCAAACAAAAATTAACCCCAGATATATATGTGTATTGTTTTTAAACGATTCTGAAGGCCTCCGTATATCAAAGTTTGAGTTAATACACACAACGTGGACGCATCTTAGACAACACCACGACCTACACTATTTAGTGACGCTCCAGTGCACACGGGTTTGGTACACAGTAGACAGCACGTTGTTGTCGTATTCAAAGATACATGTACTGTGGTTTACAAGCAGTTTTACCGAAGACTCTTTATTGAAGATGTTTTGGAGAGAATTGCTATTTTTTACGTCTTGAACTGTTGAACCTCATGTATTTTCATTGATTTCCTAGGGTGGGCGGAAATAATTTGTTTAGTAGCCTTGTTACGAAAGGATGGAGCTTGTATTATATCTATCATACAAATAAATATATTCTGTAGGAAATGTTTAGCAAAAACGAAACTCGCATATTGTGAGGCTCTGTTTTGAGCAGGGGTCGAAATTAACTTTTCCAACCACAGGCTAATTTTAGCCTGTGGGTGAAAAATCCACAGGCTAAAATGAAAACCTACAAGCTAAAATAAAAATAAAGAAGTAGTGCTCTTTTTCATGTTTTTTTTTAATCAATGATTTTCCCCATCATTACTGAGCCTAGTAGGCCAACAGACATCGTTTGGACAAGACACTAAGTTATGAAAGTCATATGGTGCAATTTATAGGTCTCTTGATCATCGCACCTCTAATCAACAACCTGTTTACCACAGGTCTAGATCCAGTCTTCCAATTGCATGCCACATCAGGGTTGTCACTAGTGATTTTTGAAAGCGAATCCCGGACTCATGGTTTTATAAGCAGCACGATCAGGAGCCCCATTATCTTTTTTTGATAATCGTTTACGCGGTGAGCAGTGCACTCGTGTCATCACTACAACCCGATTGATTGATGTTTTCCGCCACACTCAACAATGTTTTCAGTTATATGGTGGCGCCCAGTTTTTATTGGTGGAAGAGATAACCCAGATACAATGTACCTGGGAAGAGACCACCGACCTTCCGAAAGTAAACTGGGAAACTTTCTCACTTACCGGCGCGAGCGGGATTCGAACCCGCGCCGAGAGAGGTGAGAGGCCATAAATTAATTTAGATGGACATTCTCATGATTCTAATAGCGAGCGCAGCAAGCCATCGCGGTGCGCTGGCTCGTACTGCGAGCTCTAATGACTAGAGCGCGGGAAATAATCCGAGCTAAATCTCAACCTCTAACAAGAATTTTTTTTTGACGCCAATCCCAGAAGTCCCTCGTACAAAATGGCGGATGGTTCGATTCGTAAAATAATAATAAAAAAAATCTTTGAAGTATTACAAACCTTTCTTATTTGAAAGGAAAGGATGACAATCATATTCTTCCCCCTTTCTTTTTATTTTTAAAATATTGTCTAAAGAAATGTAAACAGTCACGTAACAACTACCAGGCTACGTCACAACATGCAACACGCTCGTTGCATTTCCCGCTAAACTGGTTCCTACATTGGCGAGAAGAGCAAGACAGTAATCCTACGTATTGACAGTGAACCAGATCAGTTTTCCTTATTTTCAATATAAATTTTTTGAAAATGTATTCAGATATGCTGCGCTCGCCCCAACGGTCACACCGTAATCATATTAAAAATGACTACTGGAAGACTTGGTAAAACATAGACTCCGATTTTTTTAGATAAATAACAAAAACCTCATACTTGGAATTCAATTTAATCACCCCTATAGGTGAACAGGACTCGTGGCACATGTCTATATTTTTCACCATAATGATAATGCGATGTCCGACCTCTTAAAAAATCATAAAAGAAAAATCCGGATAGAAACGGTTGTTGAAATCAGTCGTTCATGTAAGCGTTTGTATGATTCAGAGTGCAAGTTTAAGAAAAGCGAATACCGCATAACCGTAAAAAACGGATACGATACGATCATAGTTTGTAAATCATCACTCGCTAAAATTTTCGAGTGTCCACTATTTTTACTCGCTATTTTTCAAATGTACTCGCATTTTGCGAGTATTTCTCGCTAATTTCGAGCCCTGTTTGAGGTTCACAAATTTTGAAAGATTTCCAATTGATAGTCCCAACAGCATATTCAATATTCGAAAGAACATTTTCCACCCCATCTCCACTCATAGATAGCTGACTGTGTTATAGAAAAGATGAAATGCATAAAAGAAGGTTATGGGTGAATTGATCTCCTCCTTCGCAGTATTTGTTATGTTGAACAAAGCAGATACGAAATGATGTCATATACATGTAGCATAACATCTTAACCATGAAAGGAACGAAGCAGCATTGTCTTTGCGAATGTAAAATAAAACAATTTTGTTTAAATTCTCGCAGGTGATATTCATCCCTAAGAATAATCAAAATTGACTCCGGATTTGATGATTGCAGAAAAAAAATACGAATTGCTGAGAACAAGTGATAGCCGTTTCTTTCTAACAGGCATTTTGAAGTTTGAAGTAAAGAGGGGATGTTAGAATGGGCAAATCTATGTGGATAAGATTCAGCATCAATTGTCCGATTTCAGTAATGAAATTGTAATGTATGGAAACATTCCTCATAAAAGGTGACAATAACGAACAGTGATCAATCTGATAACTCCTATAAGCAATACAAATTAAAGAGTTGGGCAAACACGTACCCCGGTGAAAATTGAATCATTTTGGGGTACTAAAAATATGAAAATCTAATTGTATATAACGTAAATTAAAGGCAATCTTATGTATCGCGGATAAATATTGCGGTAAGTAATCCCGGTTATTATTTTAACACTCTGAAAATAATACTTTCTTATTGTCAGTGTGAAATTTTATTTAAAGAACTGTGAAAATGCCAATTTGTATTCAATGGATAAATTTCATTATTTTCCTGTTGAAAATATAATAAATTCTGATGTTACAGTAGTGAGGCGTTATTTTTGGGTTAATTCTCTTATTTTTTCTCTCGAATTTCTCCACCAAAATCTCCTTAAAATTTAACAAAACATTCAGACTTAATTTGATTTGTATAGTTCTTTGGAGTTCTTAGATATTGATAAGTGGTAAAGTATCGCATAAGTATATGAGTTGCGTCACGTAGTATTAATTATAATGCTTACCCCAGAATCTGAAAAGATGACGTAAAGATATTGGAAGGGTATCCATTTCCTATTTGTGTAAATTTCAGTGAAAGTTAAACAGGATTATAAAGTAATGTTAATACGTTTTCCCTTGTTTACATTTATGGTTTTCCGTGCCCATCACTTTCTATAATGACAAGAGCCCTCATGTGAATTAGACATATTTGTATTTGACCAAACAGGACAAATATGTTTTTCATCCATTGTCCCGCCTAGATAATCTTTATTCATAAGACAGGTATCACTTCATTCGGTGATAGATTACTTCGGAAGCGTTAGCATCCTTAATGTATTTTATCAACAGTTCTTAGTTTTCAACTCCATTTATTTATATGACAATGCACATATTCTGCAATTTTACAGCGTCTAAGTTGTTATAAGATTGCACATTCTTTTTGAAGAATATATCGATGTCAGCTTTGGATATTTTACTCACAAACTGAATAAAAGTACGAAGCACTGATAGTATAATCAAAATTTTTGGAATTTGCTCGAGGACTTCCGCATTTTTGGAGATACAAATTAACCAACAGCTACCTTACCTGTGTAAGATATTAGGTTAATGTAAAAAATAACAAGAATGACATTTAAAGCTCGGGACGTTCTTTAATGGCATGTATGAGTACTTAAAAATGACAAGGAAGAGATTACCAGAGAAATTATCATGAGTTGTCCCAGATACGTAAATCTGGAATAAACAAAAACGATTTTGCTTTCGAAATATTTTCCTTGTTTGAAATCTCTATGATGTTTTGAAAGCTATCACGTTTTATTTGCTTTACTATTAACCCGTATCTGAAAAATACATATTTAGTAATCATTTAAATCATGCTCTTCTGTGCGATCAATTTTTTCATAAAAGAAAATGATACAACGCATAAACAGTTTTTTAATCACGATTTAAAGATAAGGATCAACAGCAACTTCTTACATACAACAGATATTAAGATGTTCTCCATATACAAGTTACATTACATAGAGCAATAAATAAATAAATGAACTTTAAAAAAATCATTTTTGAAGACAAAAGTAGGCCTGACTATATTGTATCATGCATTGTACTTTCATGAAAATTTCAGTGTTTTTAACGAATGAACGCTTCTCCTAAAGATTAAAGCCTTTATTATACTTTTTACAAATGACCACTAGAATACATACTCTGTCTAACTCGCAAATTATATCTATAAAGAATAAATAATCTATTTATAGAGGATATTTCCACGATGATTTCTGTCGCACATAGAATTCGTTTCTGTGTCGTGTCCCACATCTGTTGTGTTCTATGATGATAGGACGGTCTTTTTATCAGTGGATTTCCAATCATGGAAATATTTCATTCTTGCTTGACCCAAAGAGACATCCTCAAAATGAAAGTAACAATCATCGTCTACAAAGGTACGACTGAAAAGACAAAGCATTTATGATGTCAAATGGAACCAAAATTGTATCAGAAATATTTGATAAGGCTTTAAGTAATGTTTAGATTGCATAAATAACCCGGTACTACCAACATCTCAAAATACATGGGTGAATAGTATATTGGAGGCGTTATACAATCAATATGATGCTTTTGTCTTGTTATAAGATACACTTTAATGGAGACAGTCTAGTGAAAAATAAGATGATGTTACAGGGGTTTGAAAATTCTCGTTCACAAATTCTATTATCGTTATAGAGATCTATTTTACCAACACAACATGGCATAGGGTCAAATGCTGTCTGTCGTGTTTCCTACCGATTGTCAGGCTCTTCGTTACACACTGATTGACTACGGATTACTCCGTTTACCTGATCATGATATAGGGATCACGGCCGGTGTGGCCAGTTGACAGGAATTTCGTACACCTCCTAGGCACCCGATCTCCAATGGTGTTGTTTCCAGGGGTCCGTATTTAACGAACATTTAATTTTGAATTCTTTTTAAGAATCAAAATTGATCATTTTCGTTATCTTCACCTTTTCATGTATGCATTTTCTCCTATTTCAAGTGTGAAGCACTATATGAAGAATTACATATGTAATTATTTTATCACCGGATATCATATATAATGATGTTCTCTCCTAACCCCAAAGAACATAAATTTATAACCTACTTTTTAATGCGTACTAAAACGACCACACTTATGAGTGACACAATGGTGAGCAGTAGGACAATTAGGACAATTAGTACAGGAACTTCGTCCACTGAAAAATGGAGAGAAAGAAGGCAACATGTTTTAATTGAAAATCGAGAATGAAGGGAAACTAATTAAAACGTAAATTCAGAATTTGAATAAATGTTTTAAAGTATTTACTGAAACGTTGTTTTATTGAAATACAATAGAAGCATATAAAAGGAAAAGAAAAGAAAAACCTTTACTACACGTCGTTCCCTTATGAAAAACATCGCATCGACAAGTAAATCCATTGGTTTGATCTTCACAGACACCTTGGAGACACGGATTGCTCGCACACTCATCGATATCTAGATTTCAAATGTTTAATTCACTTTCAGATGGTTATATTGTGGATAGGTAGAGAAATTATGTTTGGTATTTGTAATGTGACGTCTTGCATGTCGTATTACGCACTGCACAAAGATCATGCTTGATGTCATCTGAATGTGTGGTTGCCTGTAAACTATCCGAAATATATTTATTAACACTTTCTTGAATATAAAACATTATTAAATCAATAGATATTATGGAATTGATATACATGTGCAAAATACAGGAATATCGAATAGCTCTAAAACTCGAGACTTAGAATAAAAAAATCCCCACAAGAGTTATCGATGATATTCATTTTGAGACAAAGGAGAGAAATTTACAAGTATTTATTGTGCGATACGTAAATATTTAGTAATTTGCGATCTGGATGTGAGGTAGCTATTTCACAGTAAATACCATTGATCTCTAGTATCTGGACAGCGAAGGATCACAACGAAAAGTTCCCATTTATCAGACAAAATTCTTAAAAATCACATTTCAGCTTTAAACACATTCGGTATGTCAGTCAAAGAATGGGTTGAACGAATTTTAGTTCCATAGTTATGGTTAACCCCTATATGTACTAACCACGAAAAGCATTAACTGCAGTGAAGAAGAAAGACGTATCGTGTCACTACCTTCAACTTCCCATATTAATGTAAAAATATTCCATCATCACCTACATCTGAGTTTACGTCTCTCAAATGATTCAAGACACGAGAGGACATTTTGTATATGATCAATTCAAAATCGAGACAGACTTCCGACGAATAAGCTAATGCTGCAGGTGTGTTAACAGTCTCCTTAAGAATCAGCATATCGCAAATTCTTTGATAGTGATAACGATCTAACTTGCAAGTTCTTTGCATCCTGATATTATAAAGATATAGGGCTCAAGGAGGCTTTGGCCGGTTAACAGGAGATGCTTACTTTTAAGCACCTGTTTACACCCCTAGTGTTCCATCTTTACCCTGTTCTCTCTCTTTTGTTTTCTTTGAGGCATTTGGGAAAGGTGAAGATAACGAACAATGATCAATCTCATAACTCCTATAAGCAATACAAAATAGATAGTTGGGCAAACACGGACCCCTGGACACACCAGAGGCGGGATCAGGTGCCCAGGAGAAGCAAGCATCCCATGTCGAATTGCAATTAACTACTGCATGTCTTCCTTACTCGTTTTTTGACCCACTGATAGTTTGTATTCGCAAATAAAATCATTATAACGACAATTTAATTTGCGAAGTAATGTCTTTAAGCAAGACTGATGAAACTCCTGTATCATCAACTGATTTGTTATAATGTACCCAACCTAAAAATTAATCATCCGAAGATCATCGAATCAGTTGGGAAATAAATATGCTAAGTAGTTCGTAATGGAATATTGATACCTGAATAGCGAACTTGATAATGCAGCAGCTATAGATAGACACTGAATTAGAGGGTATCAATCCGATATATCCTGGTATTCACATGTATTTCAATGTGATGCATGAATTTTTAAAACTATTAAATATAAATATGGAAATTAAGGATGGAAGAAATACATTTTTACCTTGATCACACAGATGACCAGTGTACCCTGCTTGACAGGAACAAGTAAAATTGTTGATGACGTCAGTACACGTTCCATATACACAGGGCGAGCTGGCACATTCGTCAATATCTTTGAAAATACCAATATTTCTCATATCTGATAATGTTGTTTCTCTGCACATTCAAGCTGTTAATCAATTCATGGGAATGTTCGTATCATTTTAACAGTCATGATCACTCTAAGAGTATAGAAAAGAAACGTTGTAAAACGCTATGTTACAAGGACGCAGTTGAATCCCAGCAAAATTGACCCTTACCTGATAAGTGACATTGTTGTGTATTGGTCACACATACTTAACCCCGTTATTTAAGATCTTCAGAACACAGTATCGCACAACACACACAACGTACTCTTGATTTTAGAGGCTCATCAATGCTATATGCTATGACACATGAAGCAACACGTATGTTAAGTATTGTTAATGACATTAGACGGCGGGTGTGACCTGTCTAAATGGTATACTTACTTCTCCGAGGCACCTGATCCCATCTCTGTTATGTCCAAGGGGTCCGTTTTGAAACATATGAGGACATTTACTGCATAAAATTCTGAGATTGGTCAGTGCTTGCTACAATTACCTTTTCAAACAAATATAACTACCTATATCACAGTTATAACCGGTATATCCCTCATCACAAGTACACGTGTAATACAGTAATGCTACTAACCTATATCACAGTTATAACCGATATATCCCTCATCACAAGTACACGTGTAATACAGTGATACAACTCACCTATATCACAGTTATAACCGGCATATCCCTCATCACAAGTACACGTGTAATACAGTGATACAACTCACCTATATCACAGTTATAACCGGCATATCCCTCATCACAAGTACACGTGTAATTATTAATCAAATCCAAACATGTACCATTCTGACACGGGGATCCCACGCAATCATCAATATCTGAAACATTTAGAGTAAGAACATATTTATCATGATAATCATTCATTGATTGATTGTAAAATCCATTGGCAGTATCATAAAAATTAACTTAATATTAGAAAACACAAATTTTTCTTTGACACCATATCTTTGAGGTGAGGACGAGAATCCGTAGACCATGGCCTATATTAGATAAGTAGTGAAGCAATTTACTGAGTTAAGGTTATACTAGAACGATCATTGTGCTGTTATAAATGTACCTCTGTGCACTTCGAACTATATGAAGTCACAATGAAGAAGTACGTGACAACGTACATATTCTTATAGTTGTATCGCGGGGAAAGTGTCATTATACAATTATTGCTGTTTTTGAGGTCAATATGATGATTTAGACACCTGAGGAGTACAATATTCACCGAGCCCGAAGGGCGAGGTTAATATTGTACTTCGAAGGTGGCTAAATCATCGTATTGACCTAAAAACAGCAATAATTGTTTTATTATATGATTAAATGATTAAGAAACCCTTCAAAATTGTTAATGTGACGACCGGAAAACAAACCTGCTGAAATCTTAGCCGAACCCAGTGAGAAACGCGGAATTTCATTGGACGGCAAAAATAAGTATAATCGATCGCGTCAAATTGAAAGTTCCCGACCTATTTTTGGTCCTATGTGGAAAAAATAATTCCTTATGTTCACCTGGAAGGTCACGTGCAGGTAAACATAACGTAGTATGATTTCTACATTGTTGGATCTCAGCCAATGAGAGAATTAGGAATTATTCAATCATATAATAAAATATTTTGTCGCTATTTACTACAGTTATCGAGTAATAAGCTGTATACATGAAAACTTTCTCTTGTCCAATGTTTGCCAAATATTTATATATCATTCCTTTATCATATCAAATCACTCTCCATTTTTTTTTTTATAAATAGTGTGTAAGAAGGTGATATTCATGCTACAACATGACCTTGAAATCGCCCCTAATCTGAATGACTGATGCGTTTTGAAATATACGTATGTGCATGAATAATCTCATTATCCATATACAGTCGCAGAGTTCGAATGAATCTGTTATAACCAGCAATACTAATTTGTCCGAGATGTATTATAGATATATCTATGCGTTTCAAAAGTGTGGGGAACAACTTCTGCCTTGTATATTAGCGGTATGGTATCAATAGGAATGTGGACAACGCGGTAATTCGCTGATGACTGTAAATGTGTTATTGAAATATAGCATATTTAGTTTGAGTATGCATTTGCTCCCAACATTTTTCATGTAAAGTATTTTTTATTTCCCTTTGAGTATATCAATAAAAATTCAGCTGGTTACATGCATGCACTTGAACGTTTATTTACAAGTAGAGCCGCTTAATGTTTTCTACAAATAAAATGTTACGTATCATTTCCCTATTTAGCTATATTAATTGTAATTATACCTGTGCATTCGAGGTGGAATTTCACCCAAAAATTATAGTGCATTTTACTTTGGAAGCCCTTAACCTAGTTGGGTATTATGAAAAACGCCATTACTTGGCAATGCTAACTGTCATATATAGGGCGCACGGTAGGTGTTATCGGTCAATAAGAAACGCCTAGTCTAGTTTGATCACTAGTCTTAATCTTCACATTTCATTGGCAGATCATCCAACCTCTGGTGTGTACATGGATCCGTGTTTGCTCTAATCTTTTGTTTTTAGTTTATAAGATTGATCACTATTCGTTATCTTTAGTTTTTCATGGTATAGGAATGATTGTTTTGCTTGCAAAATCTTTACAATGAAGATGGGTAACAAATATTATTAAAACATTTAATGTTGACAGATAATTCTATATAAGATTCAAATACTACACTAAACTTTCCTTCAGAGATCGTTTTAGAAAAGGTAATAATTGTACACTTTTGTTTGAACATATTTGTTTGAAAATAAAAACATGGACTGAAAAAAATTCGTGCAACTTACCATTTCCTCTCTTAAAAGAGCAATGGTAGTCGTGCAAATAATTCAAATGAAAACGTAATGGTACAAATAAATTGAAGTATTCTTTTGGATTCAAAAGACTTTAGTATATTGGAGATATAATTATTACATACGGGTTATCGTCTTGCAAGTGATTCAAAACATAAGAGCACATACTGTATATGATTAATTCAAAATCGAGATAGACTGCAGATGAATAAGTTAATTACGATGGTGTTTCAATAGCCTCGTTAAGAGTCAGTATTTCGCAAATTCTTTGGTCGTTGTAATGATGAAATTTGCAAACATTAGACCGTTTGTTATAATCTGATTTTGACTACGGATTACTCCGTTTACCTGATCATGCTATAGGGCTAACGGAGGATGGGACCGCTAAACAGGTGACTTTTACTTCTAAGCACCTATTCACACCTCTGGTGTTTGCAGATGTTCTTTTTACCATGCTATAGCCTCCGTGGGCGAGTGGTTAGATCATCGCGCTTAAAATCACACGGCCTCTCACCTCTGGTTGGCGCGGGTTCGAATCCCGCTCGCGCCGGTAAGTGAGAAAGTTTCCCAGTTTACATTCGGAAGTTCGATGGTCTCTTCCCAGGTACATTGTATCTGGGTTCTTTCTTTCACCAATTAAACAAAACCAAATTGAGATACATGTACCTGAAAAATTGTTGAGTGTGGCGGAAAATAGAAAAACCAACCAACCATGCTCTCATATTTGCATTCTTTAAGGCATTTGTGCAATTAATCACTGTACGTTATCCTCGCCTTTTCTTTTCACCCAATGACAGTTTTTATTTGTTAATAAAATCATTACAATGACAATAGGAATTGCGAAGGAATGCCTTTAAACTAGACTGATGAAACTCCTGTATAATCAACTTATTTGTTATAATGTACCCGGTTTAAAAATCAATCATACGTAGAACATATGCTCTGGGACATCTAATAAGTTGGGAAACATAACATCATAAGCAGTTCGTAATGGAATATTGATAATTGAATAGCGGATTTGATAATGTAGAAACTAGAAAAATGACACTAAATTGGAGGGTATCAATCTGATATATCCTGGTATTTACATGTATTTCAATGTGGTGTATGCATTTAAAAAATACTAAATATGAATGTTGACTGGCTGTACAGATGAAAATTAGGGATGGAAGATATCAATTTTTACCTTGATCACACAGATGACCAGTGTACCCTGCTTGACAGGAACAAGTAAAATTGTTGATGACGTCAGTGCACGTCCCATATACACAAGGCGAGCTGGCACATTCGTCAATATCTTTGAAAATGCAAATATATTTCATATCTGATGAAGTTATTTCTCTTCTATTTATTAATTATTGATTGTTAGTATCATTTAAATAGTCATGTTCACTTTAACAGTATAGAAAAGAAATGTTCTAAAACGCTATGTTACAAGGACGCAATTCAATCCCAGCAAACTTGACCCTAACCTGATAAGCGACATAGAGTAACACATATCTAGTTTTTATGTTAATGACTATAGATAGAAAGGGATAGGATATATCACAGTTATAACCAGCGTATCCCTCATCACAAGTACACGTGTAATACAGTAATGCTACTAACCTATATCACAGTTATAACCGATATATCCCTCATCACAAGTACACGTGTAATACAGTAATACTACTAACCTATATCACAGTTATAACCGGCATATCCCTCATCACAAGTACACGTGTAATACAGTAATGCTACTAACCTATATCACAGTTATAACCGATATATCCCTAATCACAAGTACACGTGTAATACAGTAATACTACTAACCTATATCACAGTTATAACCGGCGTGTCCCTCATCACAAGTACACGTGTAATACAGTAATACTACTAACCTATATCACAGTTATAACCGGTATATCCCTCATCACAAATGCATCTGTAATTATTAATCAAATCCAAACATGCACCATTCTGACACGGGGATCTCACACAATCATCAATATCTGAAACATTTGGATTAAGCAGATATTCATCATAATAACATGTTCATTGTGAAATCAATTGGGAGTATCATGGAAAATGATTAAAGGCGGTATTTAGGACACCAATGTTTGACATCATATTTATGAAGCGGGGAAGATAGTTCGTAGACAATTGACTATATCTGATAAGTAGTGAAGGTATGTATTTCGAGACATGAAAATGCTCAAAATCATATATTGGACTCACGACAGGTGTGACCGATCAACAAGGAATACCCACTCCTTCTATGCACTTAATCCCACCTCTGGTGTATAGAGGGGTCCGTGTCTTTAACGTTTGCTTACCGATTTTCTAAAATGAATGCTTTTAGGGATTATGAGATTGATCACTGTTCGTTAGCTTTATTACAGTGATACCTTTCCTGCACATGATATCTCTACATTCACGATGGACTAAAATAAAATCATTAAAAGCGTATTTTATCTAGTGTTGACAGATGACTTTGAATAAGTTTCAAATTTTAAACACACTCTAGAGATATTTTACAAAGGTAATTCTAAACCTTTTTTTAACATAATTGATTTATAATAAAGAATCGATTGAAAATAATTCTTACAACATACTATTTTCTTCGTTAGATATAGCAATGATTGTCATGCAAACACATTGGAATTAATGCATTTAGTGGTACAAATAAATCTAAGTATACTTTCGGATTCATTATTCTTTAAAGAACAAATTGATTGTCATCCAATAGATATAATTCCCCATCTTACCGATTTCACAATTGCTACCACTAAACCCAGGAAAACACGTGCATGCATAGGACACACAGTGATTGGTACATGTTCCATTTCCACAAGGATGACTTCTACACATTCCGAGTTTATCTGTAATAATATCATCTCGATAAAATCATCTATATTGTGGAAAACATTGAATCCAATAGCAAAACAAATTACGACTATGCAGCACAGGATATTCCAAAAAGCAAAATTTGATGCTATGTGAATAGTGGAGAAGAGCAAGTGGAATATACAATATGACATTATTGATAACACAAAATAATGTAAACTCTCGATTAGTAATCGAAGTACTACAAACACTAATAATGATTAGTCATTAGCAGTTCAATGTCACCCATGTTTAGTATCTAATGTGCCCCCAGGAGCATTGATAACTGCCTGTCCAGAGTGGATTGACCCTTGACATTTTACCCTAAAAAATAATAGGGGTCATCTTCTACTCATCATAACCAATCCACATAGGATGAAGTGAATGATTTTTAAGTTATTGAGCGGATAACATGTGGTCTATCGACATACCGACAGAGCTTGTGTCATTTGTTTCTTCGGTTGTATTTGACACATGCACTAATCCAGTTCGTCTCATGCATGTCCAGCAGTCTATAGAATAACTATTCAGTAAATAATAGTGTTAGATGAGTATTTAGGCGATTTATTCTAGACCAAATCAAGTGTGAAAAAATTATTTGAAAATATTGAACGAAAAGTTACTACTGTGTTTTACTTTTTTGATCAGTATATGTCCTCAGTTAGCAGTCACGTGTCTTGCTTACCTGTGGGTAATCATCAGGTGTAACTGCATTACGAGCAGTTATATATTCTACTCTTTTTTATGAAAGATGAAGATAAGGAACAGCGATCAATAAACCCAATAAGGAATAGAAAATAAAGAGTTGGACAAACACAGGACCCTGATAATACCAGAGGTAGGATCAGGTGCATAGGGGGAGTAATCATCACTTGTCGACCGGTCACACCTGCTGTGAGCCCCATGTTTTTATGAGGTAAACGGAGTAATCCGAAGTAAAATTCAGTGGGCCAGGAACGGTCTAACAATCGGTATGAGACACGTCAGACAATATTTGATCCAATGATGGGTTGTATTGGCAAACTAGATTGTTATAACGACCATAAAGTTTGCGAAATGCTGACTTCAATCGAGACCATTGAAACCTGTTTGTCATAAAGTTCAGTTGTTAGTTTGCCGTTACTATTCATTTTCAACACAACATGTAAGTACAATGCAGAGGTGGAGGACTGTGAAGTGTCCGTTTTATCGATTTCACAGGGACCTATAGACATATGAAAAAAAGATTATTGTTAACAGCGGAAACGTCGTCATTACATCTAAATGTCGAGTTGAAGGCCACACCAAGATGTTTTCTCTTTTCCTGTGAAAGCTTTTGAATAAACTCTGCTTCATAAAAATATTAAAACAGGTCAACCAGCAAAGGAGCACAATTTGTGCCCATGGGAATTACAATAGACTGTTGGAAGACCTTATCGCTAAAGACTACGAAGATATTGTCAATAATGAACTCTAGCATATTTTTTATTTCAACTTCAGAGTATTTGTGCGTGGAAAGAGAATGGTGCTTAACAAAGTAGTTTTTGGACGAGTGATTAATAGTTATGAATATTTCTGTTTTCCATGTTTTCTTGGAAAGCAACTGTCTATAATGTCAAAAATCTAGTCTTTAATTCATAGTAATGAATGGTCGTGTAAATTGAAACTCATACGATTTGATGTTGATTCGAGAAACGTTCTGTGATTTCAATTTGACTAAAAGTTCTTTAGATCGTTTTTAGAATTCTCATTTGAATTACACCACTTCTGGAAAATATTGTGGCACAGTACGTTTGAAGTTTCTCTTTCATAGCTGTTAATAGTTTCTTAAGGAGGAAAGATCGGGGCTAGGTAGAGCATCGCTCGATCCTGAAATGTATCTTTCTTTGTAAAAGTTTTTGTCAAGTTTAGGAATCCAGTATATTAACGGTAATTCATATTCATCCGTCCCATTGACTGGGACATTAAATGTGTTTAAAACGGAAGCATGATTTTGAAGAATTTCATCTATTAAAAGGACAGTTGCAGTAGACGTACGATTATCAAACGTGGAATTAATGCCAAATTCGTTTAAACTATGGATGATGCCGAATTTTTGTCATGGATATGCCGAATACCGTTTTATTTGTAAAATTGTTTTGAGGTCCGTTAGGGGTGAAACTGTGTGATAATTACAAATTAATTTATAATTTCATGAGACATATATCATATCTAAAGCATTTAAATGCCCGAAAAATACCTGGATAATACAACACGCATCAATAGTTTTCTATCTGAAAACATGTCATAGGAAGAGAAAAGGGTAATGAAATAGTGTCTTTCTTTTGACAGTATGAAAGGCAAAGACAACGAACAGTGATCAATCTCATAACTTCTATAAGCAATATAAAATAGATATTTGGGCAAACTGAATTCTTCTGTTTCATACCATTCATTCAAGGACAGTCGTTCAGCTAAGTAGGAACGTATGCGGATTAAGCATCCCTTTTGATTTGCTCGGTCATATACCCCGCAAGCCACCAGGTTGTATTTTCAAATAAGACCATTATAATGACTATAACGACGATATAAGTTGCAAAATACTGACTTCAAACGTATTAAGCGAGTGTTTTTGACGCCATCTTTACACTAACAGCAGGCAAAGTTTGACAGAAGTCTCGGTACCGCTTAAATATATTCTGGTGGGATGAAATATTATCATATATTTCTATTCAAAATAAAGATGAAAAAAAAAAACAAAGTCCCAACACGTTGATCAGAATCTCTGCACATTTTCAAAAGTGTAGCCAAATTGCACTATAACAAACTTATGGCTAAAAAATGTTCTGCAAAATTTTGATCATGCCAGGGTTTCAATAAAAATTTTGTATCATATGTGCATCTGGTGCATCAAAATTGGTACCGTATAAGTTTTACATTCTGAGATTAGGAAACAATAAAGATAATTGAAATTTTTTTTACCCGAGGACTAAAGTTTTTTTTTCGGCATGTGGGTGCATGAAGTACCGCTGTCGTATAGACCTCTATATACATATACTTGTACTATAGCTACTATCTGCATCTCGTGAGTGATTTGTTGCAATTCATTGATTGATCAAGAATTTAGGGGTTTGGTATATATCGTTGTGCATACAAAATGTTTGTAAACCATCATAAATCAATTTTAATGCTGATTTTACGCTCTTGTCATTTGAAATGAATATCCAAATGCAAACAAAATCATTAAACTGCACCTTGACAAATCGCGTTCCAAGCAAGGGTTTTTTCATCACCATAGCAAGGGTCAATTCCGAGCCATCCATTGGTTGCTTGAATTAAACACGACCTTTGTTTGCAACAATTGGTTTGTAGTTTTCTGGTGACGTCCGCCCCACAGCCAGTGCGAAAATATCTTCCATACGTAAAATCAACATACTGACCCTCTGGACAATGAAGTTGAATTTCCTCGCCTTCCGTCAACATACCTTTACAATGATATCACATACTTTTCTGTTACACGAAATTTGTACAGACACTTTGATATTAAAATTCAAAAAGTATTTTTCCTAACCTACCTTTACAAAAGTTGATGTAGAAAATAAGAAAAACAAGAAATTCCATTTTAATATATCTTTGTTATATGCTAATAGATATGATAACAGCAAAGTGGTTCTTTATTTATATCTTTATTATTTCAAACTTCCTTTTTCATCACTCAATTTGTGATTGGTCGTGAAATCAACCTTCATGATTCTTCAAAATACAAAGCTGACATTGACATGAATAGATGGAAATTATACTGAAAATGATTTTGAAGTGGGTGGGTTCAAATTAAGAATATCGATTTCTGATTGGGGTTGTTGAATTCCATTAGTTGTATACTTTCTTGAAATTTATAGTTATAGTTCATTATACCCGTTAAGATTTTCTTTGAAAATGTTTTTATTCAATCATCATGAAAGTATTATTTCAAATTCTAGAGGTAATAGAGGGCAACGCCCTTTCACAGTCCGAAGGGCCATGACAGCTTAGTTCTACCTATATGTTATGCTTATACATGTATACATGTTTAAAAAGAAAACATAAAAAACTAATGGAAAATCAAACCATACCTATGGAAGTTGATAATTTTGTTCCAAATGGCGTTAATTCGAATAAAAACACGTGGACATATCTTTCTCCATTTTGAATCTCGTGTACCAAAGTTCATGTCGTTCTGAGACGTTACATAAAATTCGTAAAAACATGTGAATCTTATTTTCTTAATTATATATGATCACTCCTCGATTAATGCGATTGTACGCTGTATCCTATGTTTGTAAATTTACTCAACACCGACGTTGAATATGACGTCACAATGCACTGTTTACATCAATTGCATTATAGTTCCTGCGTTCAATGAATAGGCGGATCAAATGTCTAAAGTCGTGTAACGAGATGTTAGAATACTTTAATAGAGCTCCGTCCTGACAGGTTAGGTGCTAACTTTGAAATATTTTTGCCCTTTATGAATATAGATACTAATGCCAATATTTTTTGCTTCGCCCTTAAAACGGTCACGCCGTAAGACATACATGTATTATCAAAAGAAATGAAAGAAGATAACAAACAAGGATCAATCATTAACCCAATTATATATTTGAGAAATCTAAACCAAAATATCAGTATATCTGGTATATCCAGGAGTCCGTGTATGCCCAAATCTCTATTTTCTATTCCTTATATGAGTTATGAGATTGATCACTGTTCGTTTTCTTCACCTTTCATCAAACAACATTTCATATTGAACTTGTTTAACAAAGTTTTAAATCTGGTAAAAATAAGCGATTTTATGAGGAATTTGCAAACTTGAGAAGACTTACATGATATTCGCTTAGTGGTACAAACCTGAAGCCTACTACTATACCATTTAAACCGCTACGTTTCCGATGAGAACAGTTTTATTTCCACATCAAACCGTTCAGCGTTCCGTTCCTAAACTAAAGCATTCCGTCCTCATCTAATACCGTTCGTTCCCAGACACTGTTTGTTTCTGCATGGTCATTTGGAATCCACGCGTCCGTCTGTTATTGTAGGTCAGCATGGCACTTGTTCGAGATGGAAGAAGTCTATCGTTCTTGATTCGACAGGAGATGCTTACTTCTCCTAGGCACCTGATTCCACCTTTGCTTTGTCCAGGGTCCGTGGTTGCTCAACTATCTATTTGTGCCTAGGAGGAATAAGCCTCCCCTGTCGACCGGTCACATCCGCTGTGAGCCCTATATCTTAATCAGGTAAACGGATTTATCCGTAGTCAAACTCAGTGTGCCAAGAACACGTCAGACAGGATTTAACCCAATGATAGGTTGTATTGGCAAACTAGATCGTTATAACAATAATGTAATTTATGAAATGCTGACTTTAAACGAGACTGTTGGAACCCCTGTACCATCAACGTGTTTTTCAGTAGCCTGCTTATATAATCGTTTTCTGGCAGACATGACCCACATGGCACACATACTTTTATGGGACGATTACCTCGCTCCCTGGGGAATAGAGGCAATTCTGGTGTAGTATTGCGAAAACAACCAAGTGTCCCTCTGTTAAAATGTTTATGTCCTTTTCATAAATACTGAGTACTTCATTGCTCATGTCTATTTTACAGTTATTTGTCGTTTAGAAAGTGGAAACCCAAAAATGCTTTTACCTTGGTGTCTGTTAAAACTGCATCATTGAGGTATTTTTGTCTATAGTAAAGTTAAACTCCTCCTTTCCCTTGCCAGGCAATGGAGTACCATGTAATGATCTATCGAACTGTACGTAGGTTTAGTTTTGCGGTTTCAAATTATCGCTCGAACTATCTTGCAGGCACTGGGGTATCGGTAGCCCTCGTGTCAGCTAGTATTTTTGGTTTCTCACAATGAATATTGACATTAACGTACAAACCACATTCCTCAACTGAAGATCCGAGTCCAATAGATACATGTGGTTCTTTACTTGGCCCTTTGTCATTTCAGTGAGTCCTCGGTCTATTTTCTTCTTATTTACCGCCTGCGTATTTGGACCTACTTTGCGCTTCATACGTCCTGTCATGTAGTGTCTTGCTTTGAGCCTTTTCTTTTCTTGACGCCATTCCTGTACCACCTTAAAAGCTTTCATAGTGAAATGTACAGTAATTTTGGCATAACATTACACCACATATTAACAACTATGACAATAATTCTTACGGTTGAATACTGACACAATACTACCCATATATTGATAGCCACCGAGCTGCCATACCCTTTCCCATGGCAATTTCTTGTGGCGTCAGCTTATAATCGCGTAACACTTCATTTTCGAAAAGCATCATGTTATTAGCAAAAGTTCAGGTATATACAGGTTACCAAATGAACAGTTATGGTATATTCAAAGATATAAAAAACAAGTGATACTCAAATTAACCATGCTATACTTAAATAACATTTTGACAGTCATCAGCAAGTTACAAGAGTTGCCCACATTCCTTTATATACCATTGATATGAAAATCAGAAGTTGCTCTACCCACTTTGTAAACGTGTAAATATATCCAGAATTTATATCGAAGAGTTAGCACTACTGACTATAGCAGATGTCCTTGGAACTTTTGCACTATTGACACATGATGAGATTATCTATGCAAATGAGTCCATTGTAAAATGCACTATACGTGAAGATTAGGGGTGATTTAAGGGTCACAGTATAATATGAATATTACCTTTGCAAATGGTATATATAAAAGTTTGAAACTTATACAATAACAAAGGGAAATGATCTGTACTAATTTGACAGGAAATTTTATGCGTATACATATTATCACTTGAAACCCTGGTAAATGATGATGAAATATTGCCACATTTCCTAATCAGGATATAGGGGTCACGATGAGCGTAAGTGGTCTACAGGAAATGCTTAATCCTCCTAGACACCCGATTGCACATCTTGTGTTTCCATGGCTTCGTGTCTGTCTGACTCCCAATTTTGCATTTTTTGTATAGTATTGATCATTTCGTTATCGTCACATTTTGATGGATTTGCCTTTGGTATCTAAAGACAAGAATTTTACGCTTGAAGTACTTAGTAATTTGATGGATGAGGTTTTTGCAATCATCAGCTTTAGGTCAATCTAATGATTTTAATTTGTACAAATACTGCTCGACCTTTTTTGACGATAAGATAATGTATAGTAGTATTTTTGATAAGGAATGATCTTTAACTTTGTATTTCTTTTTGTTGTGTTCGGCGAGTTAAGAATTGACAGGACACTGATCACGTGATTGAAGTGTGCTATGTCAGAACCTCAACATTACTATAGTGGCCGTCGTCAATTCACTACTTTTCAGGGAAGGTAACTCTTTAATGCCCCTCATTCCCTTTATTGACAGGAACCCTCACGTGATTTGGACATATTTGTATTGAGGATTTTCTATACTACCATTTTACAAAGCATAAGGACAATTAATGGACATATATTTTCCATGGCACTCTCCTGTCTATCATTAGTATTCGTTATTCATAAAACAGGTAGTACATCACTTGGTGCTAGTGTACTTTGGAAACGGTAGCATGCTTCATGTATTGTTTCAATATATCTTGGTTTTCAAATACATTTATTTCTGATACAATGTAGTTTTACTGCATCTAAGTTGTAAAATGGGTATTACTAGCATTGAACTGCATTCGTGTCATTGCTGAATTTTGGAAATGTTTATATTTCTTAAGTTTTATCCTCCGCCCTTTATCATACATACTTTTAATACACGTTTTCTCTGTGTGACATATACGGTTTATTTCTAGATAATCAAATCATGTTAAACTAAGTGTCTCATTATACGGGACAGTATAAACAATACCACTTCGAATTTTACTCGAGGTCTTCCGCATTTGCCGAGGTACAGATCAATCAAAAGCTATCTTAGCTGTGTAGGATATTAGGGCATATTTTAGAAAATAAATAACAAGGATAACATTTAAAGATCGGGGTTCACTCTTATCTAAAGCAATCTTGAATGACATGTTCCATTACTTAAAACAGACAAGGAGGAGATTACAAGGGAAAGCGTTGTGGTTTTTTCCAGATACGTTAATCTGCAATAAGCAAAAATGAATGTCTTCCTTGTTTAAAATCTCCAGACCATCTTAACCCTTTCTCTACCGTATCGGTCAATATGACCGATAGCGCGTAAAAACAGGGCTACGCAAAAGGAGTGTCTATAAATCTTTGAAACTACGGACGTAATATATATGTTTTATATATCATATTTTTGGAAATTTTCTATATTTTTTAACTATGTAAAAATCAATTGAGTAAATAAAGCCATAAAATTAAAAAAAGCATTTAAAATGAAAGATGACTTCGTCTAAATATGACGCAACGCTTTGTCGCAAGGCCATTTCCCCCCTCGCTATGATTTTTTTTATTTTCCCTATGAATGCAATGTTTATTATATTTTTGAGAAGCATATATTCCCTGCTTTCAGTACATATAAAAATTATTTTTAATGCCTGGCATAGTTATAAGAAAATAGCAATTTTTTGCACATGTACGTTTTTTTTACGATTTTATTTCTCAATGTTTAAACAGATCGGCGTTTTATCTATATTTATATATGGAAATAGGGAAAAGTAAATACAGCCTCTGAAAGTAGAGGAAATTTTCTTTTTGATGGACCCTTATTCATATTATAATTCTCGGTAGTTTTTATATTACGATGAAATGAAATTGGGACATGCTGCGCTGTTTTCTTAAAAATTAGCGACAAATCGACGTCGCTAGCAGCAATCGACGCGCGTCGCACAATATTTAAGTGGTGAAAACTATTTGTATTGTCCTCTATTAGTAAATTCAGTACTGTTTGATACACTAAAACAACATACATACATGTATGAAATAATCAGCCAGGTATCTCTGCCTTTTTAAAAAAGCATAAAACCAATATTGGTATATAAACAGTTACACAACCTACATGTAACTTCATAAAACACCTATTGAGAATGTTACATCGGCAGAATGAATTTTAAAAAAGATAAATAAAGTACTTCAAATTCAGATATAAACGTTATATTTGTTCGGAATAGTAATAATTTTTTTCTCTGCCAAAGAAAGAAAACAAAAAAGAAGTTCACCTATATATAGCCTGTATACTTTTATTTTTCCGTGATCCGGATCGCGGGCCTCGCGGGGTTTTCTGAAAGTGTGCACGGAGAACACACGTGTTTCCGTTTCAACGAAAACAACACAGCTTCACCGTGATTGTCACAGCGAACGCTTATATTTTACATCTTTAAAACGACCTGATGTCAGAAGATGCCCTGGATCTCCTGTTGCAGGATGACCCAAACGATCATGCATTCAGTATAAATACGTACATGTAAGTTGATGTAGTCACATAGGCCGACTAAAAAGAAAAAAAATGCGGTTTTGTCATGTTATGAAAAATTCACGATTAGTTAACCGCGATTTGATGCCATAATTTGTCGTTTCATGAAAGAAAATATTTATATTTTATGATATTTAAACCAAGTGAATAACACCCTGTCTGGGTCCGGCATTAATCAGTTTGATTACCCCCCCCCCCTTTCCCAGAATTATCTCCTTACCTGACGCGCGAGTGTAAGAAGGGGGTGGATTTAGTGTATAATGGGATGGGGTGGTTTTAATCAGACTGGGCATTCATGACCGCTGGTGAGAAGGCTATTTTCCAAGTTTTTTCCATGTTTATAAGAAAAATTACATGTATCTTTCTATGAAAAGAAAACACAATCTGTTAGGAAAACACACTTTGCATTATTGTAATAATAGAATTTATTATCATAATTTGAATTATTTTCTTTATTCTGTAACAGAAATAAAAACAAAATGTGTGTTTGGGCCAAAATGGGGGGGGGGGGGGGGATTAACATCAAAGTCTGATTATGACAGGCTAATGAAAAATCATATTGATTTCTCTTTTATCCAAATGCATGTATTTTATATACACTTAGTAGCTTATGACCATAAATTACATGTGATCCATACATGTTGGTACTTGTATGCTATGAGCTAATGGGCACGTGTCCCCTTATTGCCGGCCTCCTCAGTGGCCGAGTGGTTAGAGCATCGTGCTCAAAATCACACGACCTCTCACCTCTCTTGGCGCGGGTTCGAATCCCGTTCGCGCCGGTAAGTGAGAAAGTTTTCCCAGTTTACTTACGAAAGGTCGGTGGTCTCTCCCCAGGTATCTGGGTTCTCTCTTCCACCAATAAAACAAAACTGGGTGCCACCAGATAACTGAATTCAATTCTACTTTTATATCTGGGGTCATTCACTTTCCCTCAGAGTTTCAGTATTTTCGCTGGACCCTGTAGGTTTTAACCTGAATTTCTTCAGTATTTGCCCTCATGTATATGCTAGGCTTAATGCAGACACCTACATGATACATATTTTTTTTTTCATTACCCACTCTGCTACTCTCGCAATGTATAATAAAATACTCGATTCATTTCTAACACATGTATGCAATCCCTTACCTTATCTTTAAATAAATTTGAGTAAATAAATTTAAGTGCGAAACTGTTCCATGCTACTGTGAAACTTTTATTTTGCTTTTTAAACATAAACCAACAATTTTTAATTGTAATTGATTTTCTTCTTTAAAAAGGGTATTGATATCCCAATATTTAGTGGGAAGTTCCCAGGTATCATCTGCTAGCGACAGTCTACTGGCAAATCCAGACATGCATTGGAAGGATGCTGATGTGAAGGACACAGGGACACCTGATCCAAGAACTGTGGCATTTCATTCGGGGTGACAACCTGGCTTTCAGTTGGTATGATTCTTTGAGGTTGAATATAGGGTTAAATCAGTATAAATTTGGTTAACATTCAAATAAATCCAGATAATACATTCACAAATGGAATCATGGCATTATGGTACACTGATATGTCTGTACCATTTTACTGTTTTTGTTGTTGTTGTTTTTGCTGCATAACTAGAGATCGCATACATACAAAAAAATATATAAGGTAGGACACGTTTTAAGGTATGGTGGCCAATACTGATTTTATTTGCAATTTTCTTTCAGATATGGGACCCTATTACGGTATTCGGAGAACTGCAGATTTTATGAAGCTGTCTTTGACCGAAGATTTGGTTTTCTCCTTTTGTGTTGCCACCAACCATTATGCTGAGATGGTCATATCTAGGGAAAAGGGTTGCCATATACTTCCCAAGGAAGTTTGCAGCCTCTCACTGAAGAGGAACTGTACAGGTATTACTAGTTTTAAAAACCGATATTGTGGCAGTGATTTCCAGTTTAAAAAGAATAATAAAATGCATAGTAAAAAGACTATCTTTACCAAAATTAATCTGGCTGTGAATCTAACTCATTTATTAAATGTGTACAACAATTACCTCAGATAAAATTTCATAAGTAATTAAATGCATACTTTTCAGAGGGCCTTGATTATCGGAAACATTTACAGAGCCAATTGAGTTACTTTTTTTTCCAGATTTTGTGCATTATCTTATATATGCCTGCTGTGAAGTTCCAGTCGATAGACAGATATTGGTCAACGCATGCCCCTGTCGGAACAACTCATTATCAAGAATTAGGTCTAGAAATAGGTTTCAAGAGGTTGAAAATAAGAACATTTTTGTTAAATATGATGCAAGTACATTTAAATCTAGTGATTGAAAGTAAGTACTTGAACATTCGTATATGTTGAACTTGGAGAGGAAAAATGGTTAGTACTTTTTGATAACATTTGATAAGGTGTTGTTGCTGAGCAACCAAATATAATTGAATAAAAAAATAAATTATTTTAGATTAACAATAATTGAAAGATCTTTGTTTTAATGTTGCAATACTTATTCTATTTAATGGAACATAATGGCAAAACGTCATATTATTAGAAAATGATGGACAAGTAATTATATAAAGTACGAAGTTTCCATTTGATGTCCTTTGACCTTAATTCTCTTCATCATATTTTTTGTTAAAAACCTTTTAAAATGATTAAGATCTATTTAAAGATTATATTTTTAAAATAATGTGACATTTACTAATCATCATGGAATGTAATTACGTTTAAATTGTGTCGAATGGATGCAGAAAGGCAAATTATGGTCAAAATTGTACTATGAGTGTTGTTACTTAGCAACCAAAATTATTTGTTTGTCAATAAAATTGATTAGTTTAATTGTGTTGTTTTTGTAGTATTTTAAAAGGCACATTAGCTCATACATTTAGAATTTCCTATATTTTACTCTAATCTAGTGAGAGGGGTCCTAATATATATATTTCAGAGAGAAAAGATTGCAAAAATGTGCACTTATATGACCTTTGACCCCGTAGACCTCTTTGAGGTCATGGGATACATTGACAACTTTTATAAGAAATTGTTCCCTGTCCAATTCCTAACAAAATTATATGTTGTATGCCTACCCCAAATCGTGATCCATGCAGATTTAAATCGCTTTAAAAATACTGTCATTTAGTCTTTAAAAACCTCTAAAATGTGCCAGTAGAGAAAGGGTTAAAGGATATCTCGTTTTTATAAAACTTAATATCGAACGCATTGGAAACCTGATTTGCTTTACTATTAACCAGTATTTGAAAAATACATCATTAGTAATCTTGTTAATCATGTTTTCGTAAATGATACAACATATAAACTATTTTTACATTAAGACTTAAGGATAAGGATCACCAGCAATTTCTTACATACTACAAATACAAGGGTATTGTCTATATAATAAAAGAATGTACTTTTACCACAAAGATGTTTACAAATGAACATTACAATGTACACTCGGTCTAACTCGCTAATTATGCATATAAAGAATAAATAACTGAGTTAAAAAGGAATTTTCCACGATGATTTCTATCGCACATGGAATTCGTTTCTGTGTTTCACATTTGTTGTGTTCTATGATGATAGGGTTGCCTTTTTATCAGTGGATTTCCAAACATGAGAATATTTCATTCTTGCTTGACCCAAAGAGACATCCTCAAAATGAAAGTAACAATCATCTTCTATCAAGGTACGACTGAAATGGCAAAGCATTTATGATGTCAAGTGGAAACAAAATTGTATAAGAAATATTTGATGATGATTTAAAAACAATATTTAGATTTTTTAAATTATTCGGTATCACAAACATCTTAAAATGCAATCCAAACGTTATACAGTCGATATGTTGCGTTTTTCGTCTTGTAAGATGCACTTTAATTGAGACAGTCTACTGACAGATAAGTCGATGTCACAGGGGTTTCAACAGTATCGTTTAAAAATTTCCATGATTGTTATAGCGATGAGTGACACAACGGTGAGCAGTAGGACAATTAGTACAGGAAGGTCGTCTACTGAAAAATGGAGAGAGAGAGAAAGTGCCATGTTTTCATTGATAATCGGGAATGAAGGAAAGCGAATTAAAACTTAAATACAGAAATGGAAGTAGTGTTTAAAATTATTTACTGATGTTTTTTTTTATAGGAATATGGTTGACGCCAATAAAAAACAACTTTACTACGTTCCCTTATGGAAGATTAATTGATTGATTGTATCTTGCTTTACGTCTCACTCGAGAATTTTTCACTGATATGGAGACGTCACCAAGACCGATGAAGGTCTTCAGATTTAGGTCTATGCTCGGCGCTTACGGCCATTGGGCAGTGAGGGTTCTTTAGCGTGCCACATTTGCTTTGACACGGGTCATCCGTTTTTAAGGTCATCTTTGATGACCCGTGACATACACACCTGATGCCGAGTGTTTGGCGATGGAACTGTCACTACCTGTTTTAACTTAACGACTTAGGTCTGTCACGGCCAGGATTCGAACCCCGTCCTCTCGCATACGGGGCGAACACTCGAACCTCTTGGCCACCGCGGCGGTTCCTTGTGAAAGTAAATCTATAGAGTCCTTCACGGTAACTGCGGAGCTGCTGTCAACGCATACGCATAAATACTTCCGCAGGGCAAATTTGATTTTACGGAAAACACTACTTTCGTTTTGATCAACTCATAGATCTTGCAATAGTACGTTGTTACAGTGTGAACATGTGGTGTTCTATTTGGGACAATGCGAGAGGAAAAGAGAAGGGGAGAAGTTTTTTAAGGTGAATTGAAGGATATTTGCTTCATTTTCATTCGAAATTCATATCAGAAACATAGCCATATGAAAGAAGGCTGCAAAGTTAAATGATTGCTAAATCGATTTCACTTTGTAAAATCAATCTCAGATGAAATTTTTATAGTTGCCACACAAGTACAGATCTTTACATATGATAAATTCTACGCAGGGGAGGTTGCTTCATATTTTTATCATCTAAACAGTGGCTAAACTACACTGTGAAAGTCTGTTTACATGAGTTGAGCGAATGTCTGTAAGTATAAATGTATAGCAGATTTTAACTTTGTATACATATTTAATTGGGCATAAAGATGCACATAAACGTTGAAATTGGTTAAAGCACTGAATCTGGATGGATTTGTACCCAATGAACATTCCTATACCTATGTGTGTTCTGGGCACTTTGTGGTTTGGCACAGTGATGATCCCTACAATGAGAACTATTTCCCCACCATGTTCTCATAAGGATATGTCTGTTGATGCAGAAATGCAGAACCAAGCAACCAGAAGGAATATTCAAAAAGGTAAAAAGTATATCCTTAAAGAAACTAGTCAATTTATAAAAAAAATATTTCATTTGATGGATAATACATGTACATATATATGCATGTATTTCAAGAATGTCATGATTCAAACTAACATCTGATTATCGTTTAATGATTCTGTACTTTTCTTTATCATAAGACAGTAATTCAAGTGATTCATTTAGAATTTAAGGTGTACTGCACACATCATAATTATATATGAAATACTGATCGAGACAAGATTTGAATTAACAAAATGAAATATACAATAAGAAATAATCGAATTGCTTCACACATCTAAGGGCAGTCCCAGTTTTAGAGACAGTGGATAATGATAATGTTATGTGAATACATATGAAATGGCAATCAATAGCAGTACAAAAGTTTAGTAAATACAATATGCAATTAGAATACACATGTACATGCAGGATCCAGTTGTGCTGAATGTTTTATGCCTACAACTTTAAATATATTTAGAAATTCATTATTATCATATCCATGTATGACTTTTGTATTTATTTGTAATAAAATGTGATCATTTTAAAATTTTACAGTATGTCCATTTACTTCTACATACAAATATTCCCTTTGAAAAAGAGGAGGCATACTGCTTTTCAGTTGTCACTCTGTCTGTCAATATATCGGTCTGTAGACCAAGTCTTATCCGCTCAATATTTCAAGAACCCTTGGCTTGGCAAACATCAAACTTTGTGAACAGGTACATCTTAGAGAGTAGATAACCCTATTGATTTTGAGGTCAGATGGTCAAAGGTCAATCCCCTCTGGATATAGGAAAAAATTTTCTGCTCAATATCTCAAATTGTTTTGGCACTATTATTAATAAATGATATATAACCCTGATCAAATTGCACCATGTGGAATATACATGTTTCTGAAACATGTCTTGTTGAATCTATATCTGCAGCTACCTGGTGTCTAAGTGTGAAAAGATGGTGTACTGGAGAGGCACTTCTGCTACCACTGGTGAGAGGGTCCGACCTAAATGTCTGATGTCATTGGAGCATATAGGTAAGCTTTTAGCCATATTGATAAGACGGAAACTTGAATTGTATGTATTGTCATGGATATTTTTCATTTTTTAAAACATTTTTTTCAGTTGCAAAAATGATTAGAAAAGTTTGCTGTGCCGGCACCCTGCGTTACAGTACAGACACTGAGAATTTGTGTACTTGAAAAGTACTGGGTCCGTCTAGCTTTAGCTTCCGGTACCTCCAGACCATATCACGATATAAAATAGAGGCGAATATGATCTTTCAACAATTTATTAAACATAAAACTAAACTAAATTGCATTAAACGTCCATAATATAGACATCATATAGCCGTTCTCTATAAAAGGAATAAGGATGGATGTTTCGGAGCGAATCGGAGGATTTGGTGGGATTTGGTGGAAATGAATAAGTATTCCACCAAATCATGAAATATAAATTTCTTTCTCTCACCTCACATCTTAAACTGTGATTGGATTAGTTTCAACCTAACTTTGATTCATAACTTCAGTGTTTTGTCACTATTATCGCCAAAAATCAACACTTGGAGTTGGAGGAACACTGGTGTAATCAATACATATGTCTAATACATAATATTATAACTTATAAAATATTCTCATTAAATTTGTCTTAACACATTTTCTTACATTTCTCCTTTCCATCTTCTCTAAATACATTTCTTTTCTCTAATTTCTTTTTGCTCTTCCTTCAAATGCTGGGATACAATCTCCGCCAAATAATTCAATGCTGCCTGGTTTTATACTTACCGCGTCCTAAACTACCAGGAGGCGCTCGGTTATTTTTCAGCCAACCAGAACGCTGAATCGTATTCCGTGTGGTGCAGTCCATGCAGACGAATGGAGGAGTTTGTAAACGAAACTAAGTAAATGTTTGTAATTTCTAAGTAAAATGACATGTAAAATTCAAACGAGCTTAACAATTAGCACAAATATATAACACATAATATATTCTTCACCTATTCCCTTGATGAAATGGTTTATTGCAAACGTAAAGTTGAAACATCCATCGGAGTTCGAAAGTTGGCGAACAGTCAGTATAAGAATAAGGTAAAGTTGTCAACAATGTGTACAAGCATACCACATGAAATTATGATACATATTGTGCACAGTTAGTAATTATAGATTACATAAAAAAATATCAACAAGATATTAAGAAGCTGTCTACGATAAAACCATGCAAATGGCTATTGATGGACATTTGTCGGAATTTCATGAAACTTGGTATATATGCTTTAAATAACATAACTTGAACGTAAAAATAATTACTTGCATTCCATTTGATCGGTAGCCATGGGAACGAGAGACACTTGGTTTTCCCCATTTCTATATTTAGATCTATTGGGAAAAAAATCAGACAATGTACTCTTCTTTTTGGTTTAATGCAAAACCCATGTTAATGATACCTATTTCATGATATTGCAGAGACAAATAGGAATTAATAACACAAACAATAAAAATTTAATGCACAGTGCAATAAAATATCAATGTTTTAAAATGAGGGAAATGCTGAAATTTTACCTAATTTCACCTATTTGCACTGAAACAGGTAAAGTTGTCCAAGAAACTCCTCAATAGACATCATATTTGACACATGTGTAGAATCTATCAATTTCTAATACATGTTAAAGGGAATTTGGTTGCAAATGAAATTTAGTGGTATTTGGGGGGATTTATGCAAGAAAAAAGGGGGTGGGGTAATAATGTCGGTTGTGTAGAGTTAAAATCTTCAGATAACGTAATAATATCATTGCACATGTCATGCATGAACATTAATGAAGGGTGAAAATTATTGTTTGTTGTACTTTGACCCAATATCGGAGGGAGAGGGGTTATTTTGATAAAAAATCTTCCACCATTACCTTCCACCAATAAATAGTACATTTATTGTAGTCATATACAGGAATCGTGTATTGAAAGCGTTTTTGCTTTCTATCAAATTCAGCAGGCAATTACAAGATATGATATATCTCTCATGTTTTAAGTTCACTCTGCATATGTAGTTTTATTGTAAGTAAAGCCATAAAGGATGGGGGGGGGGGGGGGGGGTAATATTCCACTGTAAGTCAGGTAATGTCAAAAATTCCTGAACGTCACATACAAGATCATGAAAGACACATTCATTATAAACATACAGATTTAATCATTGCACTTATTTTATTCCTTATTGTTGTTGTTGTAACTTTCAACTGAAACTATTGGCAAAAATACCCCATAGAAGAACATTCAATTTTTCTGTACATTTATTAAAAACAATATGAAAGCACAAGTGTGAGTTTTAGGATATCTGACATCTAGAAAATCCCGAGAGATGTAAAATAAACTCCAAGCAGTAGATATTTATTTCAACCTAATGGATTAAATAACCTGAATAAAAAATTAAAATTTTTTTCCTTAACCACTTATGAGTTCAATCATAGATAATATATATTGGATAATAATTGGCTACATTCAATTGCAACAATATCACTGATGACATTCTGGAGGTCTTCGTCATTTTCTGGACCCTCCCCATTTTTCACCATGTCAATACAAGGAAAGTAATTGTTTGGTTCCTTGGAAAGCAGGGGTATGGCTGTCTTACTTCAGAAAACATCTGCAAAATAACAAAACAATTCTTATTATTGCATGAGTTTGCCTCTTGTCTGGACACCCCCACACCCGCCCGGTCATATAGAAAACCCAGACATATTAGCATCACACGTGTTTTGAAAGTTAAATAACCAGAAAAGTTTTTATAATATTTAGAGGTTTTATGGCCACGTTTAACCATAAATTACAATTTCAGCAGCTCACCCTTTGGTATTAAAATCCTCCTTGCAATTTGTTCACTGTTTGTATTGCACAATAATATGCATATTCATCTCTTTTAATCATTAAATTTGAATTTAGAAATCGAGATAAAGATTTTCATTGTGAGAATTTTCTATCTCAAATGAGTATGCACTGATATACTTTTTGTGATCTAATAAAATTTGAAATTTGATAATTAATTGATTTATAGATGGTGTTTCTTTTTCTAGTGTTCTCATAAAAAAACCCCAATATATCATGAGTCAAGTTGTCTAAACAAGGGGAGAGTTGTCTAACCAAGGGGTTACGATGCTTAAACATGGCTTGCCTGAAGCATAAAACTAAAAGTAACACAAGATGTGAAACACTAATGGCAACAAAGAACAATAAACAAGGTCAAAAATTTAGATACAAAAAGAGAGGTCTTGTTACAAGGATTGTTAATATGAAATATGACAGCCTATCATTCACCCAGTTTTAAAATTTGGGTCAAATTCCAAGTTTAAGGTCACAAGGTCAAAAACTTTAGCACAAAGAGTAACTTGACCTGTAACCTATTGATATAAATGCATGTATAAATTTTCAAATCAATAGTTGCGGACACATTGTCAAAAAAGTCATGAAAACTGTTAACGCACAGATGCACACAGGCTGAGGCCAGATAAAATGTGTGGTTCTGGTTACACTCCCTTGGAAAATAGGGTAGGTAGGTTGGTGTTTTATTTCATTTTTTAAATTGACTTTTTAAATGAGAGATTTTAGATGGAAACACAGTTTTTTTTTTACTTTCACTTCTTTGCATGTACCATTTATATATGGTATAATATACATGTATATACCTATCAAAATTGGTAGGAATTACCCTAGTTTTGACAATTCTTATATATTTATTTCAAATGAAAAAAAAAATAAATACAGGTGGGAGGGATCAGTGCAATTGCCAAAATTATGTTTTTTAGCATGAAAGCAGGAAATGATATTTCAACTAAAGTACTGTTTTCAAGCCCTTCCAAGTTTTTAAATCTATTCAACTTTTTCAAAAATAAGGAGGGTGATCGCTTAGTATATTCAAAGAACCTGAAATTTGCTCCATTGTTTATGTAAGCACTCTTTAGTTCAAAGTCACTTTCCGTCTAATGTTAGATGACCTGTATTAAGTGTTTACAGTTTAGCATCTTAGTGGTATCCATATATTAGCTGAAGGAAAACGGGTCAAAAACCTAGATATATTGTGGTATATACTATGCAATCTTGAAAAAAAAGGTGTGCATTATATTCGCCAAAATACGGTAACTGATTTTGGAAATGATAAAAAAAAGATTAGGGTCTGGGGTAAAAACTAGGGACAGTCGGATAACCGGAATCACACATATTCTTTAATTTGGCCTGTTCACTGTAAGGTTCTTGACTATAGGCAGGGTTTTAATTAAAACAAATATCTTATAAACACTTAAGTTTATTTTTTTTATTTGTCTGCAGAGATATTTATACAATACTAGATATACATATGGTATATGCTACATCTATAATGTGAACTTGTTGTGTTACATAAAGCAAAATTTTATTTATCGAAACCACAGGAGAGTTTCAAAGTGATTAAAAGCATTCCACATTACCTAAACTTACATTTATTATTAAGTGTGCAATAAACATGATACAATGTAAATAACAGAATCATTAATAAAATCTTACTTCTTTCTGAATTTCAATTCATTAATCACATATCTCACAAATATCTCCATAGACTCATGCATAAGTATGCAAGGTGAAGATAACGAACAGTGATCAATCTCATAACTCCTACAAGCAATACAGAATAGATAGTTGGGCAAACACGGACCCCTGGACACACCAGAGGTGGGATCAGGTGCCTAGGAGGAGTAAGCATCCCCTGTTGACCGGTCACACCCACCGTGAGCCCCATATTCTGATCAGGTAAACGGAGTTATCCGCAGTCAAATCAGTTTGCCAAGAACGGCTTAACAATCGGTATGAAACACGTCAGACAGCATTTGACCCAATGCGAGGTTGTATTGACGAACTAGATCGTTATAACGACCATAGAATTTACGAAATGCTGACTTCAATCAAGACTGTTGAAATCCCTGTACCATCAACTTGTTTGTCAGTAGCTTACCTCGATTTTAAAACTGATTATACCCAGAACAAGCTCTTGCATATCGAATCAGTTGAGATATATAAACACCATATGCAGGTGATAATGGAATATTGCTACATAAATGTGGGAAGTTGACGATGTAGAAGCTGAAATCATCTCGTTTGTCATACAGTTGAGTTGTCAGTTTGCCGTTAATGTCTACTTTCAATAAAATATCTAAGTATGAAGCAGAAGTGGACGACTCTGTGGTGTCCTTTATTTCGAGCTCACAGGGATATATCAAATCGACATATGAATGAAAGCTATCATTGTTAATAGACAAACCGTCATCGATATATCTAAAAGTCGAATTGAAGGTCACAGCGAGAGATTTTGTTTTCTCACGTAGAAGTTTTTGAATAAATTCTGCTTCATATGAATATAAAAACAGGTCAGCTAACAAAGGAGCACAATTCGTGCGGATGTGAATTCCAACAGAGTGTTGGAAGACCTGATCACCAAAGACCACGAAGATATTGTCAATGAGGAACTCTAGCATATTTTTTATTTCAACTTCAGAGTACTTGTGCGTGGAATCAGAGTGGTGTTTAACAAAGTAAGATTTTGAATGACTGATCACTAGATATGAATATTTCCGTTTTCCGTTTTTGTTGAAGAAGCAACTGTCTATGATGTCAAAAAGTCTAGTCTTTAATTTATCGTGGGGAATGGTCGTGTATAGTCTTGAAAAGTCATAGGTTTTAATGCTATTGATTTGGGAAAAATTGTGTGATTTCAAATTTATTAAAAGTTCTTTAGAATTTTTTAGAATCCACATTTGATTAACACCACTTCTGGCATATGTAGTCGCACAGTAAGTTTGAAGTTTCTCCTTCACAGCTGTTAACATTTTCGTGAGGAGCAAAGATAGGGGCTTGGTAGAGCACTTACTGGATCCAGCAATGTATCTTTGTTTGCAAGGGTTTTTATGTAGTTTAGGAATCCAGTATAGGTACGGTAACTCATATTCATTCGACCCATTGACTGGAATATTAAATGTGTCTAAAACTGAAGCATGGTTTTGAAGAATTTCGTCTTTTGAAAGGGCAGTTGGAGTATAAGTATGATTACCAAAAGTGGAATTAATGCCAAGTTCGTTTAAAATACAGTTGTAATAATGAGCCTTACAAACAAAGACAATGTTGTTACTAATAAATGATGAGTTAGTTTAGTTATCAGTTAAACATTTAATTACTTCTAATGAAGTAGGTATTCAACATACACACGGAGTTTGATTGTGCATTTTCGAGTGTTCATGTTGTTTATTTTTCGTTGTAAACGCTCAAATACGATATATTATGATGCAATTGGTAATTAAGAGGCTGTCTAAAATAGAACCATGCAAAACGAAAAAATTATTATGGAAGGTGTTGTCAAATTTTCAGACCTTTTTATGATATTTCAAAAGTATTCTACTAGTTATATCATATTTTGTGGCAAAATCGATGAGTACCTCCCGAACTAACACCTAATGGGCCGTTCTATTTTTAGCACAATATACACATCAATTTCATGCATAAATAGTGTATTTTCAGCTAGTCATTAAAATATCAAAAGCAGAATAATCACATATAATTTCAGTTCCGCATAGTCTATTTGAACGGTATCTTTGAATTGGTGAACATAACTTTCAAATTCATTCTCCAGATTTAAGTCGTATAGTGTTTGAACTAATACAATTATGTAACTTTCAAATTAAGTGTTATTTTAGTGAGTCATAAAACCTCAAGAAACGCTTAAAATAAATAGTTTCGTGGTTTATAACACAGATTTATGCATGAATTATCACTACTAAACGGGAATCTGGTTGCAAATAAATAGAAAATCATTTATTTGGGGAATAAAATTTTATCAAAAAATGATCTCCCTTTGTGAAACTCTCATGGGAAGAAGTTAGGAAAGAATGATTCATAAGGCAGATGACAACAACAGGGAAAAGAGTACCAATTCATTTCCCATAGACCTCAATGTTAACATTTGGCCCTCTCACTAATTAACTATATCGATTTTAAACAAATGACCGCAAAGATTTCAAAATTCATTCCAAGTGTTGATAAAAAAATGACAAAAAATATATAGGGTCCCGTGCCTTTTATAGGCCATATTTGTACTTTTTTTTTTTTTTTTTTTACAACACATAGCAATCTGCAGTTAATTACACACTTCATTTTAAGCACACCCCTACCATGGTAATTTCCTCAGTCATTTCTCGATTTTGTGCGATACTTTTTCATCCTGACAATTAATTTGAACCTCTATAATATTTCTTTCAATTCCAAATAATTTCACTCTTCATATTAGCCAATCACTCAACACCTAGACATTTATACCTCCGCTCAATCTTGGGTAAACTGTGTCCGGGTTACGCATACGGGGGTTTGGTACTCTCATTCCAACATGGAATGGGTGCATGGAAAGTGATGGAAGATAAATTTATAGCCTTGGTAAAAATTTCAAGGAAAGAGGGAGTTTATTTACATCAGGATTGCAAGAAGTATACTTCAGCACACTTGAGATTTTTAAATGTCCATCAGAAATTGTGTGAATTCCAGAATCATTGTTCACTGCACAGCTGATGTGCATTAACTATGATCTAGACTTAACAGACATCATCATGCCTATGCCAATCATGGACATTGACTTTGAATAAAGAACAACATGTTGTCACCCATTACATGACAAATCTAACTCAGATGTGAAAGGGGGGGGGGGGTGATTCCAAAGCCGATATATCTGCCACATTGCTCAAGCTGGTAAGTTATTTTTGGGAGTTGAACTATGTTCAATCTCCCTGGGTCATCACGCACTTTTCTGCGCAGTAATTTGTATTGATTTGTATAGTGGTCGTCAGCGGGGGTTCTGTGTCAGCTGATTTACTCCTAGGTAAATCAACATAAACTTTTATAAACATCCGCCATTAAATAATCCATGTAACTTTTCTGAATTAATCTAATTTTGATAATTGACATGTAAATAAATGCAATGATATTGTATTCAAATCAATTTGAATACAAGATTTCGATCAAATTGATACTGATAGACATAGAAAAATAAAAGATAAGGTTGAAAATTGTCGTTTGTAGCGCAGCGTCACCTATAAACATTGATAGGGAAACGAACGACAACTGCACACAAGCCCTATTGACACCGTGACGCGAAATATCGAATATGGTGCGAAACCTCAGAAAATTTACAAGAAATAACTCTACAACATTGTGTATGTGTATATATTTGTTTTTTTTTTTAATGTGATATAAAAAATGCTTGATGTTACATGTAGATTGCATTAAAACACGTCATTCCCAGTCAACAACTTTCGATTGGGATCGGAATACGAAATAAAATTTCTTATATCCGGTGGCAAAGTGAAACTGCTTCATGCTTCAAGTTATTGAATTACGTAGTAATTGCACGTTACACATTAGAGAACTGTTCCTTTTAATAAAGAAAGTCACAAAATAGATACAAAATGAGTGTACCTTATTCATTACTGTTACCGAGCTTTCGTCGACTATAATCTCGAAATGGCGTGTTTCGCTGCGCTTGATGACGGTAAGGTCCACATTTTCTACGTGAGTAGTGTGATATTTGTTTATGAATTTTTCGCGCATACATGGTATGTCTCGGCTAGCAATAATGGAAACTTTCTCACCTATGTATGTAAAGACATATTAATCTCTATTTTTAAAAATGTAGAACACTTTTATCAAATGACAATGTTTGAAAACGCTTAGAGCCCCGATGTCAGAATTTCCTTTTCCAAGACATCAATATGTCAAATTCATTATCCTTTTTGAATAGTATGTACCATATTTTGTGCCAGTTATCCATTTTGAATCCCCTATTACAATGGGATTTTGCTGCACTCTGTAATGTTTGAGTGGATGTCATGAGTGTGTGTCAAACAGAAATTTTAAGAGCATGGGATAAGGTGCTGCCATGTATTACTTCACTATCAAAGTTTAACCCAGTTGCCACAATGTTGAATTTATGCTGCAAAAAGGATTGGAAATTGTTCTGGTCAAAACACATTGTTTATTTGTCTACAGATGAAAGAGACATGAGGATTCTCCCTCACAAACTGGAAAAAAAAAATAGTTATGGATCTTGTACATGTATAGTTTATTAATCACTATAGATTTCCAGCATCACAAGTCTGATTCCACTATATGCTTTCCATACTGTCAGGTTCATTCACCCCCTGTTTGAGCCACAGTATAATATCCCAGATACCTTGGCAATAAATAACATTATTTGACTAGCGTTTCATTTTTAGCGGAGTTGCGATGAAGTCGAACTCGGCTTATGATCTGATGAAGTGCCTTTGGGCGGGCAGGCGGGCACGCATCAACATTTCATTTCCGCACCATAGCTCTTGAGCAAATTATAGGATCTCATTCAAACTTAGATGGATTGTCACCCTCAGTAAGATGAGGAAGCCTATCGATTCTGGGGTCACTAGGTCAAGGTCACTGGCTATAAATAGACTGAAATTTGGAGAAAATTTTGTTTTCCGCACCATAGCTCTTGAACGAATTATAGGATCTCAATCAAACTTAGATCGATTAAGTAAGACAAAAAGCCTATCGATTCCGGGGTCACAAGGTCAAAGTCACAGTGGCTATAAATAGACTGAAATTTGGAGAAAATTTTGTTCTCTGCACTATAATTTTTTAACAAATTATAGGATCTCAATTAAACTTAGACGGATTATCGCCCTTGATGAGACAAAGAAGCCTATTGATTTTGATCAAGGGTTAAAGGTCAAGGTCACAAAGGATTTAAGTCGGCTGAAATTTATGTACGCAAAATTTTGCTCCCTGCTTGATAATTCTTGAAAACTTTTCTGCCGGTTCCCTCTATGCCCATTCCTTGCGCAACTAGGCTTGTGCATTTCCGATGCCCGACAATTTTTAATTTTTTTGCATTTCATTTATTTTGAGTTATTATAAAATTATTTACCATTCCATTGATCCTCTACAGGACTGTAGTATACTCAGGTGACAGTTTAGCATATTGGACTACCTTTTCAAGTAATGAATCCTTAGAATTAGCTATAACTAGGATTAAACTTGAATGTATATATACAGGGGAAAAACTTCTTCATAACTGCAAGGCATTGATAGCCATATTGATTTGAATGTTTGGGCCATAATATGTGGTCACATTTTTCATGAGAATATAAAGGGGTGAAATTCTAGAAAACAACAACACGACTTCAGTTACTCGAGGAGCGTTGTGGCCCATGGGCCTTCCATTATCCATGTTTGCTGTTGTAACGCTTTGAAAAACAACAACAGTTGATTTGTATCTAAAATCATAATAATATTCAGTCATTTATCCCCCTACCCTTCCAGTACTATCTTTTCTAACTGAATTTCCACAATGTTCAACTCCCACGAGTACTTTAAGTACTTTAATTTTTAATTTCCTTCACTAACAGATACTGAAATATGCACTTATGCATAAATACTCATGGATGAATTTTTCTAAATTTTACTACCATTTGGAATTTTTAAGATATCAATTTGCTCAATGCACAATTTTCTAGATTAAAATACTGTTACAATATATTTAGGAAATATAATGAAATGTTAATATATGTGTTTGGTGTTTGCAGACAAGACAATACATTGAGAAACACAAAAGTTGTGTCCAGATTAATACAGATGTAACGAAAGAGTTGAAAGGTATGATGCAAACAAATGTCTGAATAAAATCTAATAGGAATTGAAGTGACACCTTCTAGGTTAACAACTAACAAATATAAGTTGATAGAATTATGGATGGAAACTGAATTAAGTCAAACAAATGAAGTACAAATTCAAGTCCAGGATTTTTCTGAAAAATGTAAGAGCAATTTATATTGTAGTTTTTAGACATTTTTTAACTTTTAAAGAAAATGATAATAGAAATGATTGAAGGGAGGGGGTGTGCATTAATATTAATGTAACTGTAGTTTAACTACTAGTTTGTTTTTGTTTTATGAACAGAAATTTTATTTAGCAGTACATATTGGAATCAAGATAATTTTAAAAAATCAATTTTGGAATAAAATCAAATGACATTAAAGTAAGTGCTCTACCAAAACCCTATCGTTGCTCCTCTTTGATATGTCAAAAAATTTGCTCCTACTTTCACGTATCCTTACGGGTGTGTGCGAGTTGCGACGAGTTATTAACAGATACTGACGAGTGATTTACGAATGCTTGCGATTGACTACGAGTCGGAGATCCATAAGGACTCGTAAGAAAAATCCGTGAGTGTGAAGGTGGTGTTAGCAGAATTCTCTTTAAGATTAACATTTTTTTAAATTCCACAGGCCATTATCATATCGCATCAAAACTTAAATTTGAAAGACATATTTCCATGCTGTATTTGAATTTTGTTGGATCCAGGGACACATTCAGAAACCTTTTCACAACGCTTTTTGGGAGTTGAACTATGTTCAATCTCCCTGGGTCATCACGCACTTTTCTGCGCAGTAATTTGTATTGATTTGTATAGTGGTCGTCAGTGGGGGTTCTGTGTCAGCTGATTTACTCCTAGGTAAATCAACATAAACTTTTATAAACATCCGCCATTAAATAATCCATGTAACTTTTCTGAATTAATCTAATTTTGATAATTGACATGTAAATAAATGCAATGATATTGTATTCAAATCAATTTGAATACAAGATTTCGATCAAATTGATACTGATAGACATAGAAAAATAAAAGATAAGGTTGAAAATTGTCGTTTGTAGCGCAGCGTCACCTATAAACATTGATAGGGAAACGAACGACAACTGCACACAAGCCCTATTGACACCGTGACGCGAAATATCGAATATGGTGCGAAACCTCAGAAAATTTACAAGAAATAACTCTACAACATTGTGTATGTGTATATATTTGGGATTTTTTTTAATGTGATATAAAAGATGCTTGATGTTACATGTAGATTGAATTAAAACACGTCATTCCCAGTCAACAACTTTCGATTGGGATCGGAATACGAAATAAAATTTCTTATATCCGGTGGCAAAGTGAAACTGCTTCATGCTTCAAGTTATTGAATTACGTAGTAATTGCACGTTACACATTAGAGAACTGTTCCTTTTAATAAAGAAAGTCACAAAATAGATACAAAATGAGTGTACCTTATTCATTACTGTTACCGAGCTTTCGTCGACTATAATCTCGAAATGGCGTGTTTCGCTGCGTTTGATGACGGTAAGGTCCACATTTTCTACGTGAGTAGTGTGATATTTGTTTATGAATTTTTCGCGCATACATGGTATGTCTCGACTAGGAATAATGGAAACTTTCTCACCTATGTATGTAAAGACATATTAATCTCTATTTTTAAAAATGTAGAACACTTTTATCAAATGACAATGTTTGAAAACGCTTAGAGCCCCGATGTCAGAATTTCCTTTTCCAAGACATCAATATGTCAAATTCATTATCCTTTTTGAATAGTATGTACCATATTTTGTACCAGTTATCCATTTTGAATCCCCTATTACAATGGGATTTTGCTGCACTCTCTAATGTTTGAGTGGATGTCATGAGTGTGTGTCAAACAGAAATTTTAAGAGCATGGGATAAGGTGCTGCCATGTATTACTTCACATCAAAGTTTAACCCAGTTGCCACAATGTTGAATTTATGCTGCAAAAAGGATTGGAAATTGCTCTGGTCAAAACACATTGTTTATCTGTTGTCTACTGATGAAAGAGACATGAGGAATCTCCCTCACAAACTGAAAAAAAAATAGTTATGGATCTTGTACATGTATAGTTTATTAATCACTATAGATTTCCAGCATCACAAGTCTGATTCCACTATATGCTTTCCATACTGTCAGGTTCATTCACCCCCTGTTTGAGCCACAGTATAATATCCCAAATACCTTGGCAATAAATAACATTATTTGACTAGTGTTTCATTTTTAGCGGAGTTGCGATGATGTCGAACTCGGCTTATGATCTGATGAAGTGCCTTTGGGCGGGCAGGCGGGCACGCATCAACATTTCATTTCCGCACCATAGCTCTTGAGCAAATTATATGATCTCATTCAAACTTAGATGGATTGTCACCCTCAGTAAGATGAGGAAGCCTATCGATTCTGGGGTCACTAGGTCAAAGGTCAAGGTCACTGGCTATAAATAGACTGAAATTTGGAGAAAATTTTGTTTTCGGCACTATAATGTTTTAACAAATTATAGGATCTCAATTAAACTTAGATGGATTATCGCCCTTGATGAGGCAAAGAAGCCTATTGACTTTGGTCAAGGGTTAAAGGTCAAGGTCACAAAGGATTTAAGTCGGCTGAAATTTATGTACGCAAAATTTTGCTCCCTGCTTGATAATTCTTGAAAACTTTTCTGCCGGTTCCCTCTATGCCCATTCCTTGCACAACTCAGCTTGTGCATTTCCGATGTCCGACAATTTTTAATTTTTTTGCATTTCATTTATTTTGAGTTATTATACAATTATTTTCCATTCCATTGATCCTCTACAGGACTGTAGTATACTCAGGTGACAGTTTAGCATATTGGACTACCTTTTCAAGTAATGAATCTCCTTAGAATTAGCTATAACTAGGATTAAACTTGAATGTATATATACAGGGGAAAAACTTCTTCATAACTGCAAGGCATTGATAACCATATTGATTTGAATGTTTGGGCCATAATATGTGGTCACATTTTTCATGAGAATATAAAGGGGTGAAATTCTAGAAAACAACAACACGACTTCAGTTACTCGAGGAGCGTTGTGGTCCATGGGCCTTCCATTATCCATGTTTGCTGTTGTAACGCTTTGAAAAACAACAACAGTTGATTTGTATCTAAAATCATAATAATATTCAGTCATTTATTCCCCTCCCCTTCCAGTGCTGTCTGTTCTAACTGAATTTCCACAATGTTCAACTCCCACGAGTACTTTAAGTACTTTGATTTTATGTGTTCTTTATTTGCATATATCCTAATTCTGAATTATTATTTTCGCTTTCATCAAATAATTTCATTTCATTTCACGAGATGGGTGAATGGTTCTTTGGGCCGGCGTTAATTATTTCCTCATCCAAATATTCGAAAACACAATGCTTTTCAGATCAAAAGGTGACTCCATAACTTTCTCACCCTCCATATCCAGAATATAACATTCATTAATATAGCATTTGCAGTACTTTCATTACAATCCTTAAATTTTTATTATGCAATGATAATGCTCTCCCCATCAGAGGACGACATGTTGATATGGCTCAGTACTATAGAGTGAGTGACTATACAACCTGCAGTACAATACTACTTACCTGACAATGTTTAATAAGTGAACAAAAGAAACAGACTTCTACGCAAGACTTGTCATATTGTCAGACTATTCAAAACTAGCTCTATTCATAATTATCATTGTCAATGGGTTTACCTGAGCCTATCCATTCTTAGAACAAAATATGTAATGTTTTTAAAATAGAAATAAAATACACAGCAACGTTTTCATACATTGATCCCCAAATGAAGAAACCCACCCTACCAAAATACGGGGTGATGAAGTACAGGTAAATAAAAACGATGTCCGTAACTGATAAGAACAACTAGATAAAAGAATATCCGTAACTGTTGAGTTTGTGTCTTTCACGACTGTCAATTTGAATTCTAATCTGCAACCCAATTATCAAATATTAAGATAGTTTGGCAACAATTCAAATCTACACGCGAAGACCCCCCCTCTCCATTTTGGAAATGATATATTGAGATCAATTCAAAAGCCTGGAATTGATAAAGCTGATCATGACCATTTCACGAATGTTACACATGTAGTTACATACATGCATATCTAAAGACTTAAGTACTAACAAAAATATAAATAGGCTCTAAACTAAAACAAGGAAGGAATACTAAAATATAAATAGACTCTAAACTAAAACAAGGAAGGAATACTAAAATATAAGTAGGCTCTAAAGTAAAACAAGGAAGGAATACTAAAATATAAATAGGCTCTAAACTAAAACAAGGAAGGAATACTAAAATATAAATAGACTCTAAACTAAAACAAGGAAGGAATACTAAAATATAAGTAGGCTCTAAATTAAAACAAGGAAGGAATACTAAAATATAAATAGGCTCTAAACTAAAACAAGGAAGGAATACTAAAATATAAATAGGCTCTAAACTAAAACAAGGAAGGAATACTAAAATATAAGTAGGCTCTAAACTAAAACCAGGAAGGAATACTAAAATATAAATAGGCTCTAAACTAAAACCAGGAAGGAATACTAAAATATAAATAGGCTCTAAACTAAAACAAGGAAGGAATACTAAAATGATAACTTTAATCTAAACACTCTAGATATTTTTTTTCTGTGTGATACATGTATTACCGATCATCAATTTTTGTTATTGAAAAATCCTTGTAATCGGACCCCCACCCCCAATATTTTGCCTTTATATTATTGGTATTATTATACATGTTTATAAAGATGGACAGGGACAAACATTATATATTCCATGGGACATTTTGTTTTATCGAACTAGACTAGTATAGTACAAACCCTCACAATCTACTGCAATATTGACTTCTCCCTGAAAAAATATAAACCTGCCCCCCCCCCCCTCCCTCAGGGCTTTATTTAAACTACTGATCTGGGTGGATCTGAACCAGTATTCAGTACAATGTTCACTACCTAAATGCTATGGAAGTTTGATCTTTCTACATTGACCACAAAGTACACACCTGTCCTTAGTCAAGTGCAAAGGTGTACATCACCTACACCCTGTACAGGGCATGTTGGTATTCAATATGGCTGAAAAATGGCAACGCGGATAATTTTCAAATTTTGCTCTCCGTATTTTGTAAGCTTTTAGGTATAATTGTATTAGTCATTTCCTATAATCATTAAAACATATATGAACTAGAGCAAGGCTCGTTGCAAAGCAACGAAAGGTCTTCCGTCGGAGCTGTGTGACATAAAAACCTTGAACTTGACCATATGTCCTTGGGTCAGGTCCTAATGCAGCCTCAGTTAACATGAAAATCTGTTGTAAGTATGCAATCTAAATGTTTCTTCATTACTTGATATGGCCAGGACAGGGTTTGTATTTTCTAAAAAGTGAACTTGACAATGTGACCATGGGTCAAGGCCAGGACATATTCTTTGATCATTATTTATTATATGAATTCGAAGAAGTTAGATAAAGCTTACGCAAAATATTTCGTCCTTTGGTAATAACACGATGAAAACTGAATTATTAACCAAAAGAGTAACTGTATTTAGATGCCCCAAAATCAATATAATACAACACAAGAAACAAATTTTCACACACCAAAAATGATGATTTCCCCAAAGTGGTTGATTTTCGATCATTTTGTTCATTTTGTTCACATCGTTTATGAAAAGTGAGGGCCAGCCAGAAAATCATCGACATGCAAACAAAAAAATATTAAAAGGCTTCTCAGAGTCTAGTGTATGTGTATGTGTGTGTGTGTGTGGGGGGGGGGGGGGGGGGAGTTAAATTTACTACTTTGGGAACAGAAAATAATTCTTTACGTTAACCGCAATTTACTACATTTCAAAAAAGTGTGTGTGTGTGTGGGGGGGGGGGGGGGGGGTGGACTGTCAATGAACATCTTCATAGTAAAATAACAGTAATATTTATGTTTGAAAAAAGGGCGGAGGGGACAGGCCTCCCCTCTGACGCCCCCACTCCTGACACTACGTGTCCGCATCCTTCAAGAACACATATTTTGGACATCATCGACATGCAAAAAAAAATAATAATTAAAAGGCTTCCCAGAGTCTAGTGTATGTGTGTGTGTGTGTGTGGGGGGGGGGGGGTCATTAGTTAAGAAAAATGTCCGTCATTCAAATCGTAATTAAAAAAGCGTAGGGGACAAGCCTCTCCTCTCCCCCCCCCCCCCCCCCTTCCCCCGATATTACGTGCGCGTATCCTTCTAGAACACATATTTTCATTTCATTTGTATCAGACAAGTGTTTGTCATTCAAATCGTAAGTAACACACGTTTGTTTTTTTTATATACAGTGCTTATGACCTATAAACAATGTTATTTACAATATAATAGCTCCCTTTTTATCACTGACCCTATAGTTCTCACACTTTAAAAAACTGTCCAAACGAAATTATCTTTCCCGCCAGATGACCGAAAATAGGTACACTAATTATTGTTTTAAACAAATTGTCATAACCAATAGATCTATCAACTGACGAGTTTCACACTTTAATTGTGTGTGTGTGTGTGTGTGTGTGTGTGTGTGTGTGTGTGTGTGTGTGTGTACTTGTCAATTGTTTTTTTGAAGAGCCCCCCCCCCCCCCCCCCCATCGAACTTTAATAAGGAACAATTACTGGCCTACTTTTACTTTAGTGTTGAAATGTTGTTTTTGATACTTACATGGAAATATTACCCCCCTCCCCGTTCCCTCCCCCCAAAGAAAATGGTGATACTACCCTCAGAATTCCTCAGCAGCCACCGATACCGATCAGAGAGAATGTAAAAAAGAGGACTTACACATCGGTATATCACAAACCATAGTTCAAGTGACAAAGCATCTTAATAATCTTTGGCTGATTTTTTTTCATTGAGTTCATCCCAATGATTATATGATCTATCGTATATGTTTTACGTCCTTACAGGTCTTTAAAAATGTCGACATCTTTGGGTTGAACAGCACCGGCCTTAAATCTCGAAGCCCACGAAGCAGGGGTTTTGAATTACTATAAATTGAAGGAATACATGTATGCAATTCAGCATCTGTGTTCAAATTTTCATGTTTCAACAGGAAAATATGATTAATCAATTCTTTAATAAGTAAATCTTAATGGGTTTTTTTTTTCATGTGTAAAATGATGTATCAATTTAAAGTCCTATCTCAATTCTTATTTTAAAAAAATCTAAATCCAAACATTCCGTTGCCCGGCAAGTGTATTCATTTTCAACACCGAAATGAACGCGCAGACATGATCAGCGTACTATCATTATAAAAGTCACGACTCAAGTCCGTAGAAAGCAATATAGTTGGAGGCAGGAAACCAAACAGAAAATCCTCCGTAGGTAAGAACAAAGGAGGTAGACATAAAGTAGATTGAAAGGGCATGACCGTAAATTAACGATCTGTATAGTATACTGTCAAGCATATGTTTGCAAAAATACTGGATGGTAGGAACCGGAACATCCTGTCCTCCCACCTTCCACCCATGCTGTGATTAGGAAGGTATGATCTGTCATTTGTCAAGATCAATAACCAAAACTCTTTACATTTCTGTAATGGATGATAATTTCAAATACAGAATATTTAGACATACCCTGTTACCTGATATATCATTATTTAATATAAGAACAGGTCCTGAATAGTCTGCAGATACATCGGTGCGGTAAATTCACAGCAGCTCCAGTCTCCCAACAGTGTTTAAATATACTTTTTTTCTATAACGTGGGAAATGATTCCGCGATACCAGACTAAGTTCTCAAAATCGAGTGGTTTGATTGACAGGTGCTCATATGCATGTAGCACCGTGCATGCATGGATTTCGTGTTTCACAGTTTGTGATAATTAAGACAAGAGAAATTGTGATTGATATTGTAAATAAAACGTAGAACATTAAATGACATTTGATACAGGAACCGTACATGTACATGAGTATGTGTGTTTGGGATCTAACTTTCGCCATCTTTCCCTCTTGATATGTTATACGTAACATCACCCCGGGAAAAATTATTTGAAATACTTATCCAGTGATTTACAAAACACAAATACAAGTTAAGTTTTTAGAAAGAAAATAATCAACTGTGACAGGAAGATAAGTACTGTAACGATATAAGTAGTTTGGCTACGCTGGCGATTCTGACTTCTCGTATGTACTTTTTAATATATATCATTGAAATGAAGCTATAAAGGTGTACTATAATTTTTTATCGTTAGGCGTTTAATAAATTTTTACTACTCAAGTACATGCGTGTATGATCTCATTCCATGAATCAGTCTTTTGAGGCGGGTGTGTATATGGGATTAAATTCTTTCAGCATTTAACTTTTCAGTCCCAATAATGAAGAAAAAATTACTATTTAAATTTATGAAATTTATGGCTCAGGACATACAATAAAGGTTTATAGCTGTTACCAATATTTTATCATACAACAAAATTATGATAGCATAATATTCAGACTGAAGAGAATAATTCATCCAGTTTGAATTATTTATACATACAAATCAAATAAATTGCTCTCAAATCTTGAATATTTTATTAAGCTTTAATATCTATCTGCGTAAATACATGTACACAGTGCGCACAGAAGTCGCGTATAGATTTCACGCCAGGGGCACGTGCCGAAGTTACATAATTTGGACCAGGAGTTCTGAATCAATGTTTAATCAAAGTCATTGTTTTTAAACAATAAAACAACAAATCATTTGAAATGAGACTGGTCGGCCATGGGTTTCTGAATATTCTATACGCATGTTTAGATTTGGTTTAAAAATATTGATTTCAAAACATGTTCAGAAATAATTCGTTATGTTTGTAAAATGTATCCATTTTCGTTTTCAAAACGAAGAATTTGAGTTTAAAGCTTGTGTGTTCAGTTAAAGTAGTGTGAAATCACAGATCGCTAGTCCAACAGCAATGAATCTCCGATATTAAACACACATTCAATTAGACATGATTGAGAAACGAACTGTATATTAAATTGCAGATTTTAAAATTGATACCTGACTCAATGCTCTAGAGTTTTGAATTTAAAACAAATCAATCGTAAGACCAGGGACGTATAAACAAGTATATACATCTCCGGAAAGACTGAATTATTCGAAAAATCCAATATGATCAAAACATAACATTCTCTGTTATATTTAGGACGACAATGTTTACTTTGTGTACATGCCCTGGCTCACACGCGATGGTTTCTCGAGGCGGTTACGTAATTGTAAACAAAAACAAACCCTGCGGTGTATGTAAGATGCGTGTAGTTAATGACTGAGTTATTCAATGCTTGAAGGTTTATTTCTTCAATTAAATATATCGTTGTTTTAATAACAAACGTAGAAGAGATAACCTTTTCCTATTTTTTTCTTTGGAACGATTGTTTATATTAAAGCTACTAAATAATAAAAAAGAAAGTTGTCGATAGATGATTTTTAAAGGAACCATAGATCACGTTAAAACCTTATTTTAAAAGAATATTAGCATTTCATGAAGTTAGATTTATCAATTAAAGCAAGTTTATTGAAGTTATACACATATTTTTCCCCCTTCACCTACCTAATGATACGGTAACCTGTTTGCGGGTCAAGCTTTTTACTGATATATAACACAATACTCGAGCAAAATATTATGTTTATGAGATCAATAAGATGTTAAAGAACAACTTTTCCAGCGAAAGCCATATCGAAATATTTACCGTTTTTGAGTTATAAAGCGAAAACTTTGAAGATCCCCAGATCCCTAATTTAAGGGGCCAGCCTCTTTTTAGGGATATCAAAAGAAAGCTCTTAACATTTTGCACAACTTTTGTTCTACACGTCTTAACAAAATATTTTTAGTTTAAAAGATACAAAGGAAAATATGTGTAATTTTTTGCTCCTTTGAGCGTCCTCATTTTTAAACCCTGTCAACCACCATTTCGAACGCTGTAATCAAAAAACAAAAAACGATGTGCACAACTACAATGCTCCTACTTTTCATTTTCAATGCATTTTCTGCTCAAGCTTATACAGTCTCGGAGCCTTTGTCTGGAAACCAAAGCCCCTAAAATTTCATTCAAAGGGGAATAACTCGTGAACAGAAGGGAATTTCTGAAATGTAGTATATGATTTTAAAATTGTTTTGTAAAGTTTATAAACTCTGAAAATTTGAGCAAAATCCATACAGAAATAAGCGAGATATGAAGCTTCAAAGTTAGCGTCTAGGAAAAAGAAGAAGAAAAAAAGAATAATAAGAATAATCTTAACCAGCAATATCAGTAGAAGGTCTTCCGTTGTTACGGAAGACCTTAATAAGTGAATTGAATTCATACAGATATGCACAAATTATATAATTACACAAATCAAAATTTAGATATTGTTCTTTATAACTCTCTTTTTCTTGTAACTTTGTAATGTGAACGTATATTACAATGTTTCTTTACAATTATCAATATTACTTACCTGAAGTTTGAATTTTCTAGCGTATAAAATAACTTTCGGTAGATTTTTCATCTCATTTGATGAAGTCCCGTATATATGAGCCATGTAGTGTCGCTTTTAAAGTAGGGGGGTGGGTAGCCGAAGAAGATGACTTTGCAATTGTCTAAAATTCTTGACAAGCAAATAAAAGAAATCTGATATGTTCTTTTGGTCGATCTTAAAAATCCTAAAGGGGGAGGGGGAGGGGGGGGGGGGGGGGGGTAGTGATATACAATTCATATTTCCTCCAAAAAACCCCCCATATTTCCTAACCTTCAATTTCTGAATTATTTATGGTTGTTGGGGTTAGGTACAATCTAATTAAAATTAAATCCTATGATCCGCTCATCTATTATCGCTACACATGTGTAACGGTAGTAGATGAGCGGATTATATGATTTAATTAGATTTGGTGTAGGTAGTACATGTTCATGTAGGGTATTATTCATTGTGTGCGCCTCTAAAAATCCCCAAACTATTTATATCGGGGAGGGAACGACCTTCAATAAATGGATTCTGTACTACCTAGACAAGAAGCAGTCAGTTAAACCACTTTAATGAATGAATGAATCAATGAATGGTGAAGAGCTACAAAGAAAAGTAAAGATTCCATGTACACAAGGTTAACACATCATAAAAATACAAAAACATAATCGCACAAACGACTTTCAACTGACAATTGAAACGTGTAATAAAAGTTGTACATCACTATTATGACACAAAGTGCGTTCCATTGTTTAAATTTTCAATAAAGGGCTGTATTTAGATAAACGTGATAATCCAGTAAAAAATAACAAACCAGAGCAAAGAAATTACACAACAGAATAAAGAAGTAAATATAAGCTAGGCAAGTATCATATCAGACAAGCAAATAACTATAAATGCATGTTTATAAGTATACCACGTGACTAACCGAAGACCGCATGGAAATCACAATATACGATAAAATACATGATGTGCATTCCTAAAATAGCTAGAACTTGTGAAATAAATCATACAAAATGTACTTAATTAATGCATGCTTACATTATGGCCAGCCAAGCTTATGGCAATTTCCGAAAGTTGTACGTAGAATTGTGCGCGGCACAAATACACCAAGGGCCGATGACTCTAAATTTATACGTATGGAAGGCAGTGGCTGCCAATACACAAACACGCCAGTTATAAAACAGATGATTGTAAATCAATGAAAATTGAATTAATAAATGAACGTTTATATGGATTTAACCTCATCTAAGAAAATACCCAAATGAAATATATATATATATATATATATATATATATATATATATATATATATAGGTACTTGGCGTGGTTTGTGGGTCATGATCCATAAACATGGTTTGTGGGACCCTGCATTTGTAATAGATTTATTACAAAAGAAAATACATTTTTAAGAATAGATTTTGATGTAGATCCCAAATCTAGGGAAATTATAAAGTTTTCTCATATTTGGTTTCAAAGCTATAGATAACGTTGTGGGTCATTACATTGTGGGTATATGTCCCACAGTGATATATAGTAAATAATTATATATAACATACTTGTGGGTAGGAACCCACAAACCATATCATAACAATATATATAAAGTCTTTGTGGGAAATATCCCACAAACATGTGTGGATGCAAAAACAATTATATATAGCATACAATTAAATATGATTTGTGTAAGAGCTAAAAAAAAACCACATATCATTTTATCTGACTAGTATGTAGGCTTTTTCTTTGAGGTTAATTTTCATTAAAGCACCTGTAAAAACTAGAGCTGTCTCCTAAGGGAAATAGTACTAATAGTAGATAATTATATATAACATACTTATGGGTAGAAACTTACAAACCATATCACAGTAATATATATACATGTATATGTATATTCTTTGTGTAAAATATCTCACAAAACATGTGTGGATGCGAAAACAATTATATATAGCATACAATTGAATATGATTTGTGTAGGAGCTAAAAAAAACAACAAAAAAAAAAAAAAAAAAACAACAACAAAAAACCCAAAAAAACAACATCATTTTATCAGACTAGCATATAGGCTTTTTCTTTGAGGTAAATTTTCATCAAAGCACCTGTAAAAACTAGAGCTGTCTCGTAAGGGAAATAGTACACCCTGTGGGGAATACTCAAAACGAAGGCAGATTTACAGAGATGCACTAAGGAAGTTTGCTTTGAAAACTCCTTGTGATAAGAAAAAATTAAATACTGTTCTTAATGAATCACGGAAGCTTGCAATGTAGGTCAGATGCAGCATGCAAAGCACGCATTGAAATGATCATCGATATGTAGATGCACCTCAGGAGTAAGTTTAGTTTGTGTTCCCCTTTTGATAAGCTGAAAACAGACCAAAACGTAGTCCTTAACAGGTGTCAAAGATCTGAAAAACATCTTTAGATGCATCGTCCAAGTTTGGTTTGTATATCTCCAAAGATAAGCTGGAAACAGATCAGAACACTTTCTTTGAACCGGTGTCACTTATTTGTAAACGGTAGGTCAAATGCAGCATTCGAAGCATGCATCAACAAAGCAGCCTTAGATACACCATACATTTCAATTTGGTTTCAATACTTATTGATATATGTCAAGAACTGCCCTAAATGCTCTCCTAAACCGAAGTCACTGCCGTGTTATATGTAGGCAAGATGCAGCAATCAATGTATGCATTGGTCAAGGCATATATTAATAAACTATGATTTATGCAAGTTTGATTTGAATACTGCTTGTGAAAAGCCTCGATCAGACCTAAAAATGTCCTTAACCAGACGTTAATTCCAGTATGCGTTGGGGGGGGGGGGGGGGTAATAGATACAACAATATGTAAACATACATGTATAAAATAAACAGCAATTGCATAGTGGGTAGGAACACACAAACCACATCACGTCAATATATACATGTTTCCCCCTTTTTTCCCTTGAAATTTTCTACAAAGTAACCATCAGTACATTAAAATTGATCAATCAATCTACATGTAACATTAGAATATTATCTAAAGTAGTCAAAGAAATTAATTGAATTTCATGATTTTTTCCTTTAAAATAAAAAGA